>NC_090325.1:10550926-10854500 GCF_035084215.1 Heptranchias perlo | reverse complement strand
TACCGTGTCGATGATATTCTCCAATTTGTTTATAATTTTATTAAAATGAATGCGCTGGGGAAAATATCGAGGGTGTGAGGGGGAGGGGTCTTTAAGTTGGAAGGCTGGCTGAGTTGCTTATTTTAATGTTGTCATTTTAATGATTCTAATATCTGTATATTTTCAGGAACCTCCAAGGTTGTCACAACTCGTGAGCGACGCAAAAACCATGGAAAGTAATCCAGAGCAGCCCGTCAAAGAAAACAGCGCGTCTTTTGCAGGTAGGGGCCGTGTGCTGCGTTCACAGCGGTGGCACGTGGTGTTCCTCGTCCCTTTGTCTCACCGCACTGCACTTCTGCTCCTCAATCCTCGGGGATTTGTGTGAACTCCTCCTGCCTAACCCCCAGCATGAAACAGGTTTGAGTGTTCTTCACAGGATCAGCCCGGGTGAAGGAGGCCCTTCGTGTTATTTGATCTCACCCTTTCCAAAATACCAAACCCACTGTCTTCCCTTTACAGCATTCCTTACAGTCTCCTGTCCCTAACCACCCTCCCTGACTGCCCGCTTAGGATTGCTAGCTCTGGTTGGAGTCATTCCTAGAGGTTTGTGACATTTTGACCATGTGACATCTGACCGCGTGACATCTGATCACATGATGTCTAATCACATGACATCTGACCGCGTGATGACTGACCACGTGATGTCTGACCACGTGATGTCTGACCACATGACGTCTGACCGCGTGACATCTGACCGCGTGACATCTGACCGCGTGAAGACTGACCACGTGACGTCTGACCACGTGACGTCTGACCATGTGACGTCTGACCACGTGACATTTGATCGCGTGACATCTGATCACGTGGTGTCTGATCACATGACATCTGATCGCATGATATCTGATCACGTGATGTCTGATCACATATCTGATCACATGACATCTGATCAGGTAACATCTGACCACATGATGCCTGTGAATGTCACTGCGTTTACCGTGTAAAGGTCGGGTCCCCTGTCGTTGACTATTTTTGCTCGTGGTTTCGCGCTAGCAGCTGTTGCGCGAAAAGTTCCGAGAACCAGGAGGCCACTCGTGAAGAGGGGAACCGGAGGGGAAGAGGAGAAACCGAGGGTGGGGGAAGAGGGGAAACCGAGGGTGGGGGAAGAGGGGAAACCGAGGGTGGGGGAAGAGGGGAAACCGAGGGTGGGGGAAGAGGGAAACCGAGGGTGGGGAAGATGGGAAACCGAGGGTGGGGGAAGAGGGGAAACTGAGGGTGGGGGAAGAGGGGTAACCGAGGGTGGGGGAAGAGGGGAAACCGAGGGTGGGGGAAGAGGGGAAACCGAGGGTGGGGGAAGAGGGGAAACCGAGGGTGGGGGAAGAGGGGAAACCGAGGGTGGGGGAAGAGGGGAAACCGAGGGTGGGGGAAGAGGGGAAACCGAGGGTGGGGGAAGATGGGAAACCGAGGGTGGGGGAAGATGGGAAACCGAGGGTGGGGGAAGAGGGGAAACCGAGGGTGGGGGAAGAGGGGAAACCGAGGGTGGGGGAAGAGGAGAAACCGAGGGTGGGGGAAGAGGAGAAACCGAGGGTGGGGGAAGAGGGGAAACCGAGGATGGGGGAAGAGGGGAAACCGAGGGTGGGGGAAGAGGAGAAACCGAGGGTGGGGGAAGAGGGGAAACCGAGGGTGGGGGAAGAGGGGAAACCGAGGGTGGGGGAAGAGGAGAAACCGAGGGTGGGGGAAGAGGAGAAACCGAGGATGGGGGAAGAGGGGAAACCGAGGGTGGGGGAAGAGGGGAAACCGAGGGTGGGGGAAGATGGGAAACCGAGGGTGGGGGAAGAGGGGAAACCGAGGGTGGGGGAAGAGGGGAAACCGAGGGTGGGGGAAGAGGAGAAACCGAGGGTGGGGGAAGAGGGGAAACCGAGGGTGGGGGAAGAGGGGAAACCGAGGGTGGGGGAAGAGGAGAAACCGAGGGTGGGGGAAGAGGGGAAACCGAGGATGGGGGAAGAGGGGAAACCGAGGGTGGGGGAAGAGGGGAAACCGAGGGTGGGGGAAGATGGGAAACCGAGGGTGGGGGAAGAGGGGAAACCGAGGGTGGGGGAAGAGGGGAAACCGAGGATGGGGGAAGAGGGGAAACCGAGGGTGGGGGAAGAGGAGAAACCGAGGGTGGGGGAAGAGGGGAAACCGAGGGTGGGGGAAGAGGGGAAACCGAGGGTGGGGGAAGAGGAGAAACCGAGGGTGGGGGAAGAGGAGAAACCGAGGGTGGGGGAAGAGGAGAAACCGAGGGTGGGGGAAGATGGGAAACCGAGGGTGGGGGAAGAGGGGAAACCGAGGGTGGGGGAAGAGGGGAAACCGAGGGTGGGGGAAGAGGGGAAACCGAGGGTAGGAAAGAGGAGAAACCGAGGGTGGGGGAAGATGGGAAACCGAGGGTGGGGGAAGAGGGGAAACCGAGGGTGGGGGAAGAGGGGAAACCGAGGGTGGGGGAAGAGGGGAAACTGAGGGTAGGAAAGAGGAGAAACCGAGGGTGGGGGAAGAGGGGAAACCGAGGGTGGGGGAAGAGGGGAAACTGAGGGTGGGGGAAGAGGGGAAACCGAGGGTAGGAAAGAGGAGAAACCGAGGGTGGGGGAAGAGGGGAAACCGAGGGTGGGGGAAGAGGAGAAACCGAGGGTGGGGGAAGAGGGGAAACTGAGGGTAGGAAAGAGGAGAAACCGAGGGTGGGGGAAGAGGGGAAACTGAGGGTAGGAAAGAGGAGAAACCGAGGGTGGGGGAAGAGGGGAAACCGAGCGTGGGGGAAGAGGAGAAACCGAGGGTGGGGGAAGAGGAGAAACCGAGGGTGGGGGAAGAGGGGAAACCGAGGGTGGGGGAAGAGGAGAAACCGAGGGTGGGGGAAGAGGGGAAACCGAGGGTGGGGGAAGAGGAGAAACCGAGGGTGGGGGAAGATGGGAAACCGAGGATGGGGGAAGAGGGGAAACCGAGGGTGGGGAAGAGGGGAAACCGAGGGTGGGGAAAGAGGGGAAACCGAGGGTGGTTAAGAGGGGAAACCGAGGGTGGGGGAAGAGGGGAAACCGAGAGTGGGGGAAGAGGAGAAACCGAGGGTGGGAGAAGAGGGGAAACCGAGGGTGGAGGAAGAGGGGAAACCGAGGGTGGTTAAGAGGGGAAACCGAGGGTGGGTAAGGAGGAAACCGAGGTGAAGGGGGAACCCAGGGAGGGGAAGAGGGGAAACTGAGGGAGAGTAAGAGGGGAAACCGAGGGCAGGAAAGAGGGGAAGCCGAGGGCGGGCAAGAGGGGAAACCGAGGGCGGGCAAGAGGGGAAACCGAGGGAGGGGAAGAGGGGAAAGCAAGGGAGGGGAAGAGGGGAAACTGAGGGAGGGGAAGAGGGGAAACTGAGGGCTGGGAAGTATTAATCCTATAACCCACTGATATTCACCCTGAAACCATAGCCAGAATCCCCCTGCGCTGCACAAGGTTTCAATCACACTCCCGGTCGATGCCACCTTTAACAGGCCCGGTCTCTCTCCCTATCTCCTTGGACTCTGGCTTGAACTCCAGATCCGTGTGAAGGTGACAAACTCTGAACTGGGAACCTCAACCAGAGCCCGATCTGTACTTGGATTTCACACATCAAAAGCGGCCGGCACAGACCGACCTGAACCAAACCGAGAGATCGCACACAGGGCAGTGGGCCCAGTGTTTGGGGCTCGTCACACAGGGCATAACATCCTAAAGACAGCTCAGCACCAACATCTCTAAACATCTCGCTGGGCTCAGACTCAATAATGGAGAGTTTTCATAGAATGATAGAAATTACAGCACAGGAGGAGGCCATTCTGCCCCTCCATGCCTGTGCCAGTGCTGGGGCTCTCTCTCAAAACCCCACTCACCCCAGATCATTTTTAAATACTAACCCCATTCCTTTTGAAATGATGAATTAGTCTCTACCTCAGTAGTCACTTGTGGTGAAGCACCCCATGGTCCAAAGCCCTCCGTTCAAGAACCTTGCTCCTCCCATTCTCCTTTATTTCGTCTGGGGGGGGGGGGGGGTAGGGGGTGCAAAATTGGAAAAGAAAACACAATCACCAGTGCAAAAGTGATGTTTCTAGCACACTGTGTAAACTTGTTCATCTTACGTAGAGTTACGTAGAATTTACAGCTCAGAAACAGGCCATTCAGCCCAACTGATCTATAGTGGTGTTCATGCTCCACATGAGCCTCCTCCCGCTCTACTGTCCTGGGCCAATATTTATCCCTCAACCAACATCACTAAAAACAGCTTATTTGGTCATTATCTCATTGCTGTCTGTGGGATCTTGCTGTGCGCAAATTGGCTGCAGCGTTTCCTACATTACAACAGTGACTATACTTCATTGGTTGTAAAGCGCTCTGGGATGTCCTGAGGTGGCAAATGTTGCCATAGAAATGCAAGTCTTTCTTTCTTACTTCATCTCACCCTATCAGCATATCCTTCTATTCCTTTCTCCCTCATGTGTTTATCCAGCTTCCCCTTAAATGCATCTATACTATTCGCCTCAACTACTCCTTGTGGTAGTGAGTTCCACATTCTAACCACTCTCCGGGTAAAGAAGTTTCTCCTGAATTCCCTATCGGTTAAGAAGTTTCTCCTGAATTCCCTATCGGTTAAGAAGTTCCCCCTGAGTTCCCTATCGGTTAAGAAGTTCCCCCTGAATTCCCTATCGGTTAAGAAGTTTCTCCTGAATTCCCTATCGGTTAAGAAGTTCCCCCTGAGTTCCCTATCGGTTAAGAAGTTTCTCCTGAATTCCCTATCGGTTAAGAAGTTTCTCCTGAATTCCCTATCGGTTAAGAAGTTCCCCCTGAGTTCCCTATCGGTTAAGAAGTTTCTCCTGAATTCCCTATCGGTTAAGAAGTTTCTCCTGAGTTCCCTATCGGTTAAGAAGTTTCTCCTGAGTTCCCTATCGGTTAAGAAGTTTCTCCTGAGTTCCCTATCGGTTAAGAAGTTTCTCCTGAGTTCCCTATCTCTAATCTCACGGTTCTCTGCGTGTTCCACAGGTCAGGCCTTCGCTGTAATCAATGGGTTCAGTGGGCGGATAAAGAGTGCCAGGCCTCCCCCGTTGCCCAAGAAGATTAACCCAACCCTCCTGGAGAATTTCAGTCAGGATCAGGCAGAGCCTCCGACCTCTCCCGTCCATCAGGAGTCAGGGAAAGAGCAGTCCCAAAATAAGGTGAGTCAAAGCTACATTATTTTTAAAAGTCTTGTGCATGCTGTAACGATTCTATGATTCTATGCTGTCATGAATGTTTGGTCGCATTTTTAGCTCAACATGTCACATTGAAACCGCCTGTATGAGTGGAGATCCCGGGGTCTAGATTCGACTTCATCTCACACGTTTTATGGGCCTAAAACGGGCACCGCAATGATCAATTTACCAATTCAGAGGGCCCAGGGTTGCCAACTCTGGTTGGACGTATCCCTGGAGGTTTCTTCACATGACCTCCAACCTCCCCGTACCCAGGCGCCCGCCGCTGGTTGCCCGACACGTCCATCCTTGTGTCGGACACCGCTTCCCCACGCCCAGTTTGAAAGCGACCAGACTCTTCATTTCCTAATTGGATGATTCTTGACAGTCAATCAAGGCTTTTTTCCCCAGGTCCAGTATTTCTCCCGGGTGCTTTCTCGTAGCAATGTCCTGGAGATTAACCCTTAAAACCTGGAGACTCCAGGTCAACCCCGGAGGGGTTGGCGACCCCAAGAGGCTCCGCCCTTCTGCACGGGCGTTCAGGCCACCGCTAAATCGGGGCCTTTATTTTTAGGTGACCCCGGCGGCCGCCTGAAATGAGCACAGGCCCCTTCGCAATTCGGACGCCGATACTCGCTGGCCTTAGTCGGACTTTGGGAGACGGAAGCATTTCTGAGGTCTTGACCAGCCTCACCAGCGGTCCTTAAATGGACTGCTGGAGACCCCTCATGTAAAGGCCCAAACACCACACAAAATATTTGTTATCTTGCGGGGTCGGAAGGAGCAGGAGTCCATCTGGGGTTTCCAACCCTCTAGGATTGTCCGGGAGTCTCCAGGAATTGAAGATTAATCTCCAGGACACTGCAACGAGCAAAGACTTGGGAGGAAAATGGCCGCAGCATTAAAAAAATATATGTAATTTTTTCATTTTCTTTGAACACTTTCGCTTATTGGTTATAAGAATATTGGCGATGGGGAAAAAGCTGTTTGACTGACAGTCAAGAATCATCCAATCGGGTAACAAAGAATCTGTTTCCAAATTGTCCGTGGGAAGGCGGGACTCCGCAAGGTTGGACGTGTTGGGTGACCAATGGCGGGGGGAGAGTGTGGGGGCCGGGGGGGGGGTGGGGTGGGGGGTAGGGTGGGGTGGCGCAGTTGGAGGCAGGAGGTCATGTGATGAAACCTCCAGGAATATGTCCAAGCAGAGTTGGCGACCCGAAGTCCAACGGTCCTCCGCGGAGCCAAGCCAGCATGGACAACTTGTCGGGCAGTGGGCTTAAACTGGAGGGCCAGGAAAAGCATTCGTGCATTCTTCGGGCCTGGCCCCACGAAAATCATTTAATCAAAGAAACTTACCGACAAAGTTTCCGGAAGGCCTCCAGCTGTCCCTTTAAGGCTCGATGGTGAGACCTGCTCGATGCTCAGTTCCACTGCGTCATTGGACCCCGAATTAAGTATCATAAAGAGGCTCCTGCCCGTTTCAGTCCTAAATCGAGGGCCTGCTGGATAAATCAGGTGGGCATTAAGCTGCAAGTAGGTAGTGTTAATTATTAGATTCTCTCTACCACCTCAATCAACAATAACAACTTGCATTTATATAGCCCCTTTAACGTAGTAAAAACGTCCCAAGGCGCTTCATAGGAGCGATTATCAAACAAATTTGACACCGAGCCACATAAGGAGATATTAGGACAGGTGTGGTCACAAAAAATAGGTTTTAAGGAGCAATTTAAAGGAAGAGAGTGAGGTAGAGAGGCGGAGAGGTTTAGGGAGGGAATTCCAGAGCTTAGAGCCTAAGCTTCTCATTCACGAAGAAAAACGAGGAGCCAGTGAGGCCAAAATGGTCCCCCTCCAGTCCCCGTGTGTTTTTAGGAGAGTCCGTGATCCGCCTCATGTGTTTTGATCACCGCTCGCTCCTGTGGGCAGCCGTGGCTCGATTGCACCTGCTAACCTTTCCTTTTCTCCTTTGAACAGACCCAGCATCCGCTGACACCAGATGACGGCAAACCCCTCAAGTCACCGCCACCCCCTCCGCCGCCAAAGAACAAGCGGCTGGTAGCTCCCCCGCTGAGCTGACCGCACCTTTCCCAAGACAAAAGAGGCTTTGCCGACCCCAACACAGCGCTCAGGGTGGGACGATAAGACTGGTAGATTATGACGTCCTGTTACCTAGCAACAGGACCAGGGCCCCCATTTTGTTGTCGTGTATTAAAACCGTTTTCTCACAGTGCTAAGAATTTTCTTTAACAAATATACCATTTTTTTATGTTTAATGACTCGATCAAATGGCATTTGTGTTTATTTTAGCACTTTAATCACAGGCAGTGATGCTAACACGTGGTGGTATGACGAATAACTGGGAGTTGTTGGAAATCTGAAATAAAAAGGCGTTTTATATTGTTAGTGTTCCATCAGCAGCAGGAATATAGGTCTCCCACCCAGTCTGCACATTTTTCACTTTAAAAAAACAACAATTTTCATTTATATAGCACCTTTTACAACCTCAGGTTGTCCCAAAGCGCTTTACCTTTCTCCAACAAGGAAGCGTCTAAGCATCGCCCCTTAACATTCAATGTCATTGCCATCGCCGAATCCCCCACCATCAATATCCTGGGGGTCACCATTGACCAGAAACTCAACTGGACCAGCCACATAAATGTCATGGCTACTAGAGCAGGTCAGAGGCTGGGTATTCTGCGGCGAGTGGCTCACCTCCTGACTCCCCAAAGCCTTTCCACCATCTACAAGGCACAAGTCAGGAGTGTGATGGAATACTCTCCACTTGCCTGGATGAGTGCAGCTCCAACAACACTCAAGAAGCTCAACACCATCCAGGACAAAGCAGCCCACTTGATTGGCACCCCATCCACCACCCTAAACATTCACTCCCTTCACCAGCGGCGCACGGTGGCTGCAGTGTGTACCATCTACAGGATGCACTGCAGCAACTCGCCAAGGCTTCTTCGACAGCACCTCCCAAACCCGCGACCTCTACCACCTAGAAGTACAAGGGCACCAGGCATGTGGGAACACCATCCCCTCCGTCACACACCATCCCGACTTGGACATATATCGGCCGTTCCTTCCTCGTCCCTGGGTCAGAATCCTGGAATTCCTATCTAACAGCACTGTGGGAGAACCTTCACCACGCGGACTGCAACGGTTCAAGAAGGTGGCTCACCACCACCTTCTCAAGGGCAATTAGGGATGGGCAATAAATGCCAGCCTTGCCAATTAAGTACTTTTTGAAGTGTAGTCACTATTATAATGTAGGAAATGCAGCAGCCAATTTGTGCACAACAAGGTCCCAAAAACAGCAACCCGATAATGACCAGATCATCTGTTTTTCAGTCAGAAAATGCTGGAAACACTCAGCAGGTCAAGCAGCATCTGTGGGGAGTTAATGCTTCAGGTCAACGACCTTTACGTCAGAACCTGTCATTGACTTGAAACGTTGAAAATGTTTTGTTTTTTTTAGTGATGTTGGCTGAGGGATAAATATTGACCAAGACACCAGGGAGATCAGTTAAATGTCTCATCTGAAAGACGGCACCTCCAACAGTGCACTACTCCCTCAGTACTGCATTGAAGTGTCAGCCTAGATTATGGGCTCAAGTCTCTGGAGTGGGACTATGAACCCACGACCTTCTAACTCAGAGGTGAGAGTGCTACCCGCAGAGCCATCCCATAAAGTCCACTTACCTTACTTGAGGTGGGAACCCATCATCACAACTCAAGGGTTGCACCTGAAATGTTAATCTATCTCTTCTCTGTCAGTCGCAGATTGACCTGTTATGTACTGCCAGCATTTCCCGGGTTTTGTATTAGACCTCCAGGTGTTTGGGTAACATCATAAACTGTCAGCTTGGAGCCTTAAGACACGGCTTTAAGCACGTTCTAGTTTGTGCGATTCTTTTCCAATAATTTCAGTCTCGGACACCACTTCCTGGCAAAGAAAAGTACTTGCATTTATATAGCGACTTTCACAACCTCAGGACATCCCACGTGAAGTAACTTTTGAAGTGTGGTCACAGTTGTAGGGAGACGCGGCAGCCAATTCGCACACAGCTAGATCCCGCAAACAGCAATAACATAATGACCGGATAATCTGTTTTTTAGTAATGTTGGTTGAGGGATCAATATTGGCCCAGGACACCGGGGGGAACTCCACTGCTCTTCTTCGAAATAGTGGCCATGGGATCTTTCACGTCCACCTGAGAGGGCAGACGGGGCCTCGGTTTAACGTCTCATCCAAAAGTCGTCAGTGCAGCACTGTTAGTTATTGTATCGTCATGGCAACATGGTTAAAAAAAGCAATGGGCCTTCTCCTCTGTTCGAATAAAAAGGAAGTCTGGAATTGTAAAAACATGACTTGACAAGACAGTGATAAGGGAGTTTATTAAAGAACAATGACTTTCATGTATACACAGACATAACACATCACTCAGAATTGTCTCAATGCACTTCACATACAGCAAATTTATTTCTATGCATTTTTATGGGAACGAGGCAGGCACCTGGGATTAGGATTGCTGCTCGTTTGGAGACCAAACACCAACATGGACTGGTTGGGTCGAATGGCCTGTTTTCATGTTGTAATTTCTGTGTAATTCTATCTTTCGAATGCTTTGACTGTATGCAGGCAAACATGGCAGCTATTAAACATATAGCAAAATCCCACAAACAACAATAAGTCGAATGACTACTTAATCTTTCATTTCAGTGAAGAAAGACTTGCATTTATATAGTGCCTTTCACGACCTCAGGACGTCCCAAAGCGCTTTACAGCCAATGAAGTACTTTTTAAGTGTAGGCACTGTTGTAATGTAGGAAATGTGGCAGCCAATTTGCTCACAGCAAGATCCCACAAACAGCAATGTGATAATGACCAGATGACGTTTTAGTGATGTTGGTCGAGGGATAAATACTGGCCAGGACACTGGGGAGAACTCCCCTGCTCTTCTTCAAAATAGTGGATCTTTTACATCCACCTGAGAGGTCATCCGAAAGACGGCACCTCTGACAGTGCAGCACTCCCTCGCTACTGCGCTGGATTCTGTGCTCAAGTCTCTGGAGTGGGATTGAACTCACAACCTTCTTGATTCAGAGGTGAGTGCTACTCACTCAGCCACGGCTAACAGCACAGTAGAGTTGGTTGAGGGGGAAATGTTGGGCAGGACACTGGGAAGAGCTCTCTGCTCTATTTTAGATTGTGCCATGGGATCATTTGCATTCACCTGGATCACAAAAATAGGCCTAGGTGGCTTTGATTTCGATAGGTTTTTGCTAGCTAAAGGTATTAAGGGATATGGAGCCAAGGTGGGTGGTTGGAGTTAGGATACAGATCAGCCATGATCTCACTGAATGGCGGAACAGGCTCGAGGGGCTGAATGGCCTACTCCTCTTCCTTTGTTCCTTTGGTTTTATCGTCCCACGATAAGGTGGAGCATCACAGCTTATAATCGGCAATCGTGCTGAAAATGTAGAATATTAGTTGAATTCTCAATATGGTATGATATCCCCCAATTCAGGAGTGCTGCTGGAATTCAGCGGGCCCTTGTGTTAGCCAACCAGTTAAAACCAGTTAAAATTGAATATTTTTAAGGCTGAGTTAGATAGATTCCTGATTAACAAGGGAGTCAAAGGTTATAGCAGGTCGACGGGAAAGTAGGGTTGAGGTCACAATCAGATCAGCCATGATCTTATCAAATGGCAGAGCAGGCTCGAGGGGCCGAATGGCCTACTCCTGCTCTTAATTCGTATGTTCGTAAGATGACCTATGAGTTATTCAGCACGGTTTAAAAAAAACGTTAGGCCCCTTCTCTGAAAAATAAAAGAAGGGTGCAGAAGGAGGGCGGTCCCAGCAGAGGGCAGCAGTGCGATTCACAACAGCTCGGCCATCTCTGCAGACAAGAGCAAACCTAGGCCGGAATTTCCTCAGTGGCGCTCCCCCGCTCTGCCGCTGAAACTTCGACGGAAACCGCGCTAACGCGTCGATCCAGCATTTTCGCCGACCTGCCACCAAACCTTACGAAGGCTGATTGGCAGCGCTCCCGAAGAAATTGCCAGTCAGAGTGTTAGGAACAGCAAAAGACCATTAGGCCAGCTGCTGTGATATGTTTCCATGCCACTTCTCATCATGTCACTCAATCCATTCTCTCACTGCAAACATCCAATTATTGTTTTTGAAACCACTTATGCTGTCAGCTTCAATGCCCTTCCCTTCCATCTTATTCGACAACTCTATTAACCTTTGTTTGAAAAAGTTCTGCCTGACTTGCCTTCTCAACTTCCTCTAATTTTTAATGTATTTTCCCCAGGTCATGTGTCTTGTTGGTTGAGCGCCAGACTTGTGGGCCACAAAGGCCTTGGGTTCAAATCCTGCCACGGTTCACTCCCCTTTCATTCTGGAACACAGGAGCTGGAGTAGGCCATTCAGCCCCTCGAGCCTGTTCCGCCATTCAATTAGATCATGGTTGATCTCAAGGGAATGCAAGCCAACATTTATGCAACCTGTCCTCATAATTTAGGAAACATAGGAACAGGAGTAGGCCATTCAGCCCCTTGTGCCTTCTCCACCATTTGATAAGATCATGGCTGATCTGTGATCTACCTGCCTTTGGCCCATATCCCTTAATACCTTTGGTTGCCAAAAAGCTGTCGATCTCAGATTTAAATTTAGCAATTGAGCTAGTATCAATTGCCATTTGCGGAAGAGAGTTCCAAACTTCTACCACCCTTTGTGTGTAGAAATGTTTTCTAATCTCGCTCCTGAAAGGTCTGGCTCTAATTTTTAGACTGTGCCCCCTACTCCTGGAATCCCCAACCAGCGGAAATAGTTTCTCTCTATCCACCCTATCCGTTCCCCGTAATATCTTATAAACTTCGATCAGATCACCCCTTAACCTTCGAAACTCCAGAGAATACAACCCCAATTTATGCAATGTCCTCATAATTTAACCCTTTTAACCGCGGTATCATTCTGCGCTGCACCCCCTCCAAGGCCAATCTATCCTTCCTGAGATGCAGTGCCCAGAACTGAACGCACTTCTCCAGATGGGATCTGACCAGGGCTCTATACAACTGAAGCAACTCTTCCTTCCACTTTGTATTCCAGCCCCATTGAGATAAAGGGCAACACTCCATTTGCCTTCTTGATTACTTTTTGTACCTGTCCACTAGCTTTTAGTGATTTCCGTACATGGATACCCAAATCTCTCTGCTCCTCCACAGTTCCTGGTTTCACACCATTTAGAAATTACTCCGATTTGTCTTTTTTGGATCTAAAGTGGATGATCTTCAACACTTCCCTGCATTGAACTCCATTTGCTACAGTTTTACCCACTCACTTAATCTGTTTGTGTCCCTTTGTGACACCCTGCTCCCTTCTGCACTACTTACCGTGTCTCCCAACTTGGTGTCATCTGCCAACTTGGATGTGCAACTCTCTATTCCTTCATCCATTTTCCTTATGAAGTGGCTGAGTACCTCTCAAGACATGGGGAGACGGTAATGCTTTCCACAATGTTGCATTGCCTCCTGCTGTTCGGCAACGGAAATAAGGTATTGCACCCATTTTGGCATCTCTGGGTTAAATGTTACAAATACGCATTCTTGGCACAAGACCCTCACCCGGCAGGAGCGCATATCAGTAAATCATAGACGCCCTTCCCGATTAGGGCTCTGGGTGAGTGAAGCTGCAGCATTTCCCTCTCATGTCCAGCAGCCACTGCTGCCGACAGCTAATCTCTCGCATTGGTATTTGAACTAAAGCCAACAATTTGGGCCTGTGTTGCCCACACTGTTCCTTGCTGCTGCAGAGACAGTGGTGAACACCCAGAGTACCAAAGGCATTTGAAACAACAAAAACTTGCATTTATATAGCGCCTTTAATGTAGTAAAATATCCCAGGGCGCTTCACAGGAGCGTTATCAAACAAAATTTGACATAAGGCGATATTAGGACAGCTGACCAAAAGCTTGGTCAAAGACATAGGTTTTAAGGAGCGCCTTAAAGGTGAAGAGAGGGGTAGAAAGGCGGAGAGGTTTAGTGAGGGAATTCCAGTGCTTAGGGCCGAGACGGCTGAAGGCACAGCCACCAATGGTGGAGCAATTAAAATTGGGGATGCGCAAGAGGCCAGGGTTGGAGGTGCGCAGAGTTCTCGGAAGGTTTTAGGGTTAGAGGAGGTCACAGAGATAGGGAGGGGTGAGGATTTGAACACGAGGATGAGAATTTTAAAATGGAGCCAGTTGTAGGTCAGCGAGCACAGTGGGTGCTGGGTGAACGGGACTTAGTGCGAGTTCGGATACGGGCAGCAGAGTTTTGGATGAGTTCAAGTTTACGGAGGATGCAAGGCGGGAGGCCAGCCAGGACAGCATTGGAATAATTGAGTTTAGATGCAACAAATCCAGAGAGATGAGAGTTCAAATCCCATCATAGCAGTTTGAACATTTTAATTCAGTAAAAAAAAGTCTGGAAATAATAAGCTGGTATCAGTGGGGGAAAAGTGACCATGAAATTATTAGATTGTTGTTAAAAGCCCATCTGGTTCACCAATGCCCTTTAGGAAGGAAACCTGCCGTCCTTACCCGATCTGGGCCTATATGTGACTCCAGACCTACACAAATGTGGTTGACTCTTAAATGCGCTCTGAAGTGGCCTAGAAAGCCAGTCAGTTGTATCAAATCAGAGCAACTAGGGATGGGCAATAAATGCCAGCCTTGCCATCTATGCCCACATCCCGAGAATGAATAAAGGAAATAAGGTATATGAGCTTAATCTATTAAAAAAAGAATGGATTTCAGACCTAGTGCTCTTTTTCTGATCTTAGAGCGTCTAATATTCTGATGTGTCCTGGATAGCAATGTGGGCTAGAGGGAATCATAGAGCCATAAAGGTTTACAGCACAGAAGGAGGCCATTCAGCCCATTGTGTCTGTGCCTGCCGTTTACTGCAGCAATCCAAAACTAATGTTCATTCCTGGGCGATATTGATGCTTTGAAATGTAAAGGAGGGCCATTAGACTAATACCCAGTTTAAAGCATCTTAGTTATCAAGACAGGCTAAAAGAGCTGGGACTCTACGCTTTAGAGAAGTGTAGACTCGGGGATGATCTGAATGAGGTTTATAAGATGATGAAAGGAATAGATTGTGTTCCATTTGACAGTTTGTTCCAATTAAATATGTTAGGAGGTCTGAGTTGTATATAAGATCAGATCTAGGTTAGATGTCAGGAGGTGGTTTTTTTTCCCAGAGAATAGTGGGCCTCTGGAACAGGCCGTCGATTCGCTGAATTACTTCAAGCGAGAGCTGGACCTGTTCCTGGCTGGGGCGGAGATCACCTCTCACAAAAGGTCGGTAATGTAATGCACGGAATTCAGGGCCAGAGTGATCACCTAGACTAGTTTTCATCGCAGTGGAGTTGTGGGGGGGGGTGGGGGGGTCGGAGAGGAATTGGCCTGGGCTTTTATCTGTTTATTCACCTCTCCCAGGAGATCACATGGTTTTGGGTGGAGTGTGGACTGTATATATTGTGATACACAGGGTGTCACAATTATGTTGGACAGGCTGGATGGGCCAGAGGGCCTTATCCTGTCCGATACAGCCCTGTATCTTTCTCTGCTTCAAATAATTAGTCAATTTTCCCTTCAAAAATGCAATATTGTCTGCTTCAACCATTCTCTGTGGCAAAGTATTCCAAACTTCAAAGATCTTTGTATAAACCAGTTTCTTTTAACCTATCTCCTCACTCTCTTAGTTAAATTGATAACCCCTCACACTAACTCCACAATCAGAAGAAATAATCTTTCCCTATTCACTCTATCAAAATCCTTTACAATTTAAAAAAGATCTATTAAATCTCCTCTGCTTAACCTTCGCTGTCCCCGTGGAACAGCCCCTGTAATCTAAGTTTCCTCATAATTGTAGTTTCCAATCCCTGGTATTATCCTAGTCAATCTACATCTCATGTTCTCTATAGTTTTAAATGTCATTTTTAAAACAGGGCATCCAAAGTGACACACAGTATATTAACAGTGGCCTAACCAAGCATTTGTATCAATTCAACATTCCTTCTTTACTCTTGGACTCTATGCCCTTATCTATAAAACCCAAAATGCTGTTGGCCTTTTTTTTTGTGGCTGTATCTATCTGAATTTGCACTTTTAGGGAATTCTGTATTTGAACCCCCAAATCTCTCTGTTCATCCACACCCTTCAGTGTCTTTCCATTAAGTGTAACCTATTCCTTGTTTTCCCTCCAAGAATGTATCACCTCACATTTATCCACATCTCATTGTATCTGCCACCTGTTTTCCCATTCCACGAGCCGGTGGGTGTTTTCCTGAAGTCTTTCTCAGTCCTCCTCACTGTTTGCCAAACCTCCTACTTTTCTGTCATCAGCAAATTTTGAGATTGTATTTCCTCTACCCAAGTCCCAATCACCTATAATAGGCCGAGAACAAACGGACTCAGCACTGATCCCTAGGGTTCACCACTTCCAACCCTTCTCCAATCTCAGGCACACCCGTTGACCCTAACTCTGATTCCTATCCATTAATCAACGTTCTAACCATCCTGCTACACTTCCTCTTACACCACACACCCAAATCTTTCTACCAAGCCTCTCATGAGACTTCTTCACGGACGTCTTCTGAAAACCTATACAACGGTCACGTCAAAAAAATTCTACGAATTTGTCAAACACGCCTTGTGTTTAACGAGTGTTTGATTAACTCCTGATGTTCTAAATGTTCACTGATGTGATATTTTTAGCTTCCCTGTGGGAGAGTCTCATTGCTTCCATTTCTCTGGTAGTTCTTTTGCATCAAAGTATATATTTTTTGTCACAGTGAAGTAACAGTGTGTGGTTAGAAAGGAAAACACTATAAGTCACCACCGTATAACATCAGTAATATTGTTACTAGTTCCACAGAACACAAAAGGGAATCAATGTTAACTGATTCATATGATGAAACATAACTATTCTGACATCGGTATCATAATATAAGTTGGATAATTAATGACTTCATAAGGCTGTGCAAGGTGCAATCACCAAGATCTCATTGGTAACGGCACTTCAGAAACCAACATCTTTAAAGGGACACTGTTATTAGTGAAAGCATTTCAAAAGATATTTTGATATGACTGCACACAGTGGGGTGAAGAGGTGTGATAAGTACATCAAAGAGTATGGAATGAGAAAAGGCCATTAGGCCCATTAAGTACATGTCTTCCTTAAACAATGTAGAATCTGTGCTCTAACATGGCCTCCACCCCAACCCATTTAATCTCCTGAGGAGAGAGTCTGAAATTTACCTTACAGCCCCTTTAAAATAAATACCCGGGTATCCTTACATCTTACGTGGTTCATCTTTGACCAATTGCCTTCTTTAGCAATGACATCTCCATGATTCCAACAATGGTAGAAGTAGGGAACCTTGGATGACTCGGGAGATTGAGGCCCTAGTCAAAAAGAAGAAGGAGGCATATGACATGCATAGGCAGCTGGGATCAAGTGGATCCCTTGAAGAGTATAGAGATTGCCGGAGTAGAGTTAAGAGAGAAATCAGGAGGGCAAAAAGGGGACATGAGATTGCTTTGGCAGATAAGGCAAAGGAGAATCCAAAGAGCTTCTACAAATACATAAAGGGCAAAAGAGTAACTAGGGAGAGAGTAGGGCCTCTTAAGGATCAACAAGGTCATCTATGTGCGGAACCACAAGAGATGGGTGAGATCCTGAATGAATTTTTCACATCGGTATTTACGGTTGAGAAAGGCATGGATGTTAGGGAACTTGGGGAAATAAATAGTGATGTCTTGAGGAGTGTACATATTACAGAGAGGGAGGTGCTGGAAGTCTTAACGCGCATCAAGGTAGATAAATCTCCGGGACCTGATGAAATGTATCCCAGGACGTTATGGGAGGTTAGGGAGGAAATTGCGGGTCCCCTAGCAGAGATATTTGAATCATCCACCGCTACAGGTGAGGTGCCTGAAGATTGGAGGGTAGCAAATGTTGTGCCTTTGTTTAAGAAGGGCGGCAGGGAAAAGCCTGGGAACTACAGACCGGTGAGCCTGACATCTGTAGTGGGTAAGTTGTTAGAGGGTATTCTGAGCGACAGGATCTACAGGCATTTGGAGAGGCAGGGACTAATTAGAAACAGTCAGCATGGTTTTGTGAGAGGAAAATCATGTCTCACGAATTTGATTGAGTTTTTTGAAGGGGTAACCAAGAAGATAGATGAGGGCTGTGCAGTAGACGTGGTCTACATGGACTTCAGCAAAGCCTTTGACAAGGTACCGCATGGTAGGTTGTTACATAAGGTTAAATCTCATGGGATCCAAGGTGAGGTAGCCAATTGGATACAAAATTGGCTTGACGACAGAAGACAGAGGGTGGTTGTAGAGGGTTGTTTTTCAAACTGGATGCCTGTGTCCAGCGGTGTGCCTCAGGGATCGGTGCTGGGTCCGCTGTTATTTGTTATTTATATTAATGATTTGGATGAGAATTTAGGAGGCATGGTTAGTAAGTTTGCAGATGACACCAAGATTGGTGGCATTGTGGACAGTGAAGAAGGTTATCTAGGATTGCAACGGGATCTTGATAAATTGGGCCAGTGGGCCGATGAATGGCAGATGGAGTTTAATTTAGATAAATGTGAGGTGATGCATTTTGGTAGATCGAATCGGGCCAGGACCTACTCCGTTAATGGTAGGGCGTTGGGGAGAGTTATAGAACAAAGAGATCTAGGAGTACAGGTTCATAGCTCCTTGAAAGTGGAGTCACAGGTGGATAGGGTGGTGAAGAAGGCATTCGGCATGCTTGGTTTCATTGGTCAGAACATTGAATACAGGAGTTGGGATGTCTTGTTGAAGTTGTACAGGGCATTAGTTAGGCCACACTTGGAATACTGTGTACAGTTCTGGTCACCCTATTATAGAAAGGATATTATTAAACTAGAAAGAGTGCAGAAAAGATTTACTAGGATGCTACCGGGACTTGATGGTTTGACTTACAGGGAGAGGTTAGACAGACTGGGACTTTTTTCCCTGGAGAGTAGGAGGTTAAGGGGTGATCTTATAGAAGTCTATAAAATAATACTGGGCATAGATAAGGTAGATAATCAAAATCTTTTCCCAAAGGTAGGGGAGTCTATAACGAGGGGGCATAGATTTAAGGTGAGAGGGGAGAGATACAAAAGGGTCCAGAGGGGCAATTTTTTTCACTCAAAGGGTGGTGAATGTCTGGAACGAGCTGCCAGAGACAGTAGTAGAGGCGGGTACAATTTTGTCTTTTAAAAAGCATTTGGACAGTTACATGGGTAAGATGGGTATAGAGGGATATGGGCCAAGTGCAGGCAATTGGGACTAGCTTAGTGGTATAAACTGGGCGACAAGGACATGTTGGGCCGAAGGGCCTGTTTCCATGTTGTAACTTCTATGATTCTATGATTCTATAATTCCACACAGCATTCAATTATCTGTATCTGTATTTATAACTCTCAATCCCATTCCGAGCCAGGTATTAATCCAGTCCTTGTTTTTTTAAAGGTGCTAATTGATATGGTAATAATTACTTTACCCAGGAGTCTATTACATTTGTTTACTGCTTGACTTTCCCTGAATTTGATTCAATGAGAAAGTTTAGTTGATCTGCCAGAACGGTGTGACACAGGATTGTGACTCTTGCTTGATTTTCCCCCTTCCTCTCCTGTAGCCGGTGACTCTCGCTGAGGCCCAGTTTCACCATCGCTGCTCAGTCTTCTCGTACCTCACATCAGTGACCATTCTTCATTTAGTGAAAATAAATTGTAAAATCTTCCACTTGGAAGATCTTTCTTGAAGTGGGGTGAGCTGGCACTATGTGACATTAGCACATGGATGGCTCAGTGGTAGCACTCTCAGCTACGAGTCGAAAGGTTGCGGAGTTCGAGTTCTACTCCAGGACTTACTCCCATAATCGAAGGTTGATAAAGCAGAGAAAGACTAGAAACATCTGGGCAATGTTTGGTCTTCACCGCCTGGGTGGTGATCAGTGAAGTCGATCGCCCGCCCGTTGTAGAACCCACCTGATCTTGAAATCAATGAATTGAAAATCATGGTGGTTTCTCCCGTGGACGGGTGATCTGCTCCACCAGATTATAGCCCAGGTGGTCAAGGCCACAAGTTACTCCGTTGCCTCTGGGCTGACACTTCAGTGCAGTAATGAGGGAGTGCTGCATTGTCTGTGGTGCCATCCTTTGCATGAGATGTTAAACTGAGGACCTTTCTACCTGTTTAGGTGGATATTAAAGATCCCATAGAACGATTTGAAGAGCTAGGTGCCATTTGACCTGAAAAGACTCATGTGATTGAAAGAATCTGCCAGGCAGGGTGCTAGAACCAGGTATATTAGGGGAGTTGGACACTGTAATGGGAGAGTGAGGATACGAGAAGATGGGCAGAATGGCCTTTTCTCTTCCTTGGCTTTTCTGATGTTTGGGCCTAGACAGAGAGTCAGTAGGATATCTGACTGTGGTAATCCAACTGCTTCTCCAGCTGAGATTAACTAACGAGGGACGGAGAGAGAATCTATTAGACTGAAGGGCTCAGAATCAAACCGGTTGTGCCTCTCAATCACAAACCTCGTGACAAGCTAAAGCAGTGGTTTATAATGACTCTACATGTATCATTTTATCCTGTTCTCTGCATCAACATCTCACCACAGATGAACACGATAAACATGTCACTTGTCTCCAAGTACTGATTGTGGTAGCATCAGCCTTTCCATAAACTGAGAATGTAAATAGCTACTTTGCAAAGCCTCTATATTGTGTAGTCAGTAATTCAATCGAATTAAAAAGGAAAGCTGCAATTAGACTCAGGATCTCCGGGCTAAGGATGGGAACAACCAGCCAGGGTTCCCACTTCTGTGGGACCTGCTACATGTATCATAGTGCTTTTATTCCAGCCCTATAATCCATGGTATTGTACATGCCTAGCCCTACCTCTTCCCCCTCACAACCTCTAAATCCGGTCTCTTGATCATCCCACCTCCTTTCACCCCCCCCCTCCCCCCATATTCGTCTGTGCCTTCAGCCACTGTCTGTAATTCTGTCCCTAAACCCCTTCACCCTTCCACTTCCTTCTCTTCCTTTAAGAGCTCCCCTTAAAACCCGCCTCTTTGAACAAGCTTTTGGTCACCCCTCCTAATTTCTGCTTCGTGGGCTCAGTGTCCATTTTTCCTTCTGTCTCTGTGAAGGGCCTTAGGGTGCTTTCTACATTAAAGGGGCTGTAGAAATGCAAATTGTTGTTGTTTTTGTTGTAGTTGGTTTGTATCGAAGGAAGAAAATAATTTAATTTCCTCTCCTAACTCAAGAACCAAGAGTTATGAATAATAGCTTACAAGACAACAAAGTCCTACAGTGTAGATATCTCTTGGCTTACTGGGCCTTGTCCGGTGTGGTTTGGCTTCCAATGCTTGTGTACACTGTCTCAGTTGAACAGATGTGTTGTCATGGTGATGTTCCTCAGGATTGCTTTCAAAGTGTACGGGGTTTTGTGTATCTCCAGAATCCCCAGCCGGGATCTCTGGAAAGATTCTCGCAAATGTGTCTGTCAGAACTTCCTGGAAGTGAAATGTAACAGCCCCTTGTACCTACAGCTACTCTGAATTCAGGCTATTCATCGTATAGAATCATAGAATTATAGAATTGTACAGCACAGGAGGAGGCCATTCAGCCCGTCGTGCCTGTGCTGGCTCTTTGAAAGCTATCTAATTAGTCCCACTCCCTGCTCTTTCCCCATAACCCCAGCAATTTTTTCCCTATCAAGTATTTATCCAATTTGCTTTTGAAAGTTACTATTGAATCTGCTTCCACCGCCCTTTCAGGCAGCGCATTCCAGATCATAACAACTCGCTGCATAAAAAATTCTCCTCATCTCCCCTCTGCTTCTTATGGCCAATTACATTAAATCTGTGTCATATGGTGACTTGCTACTGGAAACAGTTTCTCCTTATTTACTCTATCAAAACCCCTTCTAATTTTTGAACACCTCTATTAAATCTCCCCTTAACCTTCTCCGCTCTAAGGAGAACAATCCCAGCTTCTCCAGTCTCTCCACGTAACTGAAGTCCCTCATCCCTGGTCCCGTTCTCGTAAATCTCCTTTGCACCCTCTCCAAGGCCTTGACATCCTTCCTATAGTGTGGTGCCCGCAATACTCTAGCTAAGGCCTAATCAATGATTTATAAATTTTAATTTAATATATAATGAATAACAATTTAGAAGTCACTGAATCTAAAGGCTTTTTTTCTCTGCTCTCTGGAACCCTCATCCCATCGCCTTGGCAAATCCCACTTGCTTGTTCTCTTTAGATGCCAGTCAAAGATTCAAGGATATCCTTAGCACAATTGGACTGGCTGACTGACGTCTGGCTGTGTTGTGCCTGGCTTAAGGTGAAACTGTGGCCGACGCACCATTTCCTTTGACGTCCCTGAGGCCTGGTCCGAAAAAAAATGGGTAACACGGTCGCACCCTGGGGATATTGAAAACAATCTTCAGACGGATTCATTCTGCTTCCAGTCAGTCAGCCTATTCTCCGCATTATCCAATCTATATAGAAGGTTCACTCGGTTAATCCCGGGGATGAGGGGGCGGACATATGAGGAGAGGTTGAGTAGATTGGGACTCTACTCATTGGAGCTCAGAAGAATGAGAGGCGATCTTATTGAAACATATAAGATTGTGAAGGGGCTTGATCGGGTGGATGCGGTAAGGACGTTCCCAAGGATGGGTGAAACTAGAACTAGGGGGCATAATCTTAGAATAAGGGGCTGCTCTTTCAAAACTGAGATGAGGGGAAACTTCTTCACTCAGAGGGTGGTGGGTCTGTGGAATTTGCTGCCCCAGGAAGCTGTGGAAGCTACATCATTAAATAAATTTAATACAGAAATAGACAGTTTCCTAGAAGTAAAGGGAATTAGGGGTTACGGGGAGCGGGCAGGAAATTGGACATGAATTTAGATTTGAGGTTAGGATCAGATCAGCCATGATCTTATTGAATGGCGGAGCAGGCTCGAGGGGCCGATTGGCCTACTCCTGCTCCTATTTCTTATGTTCTTATGTTCCCTGGAGAGTAGGAGGTTTAGGGGTGATCTTATAGAAGTCTATAAAATAATGTGAGGCATAGATAAGGTAGATAGTCAAAATCTTTTCCCAAAGATAGGGGAGTCTATAACGAGGGGGCATAGATTTAAGGTGAGAGGGGAGAGATACAAAAGGGTCCAGAGAGGCAATTTTTTCACTCAAAGGGTGGTGAGTGTCTGGAACGAGCTGCCAGAGACAGTAGTAGAGGCGGGTACAATTTTGTCTTTTAAAAAGCATTTGGACAGTTACATGGGTAAGATGGGTATAGAGGGATATGGGCCAAGTGCAGGCAATTGGGACTAGCTTAGTGGTATAAACTGGGCGACATGGACATGTTGGGCCAAAGGGCCTGTTTCCATGTTGTAAACTTCTATGATTCTATGACTCTATGATCCTCCATTGTTGCTTAAATATGTAACAGGCCAGCCAACTCTTAAAGTATAATTAATATCATTAAAACTTGAAACCTAGAAACTGCGCGAGCAAATGGTGATTCAAAACGAATTGCTCATAGCGGTATTTGAAATAAAGAACCAGTTATGGCCCTGATCACTGCCTTAAGCCGCACTAACTGCCATTCTAGAATCAGGATCAAAACAAGTAGGCTATCCCATCGTACGTCTATATTGCACTGAGGTACTTCCTGCCAAAAAAAAACTCTTTGGGTCCAAACTCACAGGCCCAAAATGCATTTTCAATGCACCGTGACTTTCTGCTGCTGCGTCATTTTGTGCTGGTTCTTAAGCATCACTATGGCCCGCAGTGATTTCAATATAGGGGTTGCCAACCCTCCAGGATTGCCCTGGAGTCTCCAGGAATTAAAGATTAATCTCTGGGACACTGCTACGAGCAACTCGCGGGAGAATAATCATAGAGGCACTAAAGAATTATTGCTTTTTTTTTCAATTCTCTTTGAACACTTTCGTTCATTAATTACAAAAATACTGGACGGGGGGGGGGGAAGAAAAGGCCGTTTGACCGACAGTCAAGAATTATCCAATCGGGTAATGAAGAGTCTGTTCACATTCCAATTGGCCGTGAGAAGACGCCGCGTCAGGCGACCAATGGTGGGAGCGTGGGGGCGGGGTGCTTGGAGGCAGGAGGTCATGTGATGACACCTCCAGGAATATGTCCACCCTATTTCAATATGGTTCATGGGGAGAGTTTGAAAGCCCTACGGAGGTTGCCATTTCGTGATGGTAATTCACAAAATCATAGAATGTTGGAATGGTTACAGCACAGAAGAAGGCCATTTGGCCCATCGAGGCTGTGCTGGCTCTTTGTAAGAGCAATCCAGTTAATCCCTGTCCTTCGCTCTTTTCCCGTAGCCCTGCTAATTTTTTCCCTTCAAGTATTTATCCAATTCCTTTTTGAAAGCCACGATTGAATCTGCTTTCACCACCCTTTCAGGCAGTGCATTCCAGATCATAACCACTCACTGCGTTAGAAAGATTTTCCTCATGCCACCTTTGGTTCTTTTGCCAATCACCTTAAATCTGTGTCCTCTGGTTCTCGACCCTTCCGTCAAAGTATCTTTCGTAAACGCGTGCTATGTGTTTTCTGTGTAGTCAGGTCATTAAGCAGGCAGCAACTGATATCCAATGAATGGCTTAAGAAACAGGTGCCAGAATTTGACTAAACAAGGCATGAGCATTCTGGCAAAATACCATAAAAATGTTATTAATAATAGTAGACTTTTTTTAAAAAAAGGAACGGAAATATTTAGCTATGGTAATTATGAGTCTTAATCATAATTACAAAAAGAGTTTGTTTGTCTTCAGATTAAAGTGGAGCTGTACTTCAAGCATTTACAGATCCTATAGATCATTTATACCATAATGTGGCATTTATGCCAGAAATAGTTCCCGAAATAATGGAGGAGCTCAATAGCGTTCTCTGTTTTTGGTGGGGAATTGAAGGAGAAGTTCCCGCGTTCGCACATGCTCATTTAAATGCAGAAATCCAGAACTTGCTCCTAGTGGTTCTCCGGCAATAACACAGCTTCGAATTAAAGGGACCTCGCATGCTGCAATCAGAGAAATCATTGAAAAAGCGCCAACTTGCTTATCCGCTCAGCTGGAAAGTAACTAACCAAGCCACCAAACAGGTCACTTAAAAATACAGGTCTAAACTAAATTTTAACAGTCTTAACGACTGCCAAACAACTAAAAATTAACTTTTAAAAATGTGGCGTCTCATATTACTCGTTATTTTATTAGTTTTTGGTCATTAAAAAAAAAATTATAAATTAAAAACTTTTTTTTGTTGCTTGTCCCTTCTGGCTCTTTAACTTAATTCAATTATTTCTTTGGCTTCTTAGAAAAAAACTGTAATTTTTTAATTTACAATGGCATCCAGAATGCTAACTTTAACTGAATGAAGTCTGCTTGCCTGCTTGAGCAATGCGGCCTGAATCTGTGGACGGGACTTCTCTTCCTGACAGATATTGTGGGCGTCTCTTCTCCTCACACAGATTTTTCCAGCCGCGCGGCAACTCACGCTGCTCACAGGCTGGGCTGATAGCGCCCAATTTGCTTTATAGTTTAAATTCAAGCAATCCGAGAGTAAGAATTTTCGTTAATTTAATTCGCAGGAGCTGCGGTGAGCGTTGCCTTGCTGCTCTGTGCGATTTATGGCCCACTACGCTGGAAACAATTGTTTTCATTCATCAAAACGATGAGGTTATGATGAGGTCATTTTGATTTGAGATCTATTGGCCCGTACTTTGTTTTTAAATAAAAGACTAATTTACCAGGAAATTATTCGACCTCTTTGCTGCTTCAAATGATTGAGAAGTCTTGGGCTGAATTTCAAACTTACAATTAGAACATCCTGGGTCCCTCACTGCTCCCCAACCCCTATGATGGTTGTTGCTGTACATATATATGTACAAGTAATGGCTCAGCCTGTGCTTTATGCTCAATGGGTAGATTTTCTTGTCCCTAATGCTAACGGCACAGGGTAAGAATCCGTGCACTGCCTGTACAGCCATACCAGTGCCACTTTTGTGCCAAGTGTGATTTCCAACAGGCATTTAGATTAGTCTACAGTGGCCTCACATCTGGAATAGGTAAAAGGATTGCTCCACGAGTGATGCAGTTCATAAAAGGTCAGAGGCGTTTTAGCAATTGTTTTTTTGGTTTTTGTTTTTGCAGTATGTTCTTGTTAATTAAATTTTTACAGCATTTCTATGAAAATATTCTCTCTGTACTTTTTTTTGGAGAATTTCTTCTTCTTCCCAATATGTTATGGAACCGAAACGACATGAACAATTCACCAGACAGTCAACTCTAATGGAAACATTTAAAGGACTTTAGCCAAACAGGAAGAGCTGACAAAAAGAAAGGAGCTCCTCGACCGCAGGAAATAGAAAAAAAATGACCTTGAAGACATCCAGATTGTCACAAAATTGCAACTGGTTCACTAATGTCCTTCAGGGTCGGGAGCCTGCCACCGCTACCTGTTCTGATCCACATGTGCCTTCAGTCCCAAGTGGTTGACGCTGAATGAAGTGGTCTAGCAAGCCACTCAGTTCAGGGCAACTGGTGATGGGCAATAAATGTGGCTTTGCCATCATCACACACATCCAGGGAACAATAGACTACATACTTTCACTGGAGATGTACCTAGAATTACATAGAGATTGCAACATGGAAACAGGCCATTTGACCCAACCAGTCCATGTTGATGTTCATCCTCCACAAGTGCAGTAGTTCTAATCCCATGTGCCTGCCCTGTTCCCCTATCACTTTATCAGAGAATTACATCTAACTAACGAGTCCTCAGCAAGTTCAAGTTCACACCGGTGATGAGAGTTGGTGTTGAATTGAGTATTGAAGTGACAGCTGTGGTTCAGTGGGTAGCACTCTCTCTTTTCAGTCACAAAGTTAAGGGTTCAAGCCCCACTCCAGACATTTGAGTATGTAATCTAGGCTGATACTTCAGTCCAGTGCTGAGGGAGTGCTGCACTGTTAGAGGTGCCATCTCTCAAATGAGACATTAAACAGAAGCCTCAGGCAGGTGTAAAAGCTCCCATAATACTATTTTAAAGAAGAGCAGTGGAATTTTCCTCAGTGTCCTGGCCAATATTTATCCCTCAACCGACACCACTAAAAATCAGATTATCTGATCATTATCACATTGCTGTTTGTGGGACCTTGCTGTGTGCAAATTGGCTGCTGCATTTCCTACATTACAACAATGATGGTACTTCATTGGCTGTAAAGCACTTTGGGACATCCTGAAGTCGTGGAAGGTGCAATATAAAATGTTAAGTTTTTTTTTATTCAATGGTTGGAGTGGTAAAAGATGAAAGAAGGTCATGTAAGGAAGATCAGCAGGCATCAGAGCCAGATCACCTGGACTCACATTTTGCCACCAACTGCATCTGACAATGACTGAGGACAACTTGACTGCAAGCTTCGGATCAGTACAGAGCCAGTTGCGTATCTGTGCTATCTGCTGAAGCAGAGGACAGGGCCTGCGCTTGAAAGGGGGGAAATTCAAAACCAATCTGCGGAAACAATATTTCAGTGAGCGAGAGTGGTCAATCTATGGAACAGGCTCCTGAGGGAGATGGTGGAAGTAGTTTGTATTGATTCATTCAAATGCAAATTAGATAAGATTTCTTTCAGAAAATAACATTTTGGGATACAGTCTATGAGTAATTTGAGCTGTGACATGCGGTAAGTGTAGCCTGCTCGGTAGGAAAAAGAGGACACGATGGAGGCAGTTTGTTCAAGTGAGGGGAGTCAGTGCTGTGGAATGGAACACTCGGGTGCCCCGTGTCAGCATCAGGCATTTCCCTGGACTTTGCCCCAACAAAGTGCCTTAGGCCCAAACTCAGACGAGAATCCCCAACATCACCGATGTGAGATTTTCCATTTCCCACGGCAATCATCCCGAGACTGCCAGCTTAGTGCCAATTATGTCGAATTGCAGATATTTTTGTGCCCAGCAGGAGTTGCATTGTAACGTCCCAAAAACATCTCCAGTTACACCCTTGCAAGCTGCAGAAAGGGGGCACTCTCATCTCATCAGCCTTGGACTAGATTCAAATCCAGGTCCGAGAGGTGAAAGGACAGTGTCCAATCTCCTGTCTCAGCCAGTCCCTCATATGCAAATTAAAAGGGTAACTGGCTCCAGCGATGAGGTAATTTCTGAACATCCCATTAAGACGGCCTCTCACTGTGACATAACTTAAGCATGCAATCATTATCCACAATTCTCCAAGTTAAACAGTGTCATAAGCTAAGTCAGCACAGCCATATCAATGTAAAATGATCAGACAGGACTGTTTCTTTTAATTCATTCTCAGAATGTGGGCGTCGTTGGCAAGGCTGGCATTTATTGCCCATCCCCTGGGAAGGTGGTGGTGGGCCTTCTTCTTGAACCGCTGCAGTCCATGTAGTGAAGGTACTATCACAGCGCTGTTAGGTAGGGAGTTCCTGGATTTTGGCCCAACGACTGATACATGTCCAAGTCAGGATGGTGTGTGACCTGGAGGAGAACTTGGAGTTGATGATGTTTCCATAGGCCTGCTGCCCTTGGCCTTCTAGGTGGATAAGGGGACGTCCTTGGTCCAAGGAGGGGAAGAAAAAATCAGCCAGCCTTTCCACTCGTAACTCTTATTCAATTTTTTTTTATTCGTTCATGGGATGTGGGCGTCGTTGGCAAGGCCGGCATTTATTGTTATCCCTAATTGCCCTCGAGAAGGTGGTGGTGAGCCGCCTTCTTGAACCACTGCAGTCCGTGTGGTGACGGTTCTCCCACAGTGCTGTTAGGAAGGGAGTTCCAGGATTTTGACCCAGCGACGATGAAGGAACGGCGATATATTTCCAAGTCGGGATGGTGTGTGACTTGGAGGGGAATGTGCAGGTGGTGTTGTTCCCATGTGCCTGCTGCTCTTGTCCTTCTAGGTGGTAGAGGCCGCGGGTTTGGGAGGAGCTGTCAAAGAAGCCTTGGCGAGTTGCTGCAGTGCATCCTGTGGATGGCACACACTGCAGCCACTGTGCGCTGGTGGTGAAGGAAGTGAATGTTTAGGGTGGTGGATGGGGTGCCAATCAAGCGGGCTGCTTTGTCCTGGATGGTGTCGAGCTTCTTGAGTGTTGTTGGAGCTGCAGTCATCCAAGCTGTGCTTAGGGGTGCTAAGTGAGAATTTGATTGGACTCAGCTATGAGGCCCCCTGCAGTAAAATAGTCTGCTGAAACTCCAGGCTCTGACATGGAATGGGAGCAACAGCGGTAACTTCAGGAGGGAAAGAAAAACAAATAAGAAGCGTTCTGTTATGAGAACCCAGTGGATTGTGGGTGAGCAGGAAGTGTTCCAATCAACAACAACTTGCATTTATATAGCGCCTTTAATGTAGTAAAACGTCGCAAGACGCTTCACAGGAGCGATTATCAAACAAAAGTTGACACCGAGCCACATAAGGAGGTATTAGGACAGGTGACCAAAAGCTTGGTCAAAGAGATAGGTTTGAAGGAGCGTCTTAAAGGAGGAGAGGTAGAGAGGTGGAGAGGTTTAGGGAGGGAATTCCAGAGCTTAGGGCCCAGGCAGCTGAAGGCATGGTCGCCAATGGTGATGAAAATTGGGGATGCACAAGAGGCCAGAATCGGAGGAGCGCCAAGATCTCGGACGTTTTTAGGGCTGGAGGAGGTTACACAGATAGAGAGGGGCGAGGCCACGGAGGGATTTGAAAACAAAGCTGAGAATTTTAAAATCGAGGCATTGCCGGACTGGGAGCCAATGTAGGTCAGCGAGCACAGGGGTGATGGGTGAACGGGACGTGGTGCGAATTCGGATATGGGCAGCAGGGCTTTGGATGAGCTCAAGTTTACAGAGGGTACAATGTGGGAGGCCGGCCAGGAGAGCATTGGAATAGTCCAGTCTAGAGATAACAAAGGCATGGATGAGGGTTTCAGCAGCAGATGAGCTGAGGCAGGGCGAGGACGGACGATGTTACGGAGGTGGAAGTAGGCAGTCTTGGTGATGGCGTGGATTTGGGGTCAGAAGCTCATCTCAGGGTCAAGTAAGACACCAAGGATGTGAACAGTCTGGTTCAGCCTCAGACAGTGGCCAGGGAGAGGGGTGGAGTCAGTGGCCAGGGAACCAGAGAAATAATAAACAACTCAGGAGTAATTCGGTGGAGAATTGAAATAATCAAAAGAAGGACTTCATTGCTCAGGTTTAATTACTTATTACACATGCAGTAAGAAGCTGAAGCATATTTACAGATCTTTTAATTGTAAAACTTAATTCCAGTCATTAACAACGATTAAAGCAGGATCTCTATTACACATCATAATGGAGAGGGCTTTGTTCAGTGAAGATTCTGGTAGGTGATCAGATAGGCAAATATTTGAAGTGTAGATAAGGGTGATTCCACTGTTCTGCTCAAACATTCATGTTCCTTTAACGACTGTTGGATTTTGCCTAGTCCAGAGCCACCCCTGTACATGTGGAAAAAGCGTTTCCTGATTTCACTCCTAAATTACCTCGCTCCATGTTTAACCTTCACACATTGGAGGCAATGCAGAGGCTGGAAATAAGACTGATCCCTGGATATCAGAGCGCTGCGTTATTTGGATAGACCGACTGGAGAAACTTGGGCCTTTCAGCTTTCAAAGGCGGAAAGGCTGAGAGATGATGTCACAGAGGTAGACAAGGGAGTAAACCGAGCCATGGGAGTAGATCAAGTAGACATGGGTTCAAACTAGTAAAAGGCAAGTTTAGGACTGATTTTAAGTTTCTAGCACAAAGAGTGAACAACACGTGGAGGAGACTCCTGGATACAATAGTGGAGGTGAAAATCATGGAATCATTTAAAAACCAACTGGACACTCCAATGGGATGACCTTGGGGTGACCCTGAATAGATGAACTAAAATGTGCCTAATGGCCTTCCTCAACTATAATTATCTGGTGATCTGGGGGTCCTAGTGCAAGAAAATCAAAAAGTTGGTATGCAGGTGCAGCAGGTGATCAAGAAAGCCAACGGAATGTTGGCTTTTATTGCTCGGGGGATAGAATATAAAAACAAGGAGGTATATAAGGTATTGGTGAGACCGCACCTGGAATACTGCATACAGTTTTGGTCTCCATACTTAAGAAAAGACATACTTGCTCTCGAGGCAGTACAAAGAAGGTTCACTCGGTTAATCCCGGGGATGTGGGGGCGGACATATGAGGAGAGGTTGAGTAGATTGGGTCTCTACTCATTGGAGTTCAGAAGAATGAGAGGCGATCTTATTGAAACATATAAGATTGTGAAGGGTCTTGATCGGGTGGATGCAGTAAGGATGTTCCCAAAGATGGGTGAAACTAGAACTAGGGGGCATAATCTTAGAATAAGGGGCTGCTCTTTCAAAACTGAGATGAGGAGAAACTTCTTCACTCAGAGGGTGGTAGGTCTGTGGAATTTGCTGCCCCAGGAAGCTGTGGAAGCTACATCATTAGATAAATTTGAAACAGAAATAGACAGTTTCCTAGAAGTAAAGGGAATTAGGGGTTATGGGGAGCGGGCAGGAAATTGGACATGAAGCTGAGTTCGGATCGGTCAATGCCCTGTGGGTGGCGGAGAGGGCCCAGGGGCTATGTGGCCGGGTCCTGCTCCGACTTCTTGTGTTCTTTAGATTTGTGGTTGGGATCAGATCAGCCATGATCTTATTGAATGGCGGAGCAGGCTCGAGGGGCCGATTGGCCTACTCCTGCTCCAATTTCTTATGTTCTTATGTTCTTATGAACACTGACTGGGATGGACAATGCTAGTTTCATGGCCATTCAGACGCCAAGCCCGTTTATTATAACAATGATATCATTATTTTTTATTAGCCGATGCAAAATAAAATATTTTGGTTTGAGCTGGATTTCCACTCAATGAGGATTGTGATTATTTGCCACACAGAGCTCATGAACTCTCTTTGCTTTTTATTGTTGGTGAACACCTGTAAACTCATTCAGGTGGTATACTGAAATATTGAGCATCTGATTAAATCTGGTGACCAGGCTGGGTCTCAGTGTGCATGGCAGTGGTAATGGTAGGGCATCGGGTCAGTCAGACATGGGGGTCCCAGGTTTGATGCCTGTTCCGTGCTGGGTTTGATAATCTTTGTCAGGACAATGGGCTCCACCTTTCCCCTCAAATCCCTCCGATGCCAGAAAGTATAGAAAATACTACACAGCAACAGTTATTAGCACAAATGGAGTGAAAACTGCTAAGACGGGGAACAAATAGTTTATGTCAGCCGTGACTGAGTCAGTAGCACTCTCACCTCTGAGTCAGAAGGTTGTGGGTTCAAGTCCAACTCCAGAGACTTGAGTATAAAATCTAGGCTGCCACTTCAGTGCAGTACTGAGGGAGTGCTACACTGTCGGAGGTGCTGTCTTTCCGATGTGACGGTTAACTAAAGCCCTGTCTGCCCTCTCAAATGAACGTATAAGATCCCATGACACTATTTTGAAGAGGAGCAGGGGAGTTCTTCCCAGTGATCTTACCAATATTTATCCCTCAATGAACATCACTAAAACAGATTATCAGGTCATTATCTCATTGTTGTTTGTGGAACCTTGCTGTGTGCAAAGTGACTGCTGCGTTTCCTACGTTACAACAGTGACTACGCTTCAAAAGTACTTAATTGGCTGTAAAGCGTTTTGGGACATCCTGAAGTTATGAAAGGCGCTAAATGCAGGTCTTTCTTTTATGTCAGCTCACAGTTCATGGCTTAGCTAAGCATTGCAACTAAAGTTTGGGCAGGTCTTCAGATCCATTGCTGTAAAGGGGTTGGGGAACTGTAGGTAGCTTCCATGTACATCAGCTAAGATGGGCCAAATGGCCTTCCTCATTTGTATTAGGGACAGGAGCTTTAGGGCAAAACTCACGGCAGTGTGGTCTCAGATTCAGTCGCTGAGAGAGCCTTCTGTCAGAGTGACGAGTCACTTCAGCCCTGAACCGAACACAATGGGGGCAATGTAAACCTAACCTGTTCAGCTCCCCATGGTACTGTACCCCAGCATGAGGCAGTGCCTTGAACAATGAGGTGGAGATGCTGGTGATGGACTGGGGTTGACAATTGTAAACAATTTTGCAACACCAAGTTATAGTCCAACAATTTTATTTGAAAATCACAAGCTTTCGGAGGCTTCCTCCTTCCTCAGGTGAATGTCAGGAGGATTTCTTGACATTCACCTGAGGAAGGAGGAAGCGTCCGAAAGCTTGTGATTTTCAAATAAAATTGTTGGACTATAACTTGGTGTTGTAAAATTGTTTACAATTGAACAATGAGGGGGAAGAGGACTGTAGGGACAAGAGTGAAATGACTACATTGCTTTAAAAGGAACAACGCAATTCCCAGATTATAGGAGAGTTACCTAATAGGATAAATTACATCAGAGATGTCCATGGGCTGCAAAGGTTTGTACCATGGAACCTCGTGGTCTGTAAATTTAAATCCATTTTCCCGTTAATTTACATTCATCTCAATTTGCAGATGACGCAAAACTTGGAACTGCAGTGAACAGTGAGGAGGATAGTGATAGATTTCAAGAGGACATAGACAGGCAGGTGGAATGGGCTGACACGTGGCAGATGAAATTTAATGCAGAAAAATGCAAAGTGATACATTTCGGTAGGAAGAACAAGGAGAGGCAATATAAACTAGAGGGTACAACTCTAAAAGAGGCACAGGAACACAGAGATCTGGTGGTATATGTGCACAAATCGTTGAAGATGGCAGGGCAGGTTGAGAAAGCGGTTAAAAAAGCATACGGGATCCTGGGCTTTATAAATAGAGGCATAGAGTACAAAACCATGAAGGGTCTAGACAGAATGGCTAGAGAGATATTTTGGTAGAAGGGTCAAGAACCGGAGGACATAGATTTAAGGTGATTGGCAAAAGAACCAAAGGCAAAATGAGGAAAAACTTTTTTACACAGCAAGTGGTTATGATCTGGAATGCACTGCCCGAGAGGATGGTGGAGGCAGATTCAATCATGGCCTTCAAAAGGGAACTGGATAAGTACTTGAAAGGAAAACATTTGCAGGGTTACGGGGATAAAGCAGAGGAGTGGGACTAGCTGGATTGCTCTCGCTTAGAGCCGGCACGGACTCAAAGGGCCGAATGGCCTCCTTCCGTGCTGTAACCTTTCTATGATTCTATGAAAAGATCTTGGGATTCTGATTTTGGGTTTATCAATCTATGAGGCAGCAGTACTTAAAAAAAAGGTCCCCTTTCCAAATTTCCAGGCCCATGAACTTGAAACAGGATAAACCAGCAGATAAGCACAACTGGGACTGAGTTTCCTGGGCTCTGGGGGCCGAATTGCTCGGGGGCTGCACTTGACCCTTGGTCAGCTGGTTGGACAATCCCTGCTCCATGTCAAATGGACCCCAGATCGTGGAACGAACTGTCCTGTAATCAGTTTCTCCTCCCCAAAGCTACTTCCTACATGTTTTCTCTGTGACTTTCTCACTAGAGCATAAACACACCAATCATGAATCATGTATGGGTTCCCACTGCCTGCAGAACCCTCAACCTCTGGTGCTGAATATCAGGATTTTCACAGAATCGTACAGCACAGAAGGAGGCCACTCGGCCCATCATGCCTGTGCCGGCTCTTTGAAAGAGCTGTTCAATTAGTCCCACTCCCACCTACTCTCTCCCATAGCCCTATAAATTTTTTTCCCTTCAAGTACATAGCCAATTGCCTTTTAAAATTTACTATTGAACCTGCTTCACCCATAGAGGGTTAAATTATGAGGACAGGTTGCATTGGAATAGGCTTACATTGGCTTGTATTCCCTTGAGTTTAGAAGATTGAAGGGTGATCTGATCGAGGTGTTTAAAATGTTAAAAGGATTCAGTGGGGTAGATACAGAGAAATTATTTCCTCTGCTTTCAAGACTGAGATTTTTGGTGGTGAGGATAGCAAGGGATATGGAACTAAGGCGGGTAAATTGAGTTGAGGTACAAATTAGCCATGATCTAATTGAATGGTAGTGCAGGCTCGAGGGGCTGAGCGGCCGCCTCCTGTTCCTATGCTTCCACCACCCTTTCCGACACTGCATTCTACATCATAACAACTCATGGCGTGAAAAACATTCTCCTCATCTCCCCCTGCGGTTCTTTTGCCAATTGCTGTAAGTCTGTGACCTCTGGTTACCGACCCTATTGCCAGTAGAAACAGTTTCTCCTCACTTACTCTGTCAAAACCCCGCATAATTTGAACAGCATTTGGGTGCAACCTGCCCACGATTTTCTAACAAAATGGGCGTTAAATTGGGCCGTGTAACGCCAGTTGTTTCGGCGCTACACGGCCTCTCCGACATCCAAGATGGATGCGCACACACGTTACCTGCGTGATGTGTGCCAGACGCCATCTTGGTATAGGAGTTTGCGCAGGCGCAGATAACGAACGCTGGAATCATGTAAAGGAGGGAGAAAATGGCTTCAGCGTGCAACGCTGATTTAAAGTGATAGACACCATTTTGGGACTTAACGCTCAACTCAACGTACGGTCTTAACCCCCGACCATCTGAACGTGTCTTAGAGTGCCTGGAGGACCCCCCACCGGCGCTATTTAAAGGGACCGTGCAGGAGTTACAGGTTAGTGGCTGGATTATTGCTTCTGGCTGCCGAGACATTTGTAACTGTTTTTGGAGGTTTCCTAGGCTTGAATACTAGGACGCGGGGACATAGCCTGACATTTAGAGCCAGGATTTGCCGGAGTGAAGTTAGGAAATGCTTCTACACGCAAAGTGTGGGAGAAGTTTGGAACGCTCTTCTGCAGGTGGCAGTTGATGCTAGCTTAATTATGAATGTTAAATCTGACATTGATAGATTTCTGTGAACCAAGGGTATTAAGGGCTATGCAGCTAAGACGGGTATATGGAGTTAGGTCACAGGTCCACCATGATCTCATTTAATGGCGGAACAGGCTCGAGGGGCTAAATGCCACGGCCACTTGATATGCGCCATCTTCTCTTGCAAGAAAACGAGACGTGTGTCTGGGTGATGTGACTGTCATGGTTGAATAGCTGCCAGCGTGTGTGGCCTGTGAGTTGTGGGTGGGCAGTGGTAATGTGTAAGGGTGAGAGGAAGCATTTGATTGGAAGAGTTGAGTACTGATGGAAAGAGTTTATTGGTATGTGGGTGATTGGGGTGTAGTACGTGGTGCAGTTGGTAGGAGACGCCACTTGACAGTTGACCTCACTCACCTTGCCCACTCATGTCAAAGCATTGAACTTCTTCCTACACTGCATTCATGTTCATGATGCTGTGCACCTGGCATTGACTTTGTCCCCCGCTGACATTTGAGTATATGTCTGGAAGGCCTCTTGCCCCCACTGCTGATATAGGATGTCCCTCCTTCTGTCCACCTCTTACACCCAAGGTCTCTAGTGCATCAGTAGAGAACCTTGGTGCATGCATGCACTCTCGCAGGCCTGGTACCAACTCAGATCGGCAGATTGGTGAGGTCTGGCATGCAGATTGGAGGATGTGGGATTTAGTAGTGCGCAACCTTTATTCAATATTTTAACATAACTCATCAGTGTGTAAACATAGGGACGGGACCTGCATCTGTGTTTTACGTGTGCGATGTCTGATCTCCGTTCAGACTCTGTGCAGATAGTAGACTGTTATTTTCAGCAAATAACAGGTACCAGCTACCTTTAAGAGAGTTCTAAGAAACATCCTCCCTTTAAGAAACTGAGCTCCCTCTGGTGGTGGAAAGTGCGAATTGCATTGATTCCACGTGCAAGGCCTGGAAAGGAAGGTTGACTGCAGGTAAGTCCACGGGTGAGTCCAAACTTGCGCCCTGCCTGCGTAGGGTCCATCGGGCGCGGGTTACTAGCGCATCGCGGTACTACCCCCGCCCGAAACAGACCCTTATCCAATTTTTCCCCCAATGACTTTATAATTGTGATATTTAGCTGAACAGTGAAATGACCAAGACAGCGCCAACCGATTGAGACTTGTGTAGCTCATCAACAAGGTCCCACCCTGGCAATGGGCACCATGGACTGTTCATTGGTAGTTGGGGAAATGTCCAATTACACCCCCACTCCCCACAGGAAGGTCACATACGAAGGGTATTTTTGCAGGGCACTACTACTGGACACGAGGGCAGGGTCGCAGAATTGGTGCTTCGCTCACATCTACCTAGGGTCTGCATCGAGAGCACAGCCTCACAGTTACCCCTATGCTGCCTGCTGTGTCTCTCCCTGTAATGTTCCAGCTTTAAATCGCTGTAACGTGCCAATGGGTTATTAATAGGACACTTAAGATGCATCGTCTCCCTCCCTCATTTCCCTGCAGATTCCCAACTTCCCTTGGTGTGCAGATTCTCTTTCCCTGTAAAATGCAGGGACTTCCATGGATTATGGAAACACCCAAACAGGTGGTTACCACCTTGTGGATGGGACAAGGGGAAGGGCTGGGATCATGGCCTGAGTTCTGTTTGCTTTGCTTCTGATGAAAGTTCATGGATAACTGCAGTAGCTTTAATAACTAATAAAACCTACATATCGTAAGATGCAGGTGTGACTGGAAAATTGGGCTTCTACTTTAAAAGCCAAGATTCTGGCGTCCTTGTTCACATTTTCAAAAATTACAGAAAATTTACTCAAAAAAACCAAATATGGACAAGTGGTAAATCTAACCAGGAATCCTTCCAGTAAAATTTCATACCAAAGATTCTCACCGGGAATTACCTTGGACGTTTTCCCAATTGAGCACCATAACTTTGGCGTGAACCCTGTTTACGTGTTTATCCCAGGCATCCGCTGACCTTCCGCCAAAGCTGGAATAAAAAGGGGAGCAAGTTATGCTTCAGTTGTAGAGAGCCTTGGTCGGACCCCATCTGGCATATTGTGTTCAGTTTTGGGCACCCATCTTCAGGAAGGATATACTGGCTTCGGAGGGGGTGCAGCGCAGATTCACCAGAATGATACCGGGGCTTAGAGGGTTAAATTATGAGGACAGGTTGCATAGACTGGGCTTGTATTCCCTTCAGTTTAGAAGGTCGAGGAGTGATCCGATTAAGGCGTTTAAAATGATAAAAGGAGTCAGCAGATACAGAGAAACTATTTCCTCTGGTGGGGGGAGTCCAGAACAAAGGGGGCATGACCTGAAAATTAGAGCAGGGCCGTTCAGAAGTGAAATTAGGAAGCACTTTGTCACCCAAAGGGTAGTTGAAATGTGAAACTCTCTCCCCCAAAAGGCTGTGGATGCTGGGGGGGGGGGGTCAATTGAAGCCTTCAACACCGAGATCAATTGATTTTTATTAGGTAAGAGTATCAAGGGATATGGAGCAAAGGTTGATAAATGGGGTTGATCTAATTAAATGGCAGAAGAGGCTCGAGGGACTGAATAGCCTTCTCCTGTTTCTATGTAAGTGACAGCAGCCAATTTGAAGAACCCAGGAGGAAATTCCTGGTGTTTATTTTTTTACGTGCTGCAGCGGTATTTTGCTATTTTCTTCACCTCTCATCCTGGTTAATTAATTTGATCCCAATTAGAGAATCCCAAAGTCTGGGTGTATATTGACAGATATTGGGATATAGTCAGAATTATGCCAAGCCTTGAGAATGCAGTGTAGGAAATCACGGGCCTGAATCCTTCAGGTAGGCCTCGTTTCTACGACACCTTATTGATGAATTTCTAAATGAGGCGAAGGGCATAGGAATAGTCCGAGGTCACTTGGCCTATCGAGTACAATCCACCATTTTTGATAGCCATGGCAGTGCTATCTATCTTTTTGGGTCCAATTCCCTGCCTTTTCGCTACAGAGCAAATTCAGGCAAAGGACCGAGCTCCCAGAGTGGAGCCTTGCTAGACGGGAGCATGAGGCCGAGACAGGGCTCACACACTGAAGGACCCAATTCTCTGACTCCACTCTGGGCTGAGATTGCCTTTGCGTCCGTTAATTCCCAAGTAAGTATATATCTCCCTTCTGTGCGTCCTGATTGATTGTGGCAGGGGGATGGATTTTCAACTTACCTGTTACAGAAACCGTCCAATTTACGCCAGACAGGCGCTCTGAAAATCTACCCCTACATCAATTGGTCTTCAGGACTGATGTCCTTTCTTAGCACCCTTTGAGTGAAGAAGCTTTTCCGGGATTTCACTTTTAACTGGCTCTGCTCGAATTTTACATTTATATTCCCTTGTTTTGGTTGCATTGTTTTTTTTTATTAGCCAATTTCCTAGCTGTTACCATGACAGCAACACAGTTTTCCGATCCAGTCAAAGACATTCTGGAAAAACCCTAGCAGTAAGAAAAAACGAAGCTGGTTTCTGGCAACAAGGCAAACAAGACCATTGTCGTGATGTATTAGAGCTGAGATGCCAACTGATATTTTCAGTTCCCGGACAGTTCCCTGGGTTTGGGAAAACATGTTCTGTAGGAAGGGACACACACACACACACACACACACACACAGAGCAGCAGACTAGTGGTACTGTGGTGGACTGGGCCTGAAAGCATGGTGCGTGCTGAAATGAACTGGCTCGCGTATGAGGGGATGACACAAGAGCATGGGCATGGCACTGTAGCTTTAAGCAAACTAGCCTTGTCGTCAAAGATAACGCGTTCAGTACAGACAATTACAGAGGTGAGGACGAATCAAATTTTAAAAAAGGGACACAATGGGCATGGAAGCACGAAGTACAGTAACGGTAAAAACACTTCAAGTCTTCGTAACTTCGTCGGGCTTCTGAGATGTCCGTCCAGATGAGCGGCGAGTGAAGGAATTGGTGTCACATCCGCATTTCGTCAAGTTCCAGCTCTTCTTCCCGTTCAATATTTACAAGGTACTTGCGGACGACGCAGCCAGTCTTTTGCCAATGTATATTCTAAAGTGGGGAATACAGAAATACAGATCAGAAACAGTGTAAGACCAGAAACTCAACTGGACCAGCCACATAATTACCGTGGCTACTAGAGCAGGTCAGAGGCTGGGTAATCTGAGGCAAGTGACTCACCTCCTGAATCCCCAAAGCTTCTCCACCATCTACAAGGCATAATTCAGGAGTGTGATGGAAGACTCTTCACTTGCCTGATGGGTGTAAACTGCGTAAACGCTCAAGAAGCTCGACACCATTCAGGACAAAGCAGCCCGCTTGATTGGCAACCCATCCACCACCCTAAACGTCCACTCCCTTCACCACCGGCGCACCGTGGCTGCAGTGTGTACCATCCACAGGATGCACTGCAGCAACTCGCCAAGGCTTCTTCGACAGCACCTCCCAAATCTAGAGCGCCTGAAGTGGGACTTGAACCCACAACTTTCTAACTCAGAGGCGAGAATGCTAGCACGGAGCCATGGCTGGCACTACGATCTTAGATTTCTTGCTTGGGTTCAATCTTCTATCACCAGGTGTGTCATCTTGGAGCCACATTGATCCCATTTCCCTGCCCCCTGAAGGAGGATCGCCACGACTCGGTCATTAAACAACTGACACCCTTGGGTTTGACACCCTCATGGTGGACAGCAGATACCAGCATAACTCACGGTAAAATGAGAGGGTGCGCTAGAACCTCATCACAGCATCGACACATATCATACCACTCCAGAGACTTCAGCCCATAATCTAGGCCAACAGGCCCAGTACTGAGGGAGTACTGCACTGTCGGAGGCGCCATCTTTCAGATGAGGCCTTAAAACCAAGGCCCCGACTCAGGTAAAAGATCCCACGGCATTATTTTGAAGAAGTCTATAAAATAATGAAGGGGCATAGATAAGGTAGACAGTCAAAATCTTTTCCCAAAGGTAAGGGAGTCTATAACGAGGGGGCATAGATTTAAGGTGAGAGGGGAGAGATACAAAAGGGTCCAGAGGGGCAATTTTTTCACTCAAAGGGTGGTGAGTGTCTGGAACGAGCTGCCAGAGGCAGTAGTAGAGGCGGGTACAATTTTGTCTTTTAAAAAGCATTTGGACAGTTACATGGGTAAGATGGGTATAGAGGGATATGGGCCAAGTGCAGGCAATTGGGACTAGCTTAGTGGTATAAACTGGGCGACATGGACATGTTGGGCCGAAGGGCCTGTTTCCATGTTGTAAACTTCTATGATTCTAAGAACAGGGGAGTTCTCTCCGGTGTCCTGACCAATATTTATCCCTCAATCAACATCACTAAAAAGTAGATGATCTGATCATTTATTTAACTGCTTTTTGTGGGAGCTTGCTGTGCTCAATTGGCTGCCACGTTTCCTACAATCCTGGATTTGTCAGTATCAGAGCACAGCAGGTTAAGAGGAGATTTAATTGAGATGTTCAAAAATCATGAAGGGTTTTGATAGAGTAAATAAGGAGAAACTGTTTCCAGAGGCAGGAGGGTCGGTAACCAGAGGACACAGATTTAAGGGTTTTGGCCCTCCTCAAATCCCTACCCTAACCCTTCAGCGCTCCTTGACCTTCCTAATCTCCTGCCGCCATCACAGGCTTGACTCCCTCTTAGATAAGCCTACAACTTCCCCCGTGCCACTCATCATCCTCCGAAGAGCCCATCGAGGCACTCGTTGCTGCCTCCTTACGAGCAACTGCCCCATGCTACTCTCTCACCGACTTTCACGCCCAGCGTGCCTGGTGAGGGCTAGTCTTGCCAATCTCCTTCCCGAACTATTCACCCCTCCCAGCGCTGACCCGGTGGACTCTGCCGGTGGCTAACATCGGCCCTCTCAACATTCCCTCCAGAATGTCCGTTCACTTCTGAACAAGGCCCTTGACACCCATGAGCTTATTGTGGATGATTGCATCGACATCATGGCCTTGACACAAACCTGGCCGATGGGTGATCTCTCCTTCCCTCTTAACTAAGTTTCCCTGCCTGGCTATATCTTCCACCACTTGCTCTGTCCAGACCGCCATGGTGATGGTATGGCCCTTATCACCAAATCACACCTGGGTCTGTCCCCCTACTCCTCTGACACCTTCTCCTCCTTTGAGCATCTCACCTTGTTCCACCCCTCTCACCACTCCCTTAAAAAGCCTCATTCTTTGCCGCCCACCTAAGTGCCACGCCAAGTTTCTCACCGAGGTATCCTCACTGCTGTCCTCCCTCAGCCTCTGCACCGAGCAACTTCTCAGCCTCAGTGATTTCAACTTCTGTCGCAACTCATCATGCTCTCTCTCCTCTGAGTTCACTGCCCTCCTATCCTCTCTTAATCTCTCCCTCCATGTGAACTCCCCTACCCAGCCCCTCGACCTTGACGTCTCACGTGGCCTCTCTACTCCCATCGTGTCAATCATGGATAAGGCCATCTCTGTTCACTTCCTTGTATCCAAATCCCTCTTCCCCCTCCCAACCCCACTTCCTTCTGTGTCCGCCCCTGCAAAAAACTCTCCAGTCATTTACAACGGCACTTTCAAATTCCCAGCTACCTAGATTTTGGTTCTCCATTCACAACATTTCTACAGCTACGGATCTGCTCAATCACACCTTCACCTCCATCTTTGATGCTCTTGTCCCCATTAAAACCATTACTCGCTCTCACTCTGGTCATTCCCCCTGGTACGACCCTCACCTCCGCTGCCTTATGTCCAAGGGACGCAGACTTGAACTTTTATGGCAGAGAACTGATTTAGCCATTAATCACCAGATCTGGCTGGACCACATAAAGCACTATCGGGTCCTGCTCTCCTCTGCCAAAACTGCTCACTATTGATATTAGGACAGTTGATCAAAAGCTTGGTCAAAGAAGAGTTGGCTCCTTGGTTAAGGAGCGTCTTAAAGTAGGAGGGTGAGGTGGAGAGATGGAGAGTTTTAGGGCAGGAATTCCAGAGTTTAGGGCCTAGGCAGCTGAAGGCACGTCCGCCAATGGTGGAGCAATTAAAATCGGGGATGCGCAAGAGGCTAGAAATGGAGGAGCACAGAGATCTCGGAGGGTTGTAGGGCTGGAGGAGGTTACAGAGATAGGGAGGGGGGCGAGACCATGGAGGGATTTGAAAATGAGGATGAGAATTTTAAAACCGAGGCGTTCCCGGACCAGGAGCCAATGTCGGTCAGCGAGCACAGGGGTGATGGGTGAACGGGACTTGGTGCGAGTTAGGATACAGACAGCAGAGTTTTGGATGAGCTCAAGTTTATGGAGGGTGGAAGATGGGAGGCCGGCCAGGAGAGCATTGGAATAGTCAAGTCTAGAGATAACAAAGGCATGGATGAGGGTTTCAGCAGCCAATGAGCCGAGGCAGGGGCGGAGACGAATGATGTTATAGAGGTTTAAGTAGACGGTCTTGGTGATGGAATGGATATGTGGTCAAAAGCTCATCCCAGGGTCAAATAGGACGCAAACAGTCTGGTTCAGCCTCACACCGTGGCCAGGGAGAGGGATGGAGTCGGTGGCGAGGGAATAGAATCTATGGTGGGGACCAAAGACAATGGCTTCGGTCTTCCCAATATTTATTTGGAGGAAATTTTTGCTCATATTGGACAAGCAGAGACAATGGAGGAGTCGAGGGACTACTCGACTACTTTTTGAAATGTGGCAGCTAATTTGTGCATGGGCCCACAAACAGCTGCTGTATTGATAACCGGTCAATTTGTTTTTGGCGTGTTGGTTGTGTGAGGAATGTTAGAACCTGTTCTTAGAATAGTGCAATGGGGATTCTGGCAGATAGGGCCTCGGTTTAACATCTGAAAGGCGCCATTTACAATTGTTGTAAGTGATATGCAGAATAAGTCTTAACCCCTTCTCTCTCCAGAAATACATCTAAGTGTCTCTCAAACCCATTTGTACTGTCCGTTTCAGTGCCCTTCTCTGGTCACTTATTCCACAACTCTATTATCCTTTTAGTGAAAGTGTTTGACCTGACTTCCCTTCCTACTTTTAACTTACTTCTAAATTGTGGCCCCTGGTATTTAAATCCCTCACTACAGTGAACATTTTATCCATGCCAATTTTGACAACTCCCTTTCATAATCTTGGAAACTCCAATCAGGTCGCCTCAAAATCTCTTTTCTAAAGAAAAACCAGCCCTGAAATCAGATCGATCTAGAGTGTCCTGTGTCGGGCAGGTATCGGAGATTGGAGCAAATCCATGGGATTCAGATGGTTAAGAAAAAACAACAGTGGGTTCAGATTCTGGTGTGCATGTAATTAAACGATCGAAGGGAAGCTCTCTGTGAACCTCTTGTGGTAACGTGTGTGCAAGACAATCTCTACATTAATTGTGGACGTACCCAACTCCCAGCATTAACAGGTGAGTTATCAGGAGAGAGGGAATGAGGAACATTACAAACTCGGAACTGAAGACTCCTCCTTTCTTCATCACGCTGGTCTTCCGCACGCTCAGACTCGAGGAATATTTAGGATGTTTGAATACAAATTCCCTAAGAGTGGTGAAAAAGAACAAATGTCATCTGTCACTTCCATCCGGTTAAAGCCTGACTTGGATAGCTTATTTATCCTGGGCCCCAGTCAGGGTTTAGATTTTCTGCTTACAGCTGTTTGATAGATAGACCAATCCAGCTGTGCACAGAAGCAATAATCGAAAGCTCCAACCACTGGATAAAGGCGTCACATGGTTACACTAAGCTACACTAACACCTGACGGTACTCAACTCTCGCTGAGTCAGGTGATTTCAGCCAGGGTAGCAGTAAGGATTGGCCTCAGTGTCTCTGGGCTTGAGAAAGGAAAATACATCATTCAGGGTTCCCACTCCTGACTGCTGTCCTGTGACTCCTACTTGAACATGTGCAGAAGGACGTCACCCGAGGACAGAATTGGAGCTTGGCTGTGTTGCCTTCACGCTCGCACATGAACTCACCTTTTGGTGCGTGAACAGCCTTGCCTCAGGCTCGAAGGGGCTGAATGGCCTATTCCTGTTCCTATGTAAGAGTTAACCACATAGTGTGAGGCTGGAGTCACACGGAGGCCAGATCGGGTAGGGATGGGCAGGCTGCCTTCCCTGAACCAGTTGGGTTCCTAGGACAATGCACGCATCTTGTAGTTCTCATGGACACTAAGGGATTCAAGGGATGTGGGGATAGGGCGGGAAAGTGGAGTTGAGGTAGAAGATCAGCCATGATCTTATTGAATGGCGGAGCAGGCTCGAGGGGCCTTGTGGTATACTCCTGCTCCTATTTCTTATGTTCTTATTTCTATCCCGGTCCACAGTTTGACCAGAGTTATTGAATTCAATTGCACAAATTAGTTGGGATTTGAACTCACGACCTCCAAGTTGTAACATAACCACGACATGACTGTACCTAATAAATAGCAGTAGAGTACAGAATTGCAACTCACTTTGGGGGTACGTTTTCTGGTCGGCTGGACCAGTACCAGATCCACTCTGCGTTATTCTGCAGTAATTTCGCAATCTCTCCACTCCTCTCCTGATTCTCTTCGTCAGACTGCGAAAACAGGCACTAAAAGGTTAATCAGCCCGAGATGTGGCACGGTCTTCTGCCAACCCTGAAGGCGACTCTTGCCTTTTGCAGCACTCCCAGTGAAAATACGATCACGGAGAGCGAGTTCCTGAGAACTCCCAGGCTGCGGGATATCCAGTTCCCGTGGAAAATGCAAAAAGAAACAAACACCAAAGAGCTCCCGAGATGCTCCGGAATTCTTGGAGAAAAGAGCGGCAGGTCCCACAATTTACCAGGATCTAGGCGGCCATTTTGTCCCACCGGGTCTGGGGCAGCAAGGACTCGGGATGGGGACGTGCATGGATAAAGAACGGAAGGGAACGTGAGGTGAGGAAAAACAAGGATGATAAAACAGTCGAAGGGGAAGAATAAAGAGAGAAACAAAAACAGCGACGTAGGGAAAATTAAAAAACAAAAGAAACACAACAGAAATTCAGATAGCCTGTCGCTTCCCTTTATACCACAGCCCTACTGGTAACGCTCACTTTGACTTTGGTGCCACACCATCAAATCACTTCTTTGGTCTGGGTGCCTGAAACGTACCAAAGCCCCATACCGTCCTTTACAGTCTCCAAACCCAATTTACTGAAGACCCCACACGATTAGAGCTTCTGTTTGGCTGATATGGTCACAATTCACTTACCAAACCCAGAGAACTTAGCCACAGGTCGGCAAGGGTCAAGCCTTATGGATCCCCAAGTGTGGCACTAAAAATAATCATCGTTTCCTGGCTGGGCAGCCCCTCTTTCCCATCCAGGCCAAGACTGGGATTTCCCGTTCCCTGATCAGTACAGGGAAGGATCTCCGTGGCCAAAAATGGGAGTGCCAGCATGTTACAGAAACGTTGCTACTTCAGTGGTCCTATAAAGTAAAGGGGACATTAGCCACAGAAGGTCCAACTCCCCTCCCTGTTACCACCCTATGAAGTCCGTACCTGAGTGCTGTTGATGTCTCCAATGCTCCCAGTGCTCCCAGTTTCAAACTCGACTGGAAAGCGAGGCAGCTGGGGGCTCATCAGTAAAGGAGGGCTGTAAAACAGGGTAAACAACACTCCGTAACATGGAACTGACTGACGTGCTCCTTTGCTGCCGTGCAAATATATCTTCCCGTCAGGTCGTTTCAGAACAGTACAGGCAGTCAACACGGCCAACTCTACTGGCCTCACTAGGCCCCCTTTCCAGATGATGGAGGTTAAGTTGTGTGCGTACGTTGGGGGCACGGGTTACAGGAATAAGTAGATGTATTATTCGCAACCTTCCACTCACCCTTAATCCTTCACATCCTGACAAAGGGATCTTTTCAGTCAATGAATTGCAGGGTTAAATTATGAGGACAGCTTGCATAGACTAGGCTTGTATTCCCTCGAGTCTAGAAGATTAAGGGGTGATCTGATTGAGGTGTTTAAGATGATTAAAGGATCTTATAGGGTACATAGAAAGAAACTATTTCCCCTGGTAGGGGGGAGTCCAGAACAAGGGGACATAACCTTGGCCATTCAGGGGTGATATCAGAAAACACTTCTTCACACAAAGGGTAGTGGGAATCTGGAACTCTCTCCCCCAAAAAGCTGTTGAGGCTGGGGGTCAATTGAAAATTTCAAAACTGAGATTGATAGATTTTTGTTAGGTTAGGGTATTAAGGGATATGGAATCAAGGCGGGTAAATAGAGTTAAGATACGGATCAGCCATGATCTAAATGAATGGTAGAACAGGCTTGAGGGGCTGAATGGCCTATTCCTGTTCCTACGTTCCAGTGCTAAGTTCAACTTAGCAGCCAGTGTTCTCCTGAAACGACAGTGATGGTTTGATCCAGTGACTGGAAAAGAATAAATCCCCCATTGAAACGCTGAGCATTTAAAGACGTTCCCTTACTTGAGTAAATGTTTCATATCAATTTGATTATCTACATCATAGAGGGTCCCTTAACTATCCATATCTGGCAATGTGAAGAAAAGAGGAGGCTGAGGGGTGACCTGATAGAGGTCTTTAAAATTATGCAAGGGTTTGAAAGGGCAGATATGGAGAGTCCAAAACTCGGGGCCATAAATATACGATAGTCACTAATAAATCCAATAGGGCAGATTTTTGGACACTAAGGGAATAAAGGGATACGGGGATAGGGCGGGAATATAGAGCTGAGGTAGAAGATCAGCCATGATCTTATTGAATGGCGGAGCAGGCTCGAGGGGCCGTATGGACTACTCCTGCTCCTCTATCTTATAGGGAATTCAGGAGAAGCTTCTTTACTCAGAGAGTGGTTGGAATGTGGAACTCACTACCACAAGGAGTAGTTGAGGCGATTAGCACAGATGCATTTAAGGGGAAATTAGATAAACGCATGAGGTAGAAAGGAGTAGAAGGATATCCTGATAGGGATAGGTGAAGTAGGGAGGGAGGAGGCTCGTTTGGAGCATAAATCCTGGCATAGACCAGTTGAGCTGAATGACCTGTTTCTGTGCTGTAAATTCGATGTAATTCTATGTAATGTGTCAATTAGGCAATTTGTTGCATCCTCTCTGAAGCCAGGCAGCCCGCAAGTCGAGGCTTGTAAGAAGCAGTGGTTGCTCTATGTTGTTATTTTAAACTGTAATAAACCTAGTTTCTCCTGAAGGGTGGATTTTTTTGAATTAGTGCGAAATAAGAGCTTCACACCCACAAAAATCCACATTGCAACAAATCATAGAATCTTATAGCACAGAAGGAGGCCATTCCACCCGACGAGTTTGTGCCGGCTCTTTGCAAGCACTATTCAATGAGTCCACTCCCCCCCTCTTTCCCCGTAGCCCAGCAAATTTCCCCTTTTCAAGTATTAGACATGCTTAACACAAACTTCTGTTAAGGCTAAGATGGCGGTCAGGGGTGGGGGATATCGAGCTCCTGCAGCAGGAATGCAGCCTGCTCTGAACGCTCTCCAGTACGGTAAGACTGTCCCTTTTATATCTCTGGAAACCACTACTCTGTCCCTTTAATATCTCTGGAAACCACTACTCTGTCCCTTTAATATCTCTGGAAACCATGGCGTTGTCCCTTTAATATCTCTGGAAACCACTACTCTGTCCCTTTAATATCTCTGGAAACCATGACACAGTCCCTTTAATATCTCTGGAAACCGTGACACTGTCCCTTTAATATCTCTGGAAACCGTGGCACTGTCCCTTTAATATCTCTGGAAACCGTGACACTGTCCCTTTAATATCTCTGGAAACAGTGACACTGTCCCTTTAATATCTCTGGAAACCACGTTACTCAAATCATTGCAACAATCGCGCTGGCTTCAGTCACTTGCAGATTTGATGAGATCGGCAATTTTATTTTTGGGTGCCCTGCAATGCAGAACTTCCTGACGCTAATTCCTCCTATGACAAAGGGAGGAAAGACAGGCTGCAGAACAAGCCAGGGCTTGGCTTGAAAATGGGAGAAAGTGTCAGATGCTGTAGCAATCACTTGGCTGGTTCATTGAGAATTTGCCAGTGTTTAATGAACCATGAATCCTCCACTCTCTCCGCTTCATTCATCCACGCATTTGCAATCAGTTCCCTCGTATGAGAAGTGCCGACACAGGCAGTTATGGGTCTCCTCCCTCCCCTCACCAATCCGGCCATCTTGGAATTTTCTATTGCGTTTTCTGCACCTCATATATTGGCCTTGGAGGGGGTGCAGCACAGATTCACCAGGGCTTAAAGGGTTAAATTATGAGGACAGGTTGCATAAGCTTGGCTTGTATTCCCTTGAGTTTAGAAGGCGAACCAATCGAGGTGTTGAAAATGATAAAAGGAATTCAATGGAGTAGATAGGGAGAAACTATTTCTACAGGTGGGGGGAATCCAGAACAAGGGGGCACAGTCTTAAAATTAGAGACATTCAGGAGTGAAATCAGGAAGCATTTTTTTGTAGAAATCATAGAATCATAGAAGTTTACAACATGGAAACAGGCCCTTCGGCCCAACATGTCCATGTCGCCCAGTTTATACCACTAAGCTAGTCCCAATTGCCTGCACTTGGCCCATATCCCTCGATACCCATCTTCCCCATGTAACTGTCCAAATGCTTTTTAAAAGAAAAAATTGTACCCATCTCTACTACTGCCTCTGGCAGCTCGTTCCAGACACTCACCACCCTGTGAGTGAAAAAATTGCCCCTCTGGACCCTTTTGTATCTCTCCCCTCTCACCTTAAATCTATGCCCCCTCGTTATAGACTCCCCTACCTTTGGCAAAAGATTTTGACTATCTACCTTATCTATGCCCCTCATTATTTTATAGACTTCTATAAGATCCCCCCGAAACCTCCTACTCTCCAGGGAAAAAAGTCTCAGCCTATCCAACCTCTCCCTATAAGTCAAACCATCAAGTCCCGGTAGCATCCTAGTAAATCTTTTCTGCACTCTTTCTAGTTTAATAATATTCTTTCTATAATAGGGTGACCAGAACTGTACACAGTATTCCAAGTGTGGCCTAACTAATGTCTTGTACAACTTCAACAAGACACCCCAACTCCTGTATTCACTGTTCTGACCAATGAAACCAAGCATGCCGAATGCCTTCTTCACCACCCTATCCACCTGTGACTCCACTTTCAAGGAGCTATGAACCTGTACTCCTAGATCTCTTTGTTCTATAACTCTCCCCAACGCCCTACCATTAACAGAGTAGGTCCTGGCCTGATTTGATCTACCAAAATGCATCACCTCACATTTATCTAAATTAAACTCCATCTGCCATTCATCGGCCCACTGGCCCAATTTATCAAGACCCCGTTGCAATCCTAGATAACCTTCTTCACTGTCCACAATGCCACCAATCTTGGTGTCATCTGCAAACTTACTAACCATGCCTACTAAATTCTCATCCAAATCATTAATATAAATCACAAATAACAGCGGACCCAGCACCGATCCCTGAGGCACACCACTGGTCACAGGCCTCCAGTTTGAAAAACAACCCTCTACAACCACCCTCTGTCTTCTGCCGTCAATCCAATTTTGTATCCAATTGGCTACCTCACCTTGGATCCCGTGAGATCTAACCTTATGTAACAACCTACCATGCGGTACCTTATCAAAGGCTTTGCTAAAGTCCATGTAGACCACGTCTACTGCACAGCCCTCATCTATCTGAAAGTCTCTCCCCCAAAAGGCTGTGGATGCTGGGGGTCAATAGCTTTTAATACCGAGATGGATAGATTTTTGTTAGGCATGGATATTAAGGGATATGGAGTTAAAGTAGATAAATGGGGTTGAGGTACAGATCGGCCATGATCTAATTAAATGGCGGAACAGGCTCGAGGGGCTGAATGGCCTACTCCTGTTCCTAGGTTCTGAACCTCCCTGCTGAGAACGGTCGCATCAGTACAGGCCGAGAGTTGAACCTGGGACTTGCCTGGTCTGGATGCCCCAGCTACCTCTCTCCCTTAGCCCACTGAGCTATCAGCTATCTAATGAAAATATTTTAGTTTAATATTAAATTTCATTTTTTTTGGATCCAATGACTGAGAACTCCCTAGACAAACATGGCGCGTTGGCTGGCAATATACAATGTCAACAAAACACTGTCCCCTTTTCGACGAGCCACAAAGCACTTCCAGGAGTTCATATCGACCTGTCACAGTGGGAGCTGCCTCTCGAGCTGTTCTTTCCCGACTCGTGCTGTGCATCCAGCAGGATCTTCTCCATGTCTCCGTAATGGATGGAGGTCGAGGAGGGGACGTGCTCCAAGCCGCCCGGCCCACTGTGTTGACTGTAGTTCAGCTCCACCCATGAACCTGAGAGAAAGAAAAACGAGACAAAATGAACGGGAGCCCCTTGGAATGATATCGCTTGCTATTCCCAGGAGATGGAAGCTCCGTGAGGGTAAAATGTGTGGACAGATGGTCTCCACTGGCAACGATCGGTAACAAGGCGGCATATACCCTGGATCAGCGCTAGAAGCCGGTTCCATTCCAAATTCCCACCCCTCTTCCTCCTCCCAAACACCTGAATTCCATCCCAAACACCTGAATTCCATCCCAAGAGAGTATGGCATTTCTGGGCTGGGATATTGGAGTCATTGAGAAGCTTCAGCATAGATTCACTGGTGTGTACATTACAGTTGTGACTACAAAAGTACTTCATTGGCTGTAAATTGCTTTGGGACGTTCCCCAGGTCACGAAAGGCCGCTATATAAATGCAAGTTCTTTCTTTTTTTTCTTATGATACCAGAGGTGAGAGGTTATAGTCAGGATGAAGAACTTCAGACTGTACTCACGGGAGCAGAGAAGGTTAAAGGGGGAATATAATAAAAAGGGTTCAAAATTATGAAAGGCTTTGAGATGGTATATAGTAACATACTGTTAACACAGGGTGTTGGCTGGGAGGAAGTTCTGAGCCCAACTGTGTGAGGGAGCTGGATTAACATCAGTAGAGATTCGGTCAGTAACACAGGGCGCTGGGAGGAGGGGTCACTGAGTGACCGTGTGAGGGATGTTAATCCAGCTCCAGCACACTGTCATTCGGTAACCCTCCCTCAGCAACCTAGCACCCTATTCCTGACTGTGTTAATCTGTCTCCCTTATCCAGGCTCAGTAACCGTGCCCCCATCCCCGCCAGACAGCAACAACAACTTGCATTTATATAGCACCTTTAACATAGTAAAACGTCCTAAGGTGCTTCACAGGAGTGATTATCAAACAAAATTTGACACTAAGCCAAAGAAGGATATTAGGACAGGTGAACAAAATTTTGGTCAAAGAGGTACGTTTGAAGGAGTGTCTTAAAGGAGAAAGAGGAAGAGAGGAGTGGTTTAGGGAGGGAATTCCACAGCTTAGGACCTCGATGGCTGAAGGCACGGCCGCCAATGGTGGGACGAAGGAAATCGGGGATGCTCAAGAGGTCAGAATTGGAGGAGCGCAGAGATCTCGGAGGGCTGTAGGGCTAGAGGAGCTTACAGAGATAGGGAGGGGTGAGGCTGTCAAAGCCTTTGAACACAAGGACCCTGTGTCAGTGACTGTATTTCTACTACTGTGTTTTAGTAAAAGTAACATTTTTTCTATGCTCAGTCAGGCAGAAGAACCAGAAGGGCTGACGTCATGAAGATGCCACAGGCCAGTAGTTTGGAGAGATATTTCAGAGCCATTCGCAGTATGTTTGTAAACACATCAAGACAGTGCCTTCTTGTAAAAGGCTTAGTAGGTTCACATATTGCCCACAGTGATAAATTAATATTTTTTTTTCTTTACATTTAATTAAATTTCAACTTACAATACCAGTGCAGAATCGTCTAAATGCCTTGGTAGAAAGGACACTGATGCCATGGGCTGTGTACAGGCTTGTGCCAGCCATAACCCAGTTATTTTACCGCAGGATACCAACAGTGCCAGTGACGGAAGCCGTTGGTTCCCGTCGCCGCTGCCAACCGCCACTCCAGATGGTAATGAAAGGTGACAGGAGGACTGTTATGTAATATCTATTTCTACCATCCATCTGCGGGAACACTAATTCACCAATGAGAGCCTTTCAGAGAGCAGTGTGTTCCCTCCCTCCTCCCTCCCCTCCCCTCCCCCACTACCCACTACCACCCCAACGTAACTTGTTGGCTTTTCAAACCATTTGGAATGGCCACACTCCAGTGAAACCAAGAATCGAAATAGCCCCAAATCAATTTAATAACTTGCCTCAGTTTGTTTGATTATCGAGGTTACAGAGGGCATTGGAGCAACAGCAACTCTCTGTTCCTCTGACTCTGGCCTCTTATGTATTCCCCTCATCCCCTCACCCCACCACTGGGGGTCATGCCTTCGGCCACCTTGGTCCAACTCTCTGAAATTCTCTCCCTAAGCTCCTCCGTCTCTCCATCACCCTCTCCTCTTTAAAGAGCCCTCGTTCAAAATCTCTTTGACTAAAAGCTTGGTCACCCAACATAAGAAATAGGAGCAGGAGTAGGCTGTACGATCCCTCGAGCCTGCTCCGCCATTCAATGAGATCATGCCTGATCCTCAACCTCAACTCCACTTTCCAGCCCGAGCCCCATATCCCTTGATTCCCCTAGAGTCCAAAAATCTATCGATATCAGTCTTGAATATATTCAACGGCTCAGCATCCACAGCCCTCTGGGGTAGAGAATTCCAAAGATTCACCTCTGCATGAAGAAATTCCTCCTCATCTCAGTCTTGGCCGACCCCTTATCCTGTGACTATACCCCCTAGTTCTAGACTCTCCAGCCAGGGGAAAGAGCCTGTCAGCATCTACCCTGTCATGCCCCCTCATAATCTTATATGTTTCAATGAGATCACCTCTCATTCTTCCAAACTCCAGAGAGTATGAGGACGACTGGTATGTAATATCTATTTCTATCATCCATCTGCTTGAGCCCTATTTCACCAACGAAAGCATTTGAGAGAGCAGTGTGTTCCCTCCCTCCTCGCCTCCCCTCCACTACCACCCCAATGTAATGCTTTTCAAACCATTTGGAATGTCCATACTCCAGAATCTAATCTTTCCTTCCTAATCTCAGCATCTGTTTTTCATTACGGATTTTGTGCCATTTGGTGCACTGTTCGATCCCGGGGTTTAGCTTGTTCCCCACATCCATTCCGTTACCGTGATCACTTTCTCCCACCACTGCAATATTTCCCCCCTCAGTACCTACTCCTCTTCACCTGCTGCTGAAACCATACCTTCACCACCTCGAGGCCCGATTTCTCCAATACTCTCCTAGACAGACTCCCTGCCTCATCCAAAATGCTGCAGCCCATGTCCTCACCAGCACCAAGTCCCACACAGTCCAGCACCCCCATCTTCTCAAAATTCTACTAGAAAGAAAAACTTGCATTTCTATAGCACTTTTCATGACATCACGCGTCCCAAAGCGCTTTACAGCAAATGAAGTACTTTCAAAGTGTAGTCACTGTTGTATTGTAGGAAACGTGGCAGGCAATTTGCACACAGCAAGGTCCCACAAACAGCAATGTGATAATGACCAGTTAATCAGTTTTAGTGGTATTGGTTGAGGGATAAATATTAGCCAGGAAACCTGGGAGAACCCCCCTCCTCTTCTTCAAAATAGTGCCATGGGATCTTTAGTGTCCACCTAGTGGGCAGACAGGGCCTCGGTTTGACGTCTCATCCGAAAGTCGGCACCTCCGACAGTGTAGCACTCCCTCGGTCCAGCACTGTCAGCCTTGGTTATATGCTCAAGTCCCTGTAGTGCGACTTGAACCCATGACCTTGTGACACAGAGGCGAGTGTGCTACCTACTGAGCCATGGCTGACACTAGCTCCCCATGCACCAGACATTTAACATCAACATTTTTGTTCTTGCAATCGAATCCCTCCATGGCCTCACCCACCCTACCTTAAAAGATCTCCCCAACTTTTATGTCCAACATACACCCTCCCCTCCTCTAATGCTTCTCCTTGTCCACCACCGTTGGAGAGGGTGACACTTCTTTAGCCACTGAATCCTTGCCCTCTGGAACTCCCTACCCGGTTCCCTCCATCTTGCCACCTCCCTCCCTGCTTTCGAAAAAGTCATTAAAACCCATCTCTTCATGTCTTTGGTTCTATCCTCCTCAACGAAAAGCACTTTGAGACATCTTCCTTCATGGTAGGAGTACTGTAGAATTGTGGTCCAATGATTTTTATTTGAAATCTACAAGCTTTCGGAGGCTTCCTCCTTCCTCAGGTAATTGTCAGGAGCTCCTTGAAGCCTACGCATTTATACATCATTCTATGAGCTCCTGACAATTACCTGAGGAAGGAGGAAGCCTCCGAAAGCTTGTAGATTTCAAATAAAAATCGTTGGACTATAACTTGGTGTTGTAAAATTGTTTACAATTGTCAACCCCAGTCCATCACCGGCATCTCCACATCATGTAGAATTGTGAGTATTGACGAATCCAAATACCTGTCCAGCAATGGCTAATTAATGCTCAACCACAATTCATTCCTAAAAGTGCTGATGTATTCCAACATGTGGACCCTTCAGGGCCAGCTTTGCTTGCTTGCGTTTTCCAGAATGATACCCGGACTTCAAGGGTTAAGTTACGAGGAGCGATTACACAAATTGGGGTTGTATTCTCTGGAGTTTAGAAGGTTAAGGGGTGATCTGATCGAAGTTTATAAGATATTAAGAGGAACGGATAGGGTGGATAGAGAGAAATTATTTCCGCTGGTTGGGGATTCCAGGAGTAGGGGGCACAGTCTAAAAATTAGAGCCAGACCTTTCAGGAGTGAGATTAGAAAACATTTCTACACACAAAGGGTGGTAGAAGTTTGGAACTCTCTTCCGCAATCGGCAATTGATGCTTGCTCAATTGCTAATTTTAAATCTGAGATAGACAGCTTTTTGGCAACCAAAGGTATTAAGGGATATGGGCCAAAGGCAGGTATATGGAGCTAGATCACAGATCAGCCATGATCTTATCAAATGGCGGAGCAGGCACGAGGGGCTGAATGGCCCACTCCTGTTCATATATTCCTATGTTCTTATCTAAGGTGAAACTTTGGAGGAAATTACGCTAGAGACAGATGCTTTGTGGGAATACACTTAAAAATTTGCTGGCTTAAAAAAAAGTGTCAGTCATGGCTCAGTTGGTAGTACTCGTGTCTCTGAATCAGGAGGAGGGAAGTGGTGTTCCACAGGGATGGGTGCTAGGACCATTGTTTTTCACAATTTACATTAATGATTTGGACTCGGGAATCGGAAGTACAATTTGAAAATTTGCTGACAACACCAAATTGGGAGGTGTAGTTAAAGGAAGAATGCAACAAAATATAGGAAGTCATTCATAAACTTGCAGAATGGGCGTGTAATTGGCAAATGAATTTCAATATAGATAAGTGTGAGGTGGTGCATTTTAGTCGGAAGAATAAGGAAGCCACATACTGCTTGGATAATAAATCTAAATGGGATGGAGGAGCAACGGGATCTAGATACACAAATCACTAAAAGTAGCAACGCCATAAAATAAGCAAACCAAGCACTGGGGTTCATTTCTAGAGAGATATAATTAAAAAGCAGAGAAGTGGGCTGGAAACAGGTACTTGAAGGTAAATTAGTGTCAGAACAGTGGGAGGCATTCAAGGAGGAGATAGTGAGGGTTCAGAGCAAATATGTTCCCACAAAGAAAAAGGGTGGGACTCCCAAATCTAGAGCCTCCTGGATGTCAAGGAGCTTACAGGGTAAGATAAGGCAAAAAAGGAAAGCTTATGTCAGACACAGAGAGCTCAATGCTGCAGAAAGCCTAGAGGAGTATAGAAAGTGCAGAGATGAAATTAAAAAGATTAGGAAAGCAAAGAGAGGGTATGAAAAAAATACTGACAGGTAAATTCAAGGAAAACCCAAAGATGTTTTATAAATACATAAAAAGCAAGAGAATAACTAAGAAAAAGTAGGGCCTATTAGAGACCAAAAAGGTAACCTATGTGGGGAGGCGGAAGATGTTGGTATGGTTCTTAATGGATACTTTGCATCTGTATTCACAAAAGAGGGGGTCGATGCAGAGTTTGTAGTTAAGGAGTATGAAATATTGGATGGGATGAACATAGTGAAGGAGGAAATATTAAGGAGATTAGCATATATGCAAGTGAATAAATTGCCAAGCCCACATGAAATATAACCCAGGCTGTTAAAAGAAGCAAGGGAGGAAATTGCAGAGGCACTGACCATCATTTTCAAATCCTCTCTGGCTACAAGCATGGTGCTGGAGGAATGGAGAACTGCTAATGTTGTACCGTTGTTTAAAAAGGGAGAAAAGGATAGACTGAATAATTACAGGCTAGTAAGCATTACCTCGGTGGTGGGCAAATTATTGGAATCAATTCTGAGGGACTATTAACCACCAGTTAGAAAGGCACGGAGTAATCATGGACAGTTAGCATAGATTTGTCAAGGGAAGGTCGTGTCTCACTAATTTGATTGAATTATTTGAGGAGGTAACAAGGTCGATGAGGGTAGCGCGTTTGATGTAGTCTACATGGATTGTGGCAAGGCTTTTGACAAGGGCCCACGAGGCAGACTGGTCAGAAAAGTACAAGCCCATGGGATCCAAGGGAAAGCGACAAGTTGGATCCAAAATTGGCTCAGTGGCAGGAAGCAAAGGGTAATGGTCGACGGACATTTTTGTGACTGGAAGGCTGTTTCCAGTGGGGTTCCACAGGACTCAGTACTAGGTCCCTTGCTTTTAGTGGTATATATAATTTAGACCTAAATGTAAGGGACATGATTAAGAAGTTTGCAGATGATAAAAAAAATTGGCCATGTTGTTGATAGTGAGGAGGAAAGCTGTAGATTGCAGTAAAATATCAATTGACTGATCAGGTGGGCAGAAAAGTGGCAAATGGAATTCAATCTGGAGAAATGTGAGGTAATGCATTTGAGAATGGCAAACAAGGCAAGGGAATACACAATAAATGGGAGGATACTGAGAGGTGTAGAGGAAGAGAGGGACCTTGGAATGCATGTCCACAGAGCCCTGAAGGTAGCAGGACAGGAAGAAAAGGTGGTTAAGAAGGCATACGGGATACTTTCCTTTATTAGCCGAAGCATAGAACATAAGAGCAGGGAGGTTATGCTAGAACTGTATAAAACACTAGTTAGGCACAGCTTGCGTATTGCGTACAGTTCTGGTCACCAAATTACGTGATATCAAGAAACGGCTGAGTGCACTGGATACAGCAAAGACTATGGGCTCCGACAACATCCCGGCTGTAGTGCTAAAGACTTGTGCTCCAGAACGAGCTGCGCCTCTAGCCAAGCTGTTCCAGTACAGCTACAACACTGGCATCTACCCGACAATGTGGAAAATTGCCCAGGTATGTCCTGCCCACAAAAAGCAGGACAAATCCAATCCGGCCAATTACCGCCCCATCAGTCTACTCTCAATCATCAGCAAAGTGATGGAAGGTGTCGTCGACAGTGCTATCAAGTGGCACTTACTCACCAATAACCTGCTCACCGATGCTCAGTTTGGGTTCCGCCAGGACCACTCGGCTCCAGACCTCATTACAGCCTTGGTCCAAACATGGACAAAAGAGCTGAATTCCAGAGGTGAGGTGAGAGTGACTGCCCTTTACATCAAGGCAACATTTGACCGAGTGTGGCACCAAGGAGCCCTAGTAAAATTGAAGTCAATGGGAATCAGGGGGAAAACTCTCAAGTGGCTGGAGTCATACCTAGCACAAAGGAAGATGGTAGTAGTTGTTGGAGGCCAATCATCTCAGCCCCAGGACATTGCTGCAGGAGTTCCTCAGGGCAGTGTCCTAGGCCCAACCATCTTCAGCTGCTTCATCAATGACCTTCCCTCCATCATAAGGTCAGAAATGGGGATGTTCGCTGATGATTGCACAGTGTTCAGTTCCATTCGCAACCCCTCAAATAATGAAGTAGTCCGAGCCCGCATGCAGCAAGACCTGGACAACATCCAGGCTTGGGCTGATAAGTGGCAAGTAACATTCGCGCCAGATAAGTGCCAGGCAATGACCATCTCCAACAAAAGAGTGTCTTACCACCTCCCCTTGACATTCAATAGCATTACCATCGCCGAATCCCCCACCATCAACATCCTGGAGGTCACTATTGACCAGAAACTTAACTGGACCAGCCATATAAATACAGTGGCTACAAGAGCAGGTCAGAGGTTGGGTATTCTGCGGCGAGTGACTCACCTCCTGACTCCCTAAAGCCTTTCCACCATCTACAAGGCACAAGTCAGGAGTGTGATGGAATACTCTCCACTTGCCTGGATGAGTGCAGCTCCAACAACACTCAAGAAGCTCGACACCATCCAGGACAAAGCAGCCCGCTTGATTGGCACCCCATCCACCACCCTAAACATTCACTCCCTTCACCACCGGCGTACTGTGGCTGCAGTATGTACCATCCACAGGATGCACTGCAGCAACTCGCCAAGGCTTCTTCGACAGCACCTCCCAAACCTGCGACCTCTACCACCTAGAAGGACAAGAGCAGCAGGCACATGGGAACAACACCACCTGCACGTTCCCCTCCAAGTCACACATCATCCCGACTTGAAAATATACCGCCGTTCCTTCATCGTCGCTGGGTCAAAATCCTGGAACTCCCTTCCTAACAGCACTGTGGGAGAACCGTCACCACACGGACTGCAGCGGTTCAAGAAGGCGGCTCACCACCACCTTCTCAAGGGCAATTAGGGATGGGCAATAAATGCTGGCCTCGCCAGCGATGCCCACATCCCATGAACAAAAAAAAAAAAAACTGGAAAGGGTACAGAGGACACTTACGAGGATGTTGCCAGGACTGGAAAATTTTAGCTCTGAGGAAAGACTGCATCGGCTGGGGTTGTTTTCTTTGAAACAGAAGAGGCTGAGGGGAGATTTAATTGAGGTGTATAAAATTATGAGGGGCCTAGATAGAGTGGATAGGGAGCACCTATTTCCCTTAGCAGAAGGGTCAGTGATCAGGGGGCATAGATTTAAAGTAATTGGTAGAAGGATTAGAGGGGAGCTGAGGAAAGATTTTTTCACCCAGAGGGTGGTGGGGGTCTGGAACTCACTGCCTGAAAGGGTGATGGAGGCAGAAACCCTCAATTCATTTAAAAAGTACTTGGATGTGCACTTGAAGTACTGTGACCTGCAGGGCTACGGACCAAGTGGGATTAAGCTGGATAGTTCTTTTTCGGCTGGCACGGACAAGATGGGCCAAATGGCCTCCTTATGTTCTGTGCCGTAACTTTCCATGATAATTTATGTTAAACTTGTGTAGAACCTTGGTTAGACCACACTTGGAGTACTGTACACAGTTCTAGACTCCATATTATAAGAAGGATATAGAGGCACTGGAGAAGGTGCAAAATAGATTCACAAGGATGATAACAGAACTGAGAGGATGTACTCATCAGTAAAGACTAAACAGGCTGAGGGTCTTTTTTCTGGAAAAGAGAAGGCTGAGGGGTGACCTGATAGAAGTCTTTAAGATGATAGTAGGGTTTGATGGGATGGATGTAGAGAAAATGTTTCCACTTGTGGGGGTGTCCAAAACTAGAGGTCATATATGTAAGATAGTCACTAATAAATCCAATAGGGAATTTCAGGAGAAACTTCTTTACCCAAAGAGAGTGGTCAGAATGTGGAACTCGTTACCACAAGGAGTAGTTGAGGTAAATAGCAAAGATGCATTTAAGAGGAAGCTAGATATTCACATAGGGGAGAAAGGAATAGAAGGATATGCTGATAGGGTTAGACAAAGTTGAAGGGTTCTCAAAATTCCCACATTTTTCAAATCATCAACAAGGATATGACTTTTGGACTTTTATGGCAGAGGATCCAACTGCTGGGTTAAATGTGGAACCCAGCAGACAGAAGGCCAGGCCCGTGAGGGCCTGGGACATGACATGCCCGGGCTTGTTGGGTGCAGTGTGGATTGTTGCCTGAAACCAGACAACGAGAGGAGACAGAATACGCATTCTTCCCTTTAAAACAATCAACCCAGAGAAAGACTTCATCTTACACGAAACTAAAGCCCATCAAAACCTTGCATAAATAATCACTACGAGCTACTAAGGCAGGAAGGCAACAATGGAGCAATTATGCAAGCCCATCAAGACTTCACATATACAATGGCTTGCAGTTCAAGACTAGTTACGGGGGCAGGAAGGCAACGATAAACATTATGCAAGCCCATTAAAAACGAGACAACTGCCCCAAAACCAGTTAAGGCGAAAAACTATAATCACCTGAAGAAGCCCACCTAAATCAGACAAAGAACTAACCCTGATTTGGTGCTCAGATAAGAAATTCGAAAAACAATATAACTGGGCCACCAGTTACGAAGGGGGCAGGTTTTGAGCAGTTTTAAGCAGAGTTTAAGCAGGGAGAGATAGCTGAGCTAAGCGGAGGAAGGAGATCCGGAGGTTCGCAGGCCCGCAGGCAACATCACGGCGAGAGGCACGGCGTGGCAGGCTCAACCGAAGACAAGACGACCGCAACCGCAGCCCTCCACGAAGATCCACCACCCACTACTGCGCCTTACCGCATCAGCGGACTCCACCCAACTGTCGAACCTGCGCAGATTCCACAGACCAGGACCACGTGGGGACAGCAGGGCCCAGAGGACACAAAGAGCGTACCCCAAAACTGCAACCGGCTTACCTGGCTGGATTTCGAATTGTCAAGGAACCCTGGGTGGTGAACATGATCCCTGACCTCTCCTAGTTCAATTTAGTTAGGTTTTGGGGGTGGGACAAGGGTAAGGGGATTAGTAGCGTGATTTTTCCTCGTTATGCCGTGTGTTCCCCATTCTTAACTAAGTGTACTTTTGTAGGTCTGTATAATTTCAGTATAATCCTAATGTTATAAGTTCATTTGTGACTTCAGTAAATCCAGTTTTTTTTTCTTGCACCAAAACCAGTTGTCTGCTGCACTTTGTCACAACCCCCAAATAAGTCCAAGGTCGAGAACCAAGGGAGTGGGAACGATTCGAACTGCTCAGAAGTCAGAGGTGAAGCTGACACACACCACCACCCCCTACAGAAGTAGGGAGGGAGGATGCACGTGTGGAGCATAAATGCCAGCATAGACCAGTTGGGCTAAATGGCCTGTTTCTGCGCTGTAGTTTTGATGTAACTCGATGTACCTCAATATAAAAGATCCTACTCTGCTATTTGAAAACAAGCAGGGTGTCCTGTCCAATATTTATCCCTCAACGAACACCACTAAAAACAGTGATTTATTTCATTGCTGTTTGTGGGACCTTGCTGTGTGCAAATTGGCTGCCGTGTTTGCCTACAGAATAACAGTGACTACACTTCAAGAGTACTTAATTGGTTGTAAAGTGATTTGGGATGTCATGATGTGGAGATGCCGGTGATGGACTGGGGTTGACAATTGTAAACAATTTTACAACACCAAGTTATAGTCCAGCAATTTTATTTTAAATTCACAAGCTTTCGGAGGCTACCTCCTTCCTCAGGTGAACGATGTGAAAAAAAAAAAGATGGGATGTCCTGAGGTCATGAAAGGCACTATATAAATGCAAAACTTTCTATTTTCCCCGATGCAATTAGTCCCACTCCCCTGCCCTTTCCCCATAGTCCTGCAAATTTATTCCTCTTCAATTATTTATCCAATTTCCTTTTGAAAGTTATTATTGAACCTGCTTCCACCATCCTTTCCAAGCAGTGCATTCCAGATCATAACAACTCGCTGCATAAAAAAAAATTCTCCTCATCTCCCCTCTGGCTCTTTTGCCAAATACCTTAAATCTGTGTCCTCTGGTTACTGACCCTCCTGTCAGTGGAAACAGTTTCTCCTTATTTATTCTATCAAAACCCTTCACCATTTTGAATGCCTCCATTATATCTCCCCTTAACCTTCTCTGCTCGAAGGAGAACAATCCCAGCTTCTCCAGTCTCTCCATATAACTGAAGTCCCGGATCCCTGGTACCATTCTAGTAAATCTCTTCTGCACCCTCTCGAAGGCCTTGACATCCTTCCTAAACTGTGGTGCCCAGAATTAGCCACAATACTCCAGCTGAGGCCGAACCAGTGATTCAGAAAGGTTTGGCACAACTTCCTTGCTTTTGTACTCTATGCCTCTAATTTATAAAGCCAAGGATCCCATATATAAAAAGGGAAAGTTATATTGATGGGAGAGTTAGGGCACTAGATGGATAAGATACGACATGATGAACAGCCTTTTACATCCCTGACATTTGTAATATAATTAATTTGGGTGGTTTCTTTTGAATGGCCACCTTCCAACATAAACAGGCAAATGCCTGACACGTGAGCGTGGAAGGTCCACTTACTGCACACTGAGCTCAATCTTCTGGCTAGGATTTTAATTTTCCCATTTTAGCAGCCAACTCCCTAAGGGGTAGGTGTATCCTGGGACTGAATTTGAAATTGAGCCAAGTGCCAGGGACAGTGAATCAAAAAGACAATCGGGGCCATTGTTTCATCAGTGACATTCTCAAAGTCACCAAATCATTGAGCTGTCAAGGGTCTGAATGGAAATTTTGCCTGAACTTGCTTCAGATTACTTCTGACTTAATCTACTGATGAAGGCCTACCTGAGCCTTGAGTTAGTAAACAGTGAGGTCCAATTCTAGGCGTTGCTAGGCATTCGTCTGTTGGAACCAGCCTCGATGATGTAGTGTCTGGCACTGCTTATGTTCGGAGAGCAGTGCTTAAAATAGTACAGGGTCATTTCAATACAAGTAGCATCCTGCTATGTCTCTTGTAGTATGTGGAAAATCTATAGCGCTGAGTCTATGATCAGGAGGCTTCCAGCAGAGAGTGCCTCTCACTGGGGGGTACATCTGGGGACAGCAGAGGCGTACTCCCTGCTCCAAGAGAGCACCAGATCACTGGGCTCACCCTTTATAGAAAGAAAATCTTGCATTTATAAAACGCACCTCTCAAGATGTCCCAAAGCGCTTTACAGCCGACAAAGTTCTTTTTTGAAGTGTAGTCACCATTGCAATGTAGGAAATATGGCAGCCAATTTGCGTACAGCAAGATCCCACAAACAGCAATGAGATAAATAACCAAATCATCTGTTTTACTGATGTTGGTTGAGGGATAAATATTGGCTAGGACACTGAGAGAACTCTCCTGCTCCCCTTCAAATAGTGCTGTGGGATCTTTTACGTCCACCTGAGAGGGCAGATGGAGCCTTGGTTTAACGTCTCATCCAAAAGACGGCACCTCCGACAGTGCATAGGAACAGGAGTAGGCCATTTTGCCCCTCAAGTCTGTTCCGCCATTCAATGAGATCATGGCTGATCTGTGACCTAACTCCATAGACCTGCCTTAGCCCCATATCCCTTAATACCTTTGGTTAACAAAAATCTATTGATCTCAGATTTAAAGTTAACAATAGAGCTAGCATCAACTGCCGTTTGCGAAAGAGAGTTCCAAACTTCTACCACCCTTTGCGTGTAGAAGTGTTTCCTAACTTCACTCCTGAAAGTCCTGGCTCTAATTTTTAGGCTATGTCCCCTAGTCCTAGACTCCCCAACCAACGGAAATAGTTTCTCTCTATCTACCCTATCAGTTCCACTTAATATCTTGAAAACTTCGATCAAAATCACCCCTTAATCTTCTAAATTCCAGGGAATACAACCCTGGTTTGTGTAATCTCGCCTCGTAATTTATCCCTTGGAGCCCAGGTATCATTCTAGTAAATCTACGCTTCACTCTCTCCAAGGCCAGTATATCCTTCCTAAGGTGCGGTGCCCAGAAATGAACACAGTACTCCAGGTGTGGTCTAACCAGGGATTTGAATAGCTGTAGCATAACTTGTACCCCCTTGTATTCTAGTCTTCTAGATATCCCTCAGTATTGCACTGGGATTATGGCCTCAAGTCTCTGGAGTGGGACTCGGACCCACGACCTTCTGACTCAGACGCAAGAGTGCTATCAACTGAGCCACAGCCGACACGTATTTATCTACTACGCAGAAAAACCTCCCCTCCCAGCCACTCCCCACCCATTTTAATCCTTCATGAGATCGCTTGGCTCAAATTGATAATACTGTTGACTTCGGGACAGAAGATTGGGCACAGAGGCGTCACACCTGGGTTTGCGTGTACATACTATGCTGAGACTCCCAGTGCAGTGATGATGGGAGTCCCCGCACAGTCGGAGGTGCCGCCCTTCAGGTGAGACATTAAACTGAGGTCCCACCTGAACATCAGGTGGACATTAAGACCCCATAACATTATTTTTTAGTGAATCAAGGTCCCTAGTGTAGTTAACATTCTCTAAATTGAGAACAATTTAAAGGAGTAAACTCCTTAAAGGGAGTGGTAAGTAGTTTTTCTTTCCTTTTTTTTTCTCTTGACATTGTAGTTGTTCTTAAGCTAATTTAAGGGTTAAGTCATGGCAGGAGATCCCAGCGCCGTGTCATGTTCCTCTTGTGGGATGTGGGAATTCAGGGCTCCTTCCTGTATCCCTGATTCCTTCACCTGCGGGAAGTGTGTCCAGCTGCAGCTATTGTTTGACCGCTTGACGGCTCTGGAGCTGCGGATGGACTCACTTTGGAGCATCCGCGATGCTGAGAAAGTCGTGGATAGCACGTTCAGTGAGTTGGTCACACCGCAGATAAAAATTACTGAGGGAGATAGTGAATGGGTGACCAACAGACAGAGGAAGAGTAGGAAGGCAGTGCAGGGGTCCCCTGCGGTCATCTCCCTCCAAAACAGGTATACCGTTTTGGATACTGTTGGCGGAGATGGCTCACCAGGGGAAGGTGGCAGTGGCCAGGTTCATGGCACCGTGGCTGGCTCTGCTGCACAGGAGGGCAGGAAAAAGAGTGGCAGAGCTATAGTGATAGGGGACTCGATTGTAAGGGGAATAGACAGGCGTTTCTGCGGACGCAACCGAGACTCCAGGATGGTATGTTGCCTCCCTGGTGCAAGGGTCAAGGATGTCTCGGAGCGGCTGCAGGACATTCTGGAGGGGGAGGGTGAACAGCCAGTTGTCGTGGTGCATATAGGCACCAACGATATAGGTAAAAAACAGGATGAGGTCCTACAAGCTGAATTTAGGGAGTTAGGAGTTAAACTAAAGAGTAGGACCTCAAAGGTAGTAATCTCAGGATTGCTACCAGTGCCACGGGCTAGTCAGAGTAGGAATGACAGGATAGCTAAGATGAATACGTGGCTTGAGAGATGGTGCAAGAGGGAGGGATTCAAATTCCTGGGCCATTGGAACCGGTTCTGGGGGAGGTGGGACCAGTACAAATTGGACGGTCTGCATCTGGGCAGGACTGGAACCAATGTCCTAGGGGGAGTGTTTGCTAGTGCTGTTGGGGAGGGTTTAAACTAATGTGGCAGGGGGATGGGAACCGATGCAGGAAGTCAGTGGGAAATAAAGTGGTGACAGAAACAAAATGCAGTAAGGGAGAGTGTACAGAACATGACCGGACAGATGGTCTGAGAAAGCAGGGCAAAGACCAAGGGAAGACTAGATTAAACTGCATTTATTTCAATGCAAGAAGTCTGATGGGCAAGGCAGATGAACTCAGGGCATGGATGGGTACATGGGACTGGGATGTTATAGCTATTACTGAAACATGGCTAAGGGAGGGGCAGGACTGGCAGCTCAATGTTCCAGGGTACAGATGCTATAGGAAAGATAGAGCAGGAGGTAAGAGAGGAGGGGGAGTTGCGTTCTTGATTAGGGAGAACATCACGGCAGTAGTGAGAGGGGATATATCCGAGGGTTCGCCCACTGAGTCCATATGGGTAGAACTGAAAAATAAGAAGGGAGAGATCACTTTGATAGGATTGTACTACAGACCCCCAAATAGTCAACGGGAAATTGAGGAGCAAATATGTAAGGAGATTACAGACAGCTGCAAGAAAAATAGGGTGGTAATAGTAGGGGACTTTAACTTTCCCAACATTGACTGGGACAGCCATAGCATTAGGGGCTTGGATGGAGAGAAATTTGTTGAGTGTATTCAGGAGGAATTTCTCATTCAGTATGTGGATGGCCCGACTAGAGAGGGGGCAAAACTTGACCTCTTCTTGGGAAATAAGGAAGGGCAGGTGACAGAAGTGTTAGTGAGGGATCACTTTGGGACCAGTGATCATAATTCCATTAGTTTTAAGATAGCTATGGAGAAGGATAGGTCTGGCCCAAAAGTTAAAATTCTAAATTGGGGAAAGGCCAATTTTGATGGTATTAGACAGGAACTTTCAGAAGTTGATTGGGAGAGTCTGTTGGCAGGCAAAGGGACGTCTGGTAAGTGGGAGGCTTTCAAAAGTGTGTTAACCAGGGTTCAGTGTAAGCACATTCCTTATAAAGTGAAGGGCAAGGCTGGTAGAAGTAGGGAACCTTGGATGACTCGGGAGATTGAGGCACTAGTCAAAAATAAGAAGGAGGCATATGACATGCATAGGCAGCTGGGATCAAGTGGATCCCTTGAAGAGTATAGAGATTGCCGGAGTAGAGTTAAGAGAGAAATCAGGAGGGCAAAAAGGGGATATGAGATTGCTTTGGCAGATCAGGCAAAGGTGAATCCAAAGAGCTTCTACAAATACATAAAGGGCAAAAGGGTAACTAGGGAGAGAGTAGGGCCTCTTAAGGATCAACAAGGTCATCTATGTGCGGAACCACAAGAGATGGGTGAGATCCTGAATGAATATTTCACATCGGTATTTACGGTTGAGAAAGGCATGGATGTTAGGGAACTTGGGGAAATAAATAGTGATGTCTTGAGGAGTGTACATATTACAGAGAGGGAGGTGCTGGAAGTCTTAACGCGCATCAAGGTAGATAAATCTCCGGGACCTGATGAAATGTATCCCAGGACGTTATGGGAGGTTAGGGAGGAAATTGCGGGTCCCCTAGCAGAGATATTTGAATCATCCACCGCTACAGGTGAGGTGCCTGAAGATTGGAGGGTAGCAAATGTTGTGCCTTTGTTTAAGAAGGGCGGCAGGGAAAAGCCTGGGAACTACAGACCAGTGAGCCTGACATCTGTAGTGGGTAAGTTGTTAGAGGGTATTCTGAGGGACAGAATCTACAGGCATTTGGAGAGGCAGGGACTAATTAGGAACAGTCAGCATGGTTTTGTGAGAGGAAAATCATGTCTCACGAATTTGATTGAGTTTTTTGAAGGGGTAACCAAGAAGATAGATGAGGGCTGTGCAGTAGACGTGGTCTACATGGACTTCAGCAAAGCATTTGACAAGGTACCGCATGGTAGGTTGTTACATAAGGTTAAATCTCATGGGATCCAAGGTGAGGTAGCCAATTGGATACAAAATTGGCTTGACGACAGAAGACAGAGGGTGGTTGTCGAGGGTTGTTTTTCAAACTGGATGCCTGTGTCCAGCGGTGTGCCTCAGGGATCGGTGCTGGGTCCGCTGTTATTTGTTATTTATATTAATGATTTGGATGAGAATTTAGGAGGCATGGTTAGTAAGTTTGCAGATGACACCAAGATTGGTGGCATTGTGGACAGTGAAGAAGGTTATCTAGGATTGCAACGGGATCTTGATAAATTGGGCCAGTGGGCCGATGAATGGCAGATGGAGTTTAATTTAGATAAATGTGAGGTGATGCATTTTGGTAGATCGAATCGGGCCAGGACCTACTCCGTTAATGGTAGGGCGTTGGGGAGAGTTATAGAACAAAGAGATCTAGGAGTACAGATTCATAGCTCCTTGAAAGTGGAGTCACAGGTGGATAGGGTGGTGAAGAAGGCATTCAGCATGCTTGGTTTCATTGGTCAGAACATTGAATGCAGGAGTTGGGATGTCTTGTTGAAGTTGTACAGGGCATTGGTGAGGCCACACTTGGAGTACTGTGTACAGTTCTGGTCACCCTATTATAGAAAGGATATTATTAAACTAGAAAGAGTGCAGAAAAGATTTACTAGGATGCTACCGGGACTTGATGGTTTGACTTACAGGGAGAGGTTAGACAGACTGGGACTTTATTCCCTGGAGAGTAGGAGGTTAAGGGGTGATCTTATAGAAGTCTATAAAATAATGAGGGGCATAGATAAGGTCGATAGTCAAAATCTTTTCCCAAAGGTAGGGGAGTCTATAACGAGGGGGCACAGATTTAAGGTGAGAGGGGAGAGATACAAAAGGATCCAGAGGGGCAATTTTTTCACTCAAAGGGTGGTGAGTGTCTGGAACGAGCTGCCAGAGGCAGTAGTAGAGGCGGGTACAATTTTGTCTTTTAAAAAGCATTTGGACAGTTACATGGGGAAGATGGGTATCGAGGGATATGGGCCAAGTGCAGGCAATTGGGACTAGCTTAGTGGTATAAACTGGGCGACATGGACATGTTGGGCCGAAGGGCCTGTTTCCATGTTGTAACTTCTATGATTCTATGATTCTATGATTCTATAAACGACCTTCTAGTTTCTGCCTCAATCACCACTTGTGGTAAAGCAACCCATGTTTTAATGACCCTCTGTCTAACGTCCCCATTCATTCTTTTAACGCTAATCCTGATTCGATGACTCCTGTCACTGATTCATAAACCAGTGGAAATGATCTTTCAACGTTTACCCTCCAAGAACCTATCAGAAGGTTTTAGAAGGTCTCGATTTATGATAAAGAGCAGCTAATTATATAGAACACTGCATCATGCAGGATTGAGGTTCTACAGGCAGAGTTTCAGAATCTAGGAAAAAGGTTGAAGAACAGGACCTCAAAAAGGTGGTAATCTCTGGATTTCTCCCAGTGCCACTTGCTAGTGAGTATAAGAAACATAGAAACATAGAAAATAGGAGCATGAGTAGGCCATTCGGCCATTCAAGCCTGCTCCGCCATTCAATATGATCATGGCTGATCCTCTATCTCAATACCATATTCCCGCTCTCTCCCCATACCCCTTGATGCCTTTTGTGTCTAGAAAGCTATCTAGCTCCTTCTTAAATATATTCAGTGACTTGGCCTCCACAGCCCTCTGTGGTAGAGAATTCCAGAGGTTCATCACTCTCTGAGTGAAGAAATTTCTCCTCATCTCAGTCCTAAATGTCCTACCCCGTATCCTGAGACTGTGACCCCTCGTTCTGGATAACTTCACATTTATACACATTATACTGCATCTGCCATGTATTTGCCCACTCACTCAACTTGTCTAAATCGCCTTGAAGCCTCTTTGCATCCTCCTCACAACTCACAATCCCACCTAGTTTTGTGTCGTCAGCAAACTTGGTAATATTACATTTGGTTCCCTCATCCAAATCATTGATATATATTGTGAATAGCTGGGGCCCAAGCACCGATCCCTGCGGTACCCCACTAGTCACCGCGTGCCACCCCAAAAAAGACCCATTTGTTCCTACTCTCTGTTTCCTGCCTGTTAACCAATTTTCAATCCATGCCAGTATATTACCCCCAATCCCATGTGCTTTAACTTTGCACACTAACCTCTTATGTGGGACTTTATCAAAGGCCTTCTGAAAATCCAAATAAACCACATCCACTAGTTCTCCCTTATCTATTCTACCAGTTACATCCTCAAAAAACTCCAGTAGGTTTGTCAAACATGATTTCCCTTTCATAAATCCATGTTGACTTTGTCTAATCCCATTGATATTTTCTAAGTGTCTGTTATCACATCCTTTATAATAGACCCTAGCATTTTCCTTACTACTGATGTTAGGCTAACCGATCTGTAGTTCCCTGTTTTCTCTCTCCCGCCTTTTTCAAATAGTGGGGTTACATTTGCCACCCTCCAATCTGCAGGAACTGTTCCATAATCTATAGAATTTTGGAAGATGACAACTAATGCATCCACTATTTCCATGGCTACCTCTTTTAGTACTCTGGGATGCAGATTATCAGGCCCTGGGGATTTATCGGCTTTCAGTCCCATTAATTTCTCCAGCACTATTTTTTTGTACTAATATTAATTTCCTTCTCACTAGTCCCTTGGTTCCCTAGCATTTCTGGGAAGTTATCTGTGTCTTCTTCAATGAAGACAGAACCCAGAGTATTTGTTTAATTGCTCTGCCATTTCCTTGTTCCCCATTATAATTCTCCTGTTTCTGACTGTATGGGTCCTACATTTGTCTTCACTAATCTTTTTCTTTTTACATACTTGTAGAAGCTTTTACAGTCCACTTTTATGTTCCTTGCAAGTTTACTCTCACACTATCTTTTTCCTCTCTTAATCAATCTCTTGGTCCTTTTTTGCTGAATTCTAAACTGCTCCCAATCCTCAGGCTTGCTACTTTTTCTGGCAACTTTATCTGACTCCTCTTTGGATCTAATACCATCCTTAATTTCTTTTGTTAGCCATGGTTGGGCTGCTTTTTCCTTTTGTGTTTTTGTGCCAGAAAGGAATAATTGTTTCAATTCATGCATTCGTTCCTTAAACATTAGCCATTGCCTATCCACCGTCATGCCTTTTAATGAAGCTCCCCAATCTATCATAGCCAACTCACTCTTCATACCTTCGTAGTTTCCTTTGTTTAGATTTAGGACCCTAGTTTCGGATTGGACGACTTCACTTTCCATCTTAATGAAGAATTCTATCATGTTATGGTCACTCTTCCCTAAAGAACCCCACACAACAAGATTATTAATTAACCCCTTCTCATTGCACAATACCCAATCTAGTTGGCTCCTCCTAAAAAAACATCTCGTACACACTCCAGGAATTCATCCTCCACAGTATTATTGCTAATTTGATTTGGCCAGTCTATATGTAGATTGAAGTCACCCATGATTACTGTAGTACCCTTGTTACATGCATCTCTAATTTCCTGTTTGATACCATCCTCTACATTACCACTACTGTTTGGAAGCCTATAGACAACTCCCACCAATGTTTCCTGCCCCTTGGTGCTCCTTAACTCCACCCAGACTGATTCAACATCTTGATTTTCTGAGCCAATATCCTCTCTCACTATTTTGTAAGAATAGTAGGATAGACACGTTAGCTCATGGCTGGAGAAGTGGTGCAGGAGGGAGGGCTTCAGATTCCTGGGGCATTGGGACCAGTTCTCGGGCAGGATGTGTTTAAGATGGGATGGGTTGCACCAGAACATGGCTGGGACCAATTACCTCATGGGGAGGTTAACTAGTGTTATGGGGGAGGGTTTAAACTAATTTGGCAGAGGGAGGGGTACCGAATTGATGGTAGTTAGAAAAATAATTTCTGAGCCGTGTATTGTGAAAAAAAATGATACAAAGTTCTTCCTGTTTCCAAACTTATCACACCTCTCATTTACCACATAATTGCTTATCGTTCCTTCCTCTCATCTCACACACATCCTCCCTCGCCTATCACACCCCAAACCCTTCACATCCCTCCACTTCCTTATCTTCCCTCTTACCTCTCACATCCCAAGCCCCTCACACTCCTCTCCCTTCACTTATCTCCCCTTCTCACCTACCACATTCCCAAATCGCACACACACCTCTCCCCTCGTTTCTGCTCCCCCTCTCCTATCACACTACAGGCCCCTCACACCCCTCCACTCACCTTCATCTATCTTCACTCTCCCTATCATGTGTCTTTCCCTCACACACTTCCCCCTACCTGTTTTCTATCAAACAACTCTCACCCGATAACACCCCATCCTCTTCACCTATCATCCCTTCACCTATCATATACCTCCCCTCACCGATCCCCCACTTTGGGTGTCAGCCATGACTCAGTGGATTGCACTCTTGCCTCTGTCAGAAGGTTGTGGGTTCAAGTCTCAATCCAGAGATTTGAACACAAAATCCAAGTTGATGCTCTAGTGCAGTACTGAGGGAGTGCTGCACTGTTGGAGGTGCCGTCTTTTGGATCAGACATTAAAGCAAAGCCCTTTCAGGTGGATGTAAAAGATCCCATGGCATTATTTTGATGAAGAGAGAGAGAGAGAGAGAGAGAGAGAGAGAGAAAGAAAGAAAGAAAGAAAGAAAGAAAGAAAGAAAAGACAGGCAGACAGACAGACTTGCATTTATATAGTATCTTGCATGACCTCAGGATGTCCCAAAGCGGTTTACAGCCAGTGAAGTACTTTTGAAGTGTAGTCACTGTTGTAATGTAGGAAATGCGGCAACCAATTTGCACACAGCAAGATCCCACGAAGATCAATCTGATAATGACCAGATCATCTGCTTTGGTGATGTTGGTTGAGGGATAAATATTGACCAGGACACCAGGGAGAACTCCTCTACTGTTCAAGTGTCAGTAGTGGCTCAGTGGATAGCACTCTTGCCTTTGAGTCAGAAGGTCGTGGGTTCAGAGTCCCACTCGAGGGACTTGAGCACAAAATCTAGGCTGACATTGCAGTGCTGCACTGTCGGAGTTCCTGTCTTTAGAGTGAGACGTTAATGGCTGCCGCGTTCCTACATTATAACACTGGACTACACTTCAAAAGTACTTCATTGGGTGTGAAGTGCTTTGGTGTGTCCTGTGGTCTGAAAAGGCGTGATATAAATGCAAGTCTTTATTTGAAATGGAACCCGATGCCTCTACAAAAAGCAAATATACTTGACAACAAGTTACAGGAGTGAGTAAACATTCCACTACCTGATGTTGGCTTGAAGAAGCAGCCAGTTATATGAATCGTCCCTAACGTTCCCACAGAAGGTGGTAGGACGTGAATAAACTTTCACCAAACTGCTAAGAAGCATTTTTTTTTCCCCCTCTGTACCATGCACCATTTCCTGGCCAAAGCGAGAGAGCCAAGTGGGCCTATTCTCAGGCCTCTGGAGAATTCACGTTGTTCCGGCTCCCATTGTTTAGCTCTCCTCCTCCACCCTTGAAGGCACCAACCCAAGAAGGCAGGAGAAGGGTTTCAGGTCCAGAGGTGCCAAATGCCCTCTGGCAATTTTAATGTGTGAGCCTAGGCTCTGTTGGCAGGCTATCCAATGATGGGGGACGTGTCAGTCAGGCCAGATTGTGCCCCCATCTGATATCCACACACAGCAAGTGAGGGTCACTAATTTACCTTCTCGATTTGAGACACGACATGTGGTGAATGTAACATGCTTGGGAGGAACAGGTGACTTTGGACCTATGGTTCCCAAAGCTCTCCACCATGTCTGGGTCTGTTGTTGACTAATTGATAGAGATTAATTGCTATGATTAGTCAACAACTCCTAACATAGTAAAACATCTCAAGGTTCTTCACAGGAGGGATTACCAAACAAAATTTGACACTGAGCCACATAAAGAGAGATATTAGGACAGGTGACCAAAAGCTTAGTCAAAGAGGTAGGTTTTAAGGAGCATCTTAAAACGAGAGAGGTAGAGAGGCGGAGAGGTTTAGGGAGGGAAGTCCAGAGCTTAGAGCCTAGGCAGCTGAAGACACGGCCGCCAATGGTGGAGCAAAGAAAGTCAGGGTTGGACAAGAGGCCAGAATTGGAGGAGTGCAGATATCTCGTAGGGTAGAGCTGGAGGAGGTTACAGAGATAACAAGCAACTAGCCGGATGGTAGAAGGCGAACCAGATGGTTCTTGGTCTTTTTCCGTCACGTAGTTCCTAGTTAGGGGGCACTGGGGTCAATAACAGCACCCTAATGCCACAAAGGTTAATGGGGTAGATTTTCAACAAGCCGCCCTGGTGTAAACCTGGCGTTACAGGTCGGCCGCCCGCGATGGAACACAACACAATCGGTCAGTTTCTGAAACCAGCAGGCGATCAGCGACTCAGTTTCACGTCTGGGCGTCCAGCTTAAAAATCTACCCCAAGAAGTCAGACACCATACCGACCGTACAGTACGTGCAGGTCCAACACCATCGTTAATAATCCAAATCCGCTGGTTTGTTTATGAGCAGAAACTCCTGACCAGACGCCTTTCAAAATAACCTGTTTACTCTCTCCCTCTAATCAGTTCCATTGCATATGATCCCCTGTTTAAGATGATTAGAGGAGTTGATAACGTAGATAGAGAGAAACTATTTCCTCCGGCAGGGGAATCCAGACAAGGAGAAATAAGCTTAAAATTAGAGCTAGGCCGTTCAGGGGTGACGTCAGGAAACACTTCTTCACACAAAGGGTAGTGGAAATCTGGAACTCTCCCCTAAAAGCTGTTGAGGCTGGGGATCAATTGAAAATTTCAAAAGTAAGAGAGTGATAGATTTTTTGGATAAGGGTATTAAGGGCTACTGAAGCAAGATGGGTAAATGGAGTTAAGATTCAGATCAGCCATGGTCAAATTAAATGGCGAAACAGGATCGAGGGGCTGAATGGCCTCCGCCTGCTCCTATTAACAGCAGCATCTGCGGGCGAGTTGCTAAAACCAACACTGACTCCCATCGCTTGCTGCCGGCGTGATCCAAGCTGTGCCGAGACCGTGTCAGATCTCACCGATCTCACCTACGGCAAATGCTGAGCCTCGTTCAGCATCACAGTAATATGACGGGTACGGTGGTTAGGCTCCTGGACTAGTAATCCAAAGGCAGGTACTTATCATCACAGTTAATGAGAGTTCAAATCCCACCATGGCTGTTTACGGGTATTTGAATTCAGTTTAATATAAAAAAAAATCTGGAAATAAACAGCTGGTGTCAGTAAAAGTGACCACGATGCTGTCAGATTGTAGTTTAAAAACCCAACTGGTTCACGAATGTCCTTTAGGGGAAGGAAACCTACCATCCTTACCCAGTCTGGGCCTATATGTGGCTCCAGTCCAACACCTGAATCGTAGAATCATAGAAAAGTTACAGCACGGAAGGAGGCCATTCAGCCCATCGAGTCTGCGCCGGCTCTATGCAAGCGCAATCCAGCTAGTCCCACTCCACTGCCACAGCCCTGCAATTTTTTTTCCTTTCAAGTACTTATCCAGTTCCCTTTTGAAGGCCATGATTGAATCTGCCTCCACCACCCCCTCGGGCAGTGCATTCTAGATCATAACCACTCGCTGTGTAAAAAAGTCACCTTTGGTTCTTTTGCCAATCACCTTAAATCTATGTCCTCTGGTTCTTGACCCTTCCACCAATGGGAACAGTTTCTCTCTATCTACACTGTCTAGATCTTTCACGATTTTGAATACCTCTATCAAATCTCCTCTCAACCTTCTCTGTTCCAAGAAGAACACCACCAGCTTCTCCAGTCTATCCACGTAACTAAAGTCCCTCATCCCTGGAATCATTCTAGTAAATCTCTTCTGCACCCTCTCTAAGGCCTTCACATCCTTCCTAAAGTGCAGTGCCCAGAACTGGACACAATACTCCAGTTGTGGCTAAACCAGTGTTTTATAAAGGTTCATCATGACGTCCTTGCTTTTGTACTCTATGCCTCTATTTATAAAGCCCAGGATCCCATATGCTTTTTTAAAAATCACTTTCTCAACCTGCCCTGCCACCTTCAACAATTTGTGCACATCTACCCCAGATCTCTCTGTTTCTGTAACCCTTTTAGAATTGTACCCTTTGTTTTATATTGCCTCTCCTCGTTCTTCTTACCAAAATGTATCACTTCCCATTTTTCTGTTTTAAATTTCATCTGACACATGTCCGCCCATTCCACCAGCGTATCTATATCGTCTTGAAGACTATCACTATTCTCCTCACTGTTCACTACACTTCCAAGATTTGTGTCATCTGCAAATTTTGAAATTGTACCGTGTCCCAAGTCATTAATATATATCAAGAAAAGCAGTGATCCCAGCACCGACCCCTGGGGAACACCACTGTACACCTCCCTCCAGTCCGAAAAACAACCATTCACCACTACTCCCCGTTTCCTGTCACTTAGCCAATTCTGTATCCATGTTGCTACTGCCCCGTTTATTCCATGGGCCACAATCTTGATGACAAGCCTACCATGCGGCACTTTATCAAACACCTTTTGAAAATCCATATACACCACATCAACTGCATTGCCCTTGTCTACCCTCTCTGTTACCTCATCAAAAAACTCTATCAAGTTAGTTAAACACGATTTGCCTTTAACAAATCCAGGCTGGTTTTTCCTAATCAATCCACACTCGTCCAAGTGACTGTTAATTCTGTCCCGGATTATCGATTCTAAAAAATTCCGCACCACAGAGGTTAAACTGACTGGCCTGTAGTTGCTGGGTTTATCCTTACGCTCTTTTTTGAATATGGCTGTAATATTTGCAATTCTCCAGTCCTCTGGCACCACTCCCATATCTAAGGATGTTTGGAAGATTATGGCCAGTACCTCCGCAATTTCCACCCTTACTTCCCTCAGCAACCTAGGATGCATCCAATCCGGACCGGGGTAACAGTTTTTCTACTTTAAGTGCAGCTAGCCTTTCTAGTACCTTCTCTTTATTAATTTTTAGCCCATCCAATATCTCAACTATATCTTCCTTTACTGAGACTCTTGCAGCATCTTCTTCCTTGGTAAAGACAGATGCAAAGTACTCATTTACTACCTCGGCCATGCCCTCTGCCTCCATGAGCAGATCTCCTTTATGATCCCTAATTGGCCCCACCCCTCCTCTTACTACCCGTTTACTGTTTAAATGCCTGTAGAAGACTTTTGGATTTCCTTTTATGTTGGCCGCCAGTCTATTCTCATACTCTCTCTTTGCCCCTCTTATTTCCTTTTTCACTTCCCCTCTGAACTTTCTATATTCAGTCTGGTTCTCACTTGTATTATCAACCTGACATCTGTCATATGCCTCTTTTTCTGCTTCATCTTACTCTCTACCTCTTTTGTCATCCAGGGAGCTCTGGTTTTAGTTGCCCTACCTTTCTCCCTCGTGGGAATGTACCTAGACTGTACCTGAACCTTCTCCTCTTTAAAGGCCGCCCGCTGTTCAATTACAGTTTTGCCTGCCAATCTTTGATTCCAATTTACCCAGGCCAGATCTGTTCTCATCCCATTGAAATTGGCCCTCCTCCAATTGAGTATTTTTACTTTAGAGTGGTCCGTGTCCTTTTCCATAGCTAATCTAAACCTTATGAACACTATGATCGCTGCTCCCTAAATGCTCCCCCACTGACACTTGCTCCACTTGGCCCGCCTCATTCTCTAGAACCAAGTCCAGCAATGCCTCCTTCCTCGTTGGGCTGGAAATGTACTGGTTAAGAAAGTTTTCCTGAACACACTTCAAAAATTCCTCCCCCTCTTTGCCCCTTATATTATTATTGTTCTCCCAGTCTATATTAGGATAGTTGAAGTCCCCAGTTATCACTGCTCTATAGCTTTTGCACCTTTCTGTAATTTCCCTGTAAATTTGTTCCTCTATATCCATTGTACTAGTTGGTGGCTTATGGTTGACTGAATGGTTGACTCTTAACTGCCCTCTGAAGTGGCCTAACAAGTCATTCAAGTTGTACCACCAACTCCTCAGGAGAATTAATAATTGGCAATAAATGTGGGCCTTGCCTGCAATGCCCAGATCCTGAGAATTAATTTTTAAAGAGACAATACATGCAGCCGCTCATTTGCTGCACGGTCGATTCCACGTACGTGATGCAAATATCCCCACAAGCCAATATTATTTTCCTCGCTCGTTTTCCTCCCCTCCTCCCCCTGAAGATGCTAACTCTTCCCCGTGGTCCGGCAGCTCTCCCATACACCGACCCAATCGGCCATTCTTTTATGTCTGAAGTGGAGGGCATCGCAACCAAGCCCGCTCCTGTCCCCCTTGTGCAGCCCCAGGGAGCTGATGGTAATTGTACCCCTGTACGAGAGACCTAGTTGGGATCGACTAACTCCGCACAGCCCAGGGGTTCAACCAGGGATCTTCCTGTCAGCTTTGGCTCAGTGGGCAGCATTCTCGTCCCTGAGTCAGAAAGTTGTGGGTTCAAGTCCCACTCATTGACACATCAGTAAAACACCAGGGGAGGGCTGCACTGTCGGAGGTGCTGCATTTGGGATTATACATTAAACCGTGACCCCGTCAACCTGTGGACGCAATAGATCCCACGGCACGACTTGAAGAAGAGCAGGGGGGAGTTCTCCCCGATGTCCTGGCCAACAATTATCCCTCAACCAACGTCAGTAAAACAAATTATCTGGTCATTTATCTCATTGCTGTTTGTGGGAGCTTGCTGTGCGCAAATTGGCTGCCACCTTTCCCTACATTACAACTGTGACTACACTTCAAAATTCCTTATTTGGCTATGAAGTACTTTGGGATGTCCTGGGGAGATGAAAGGCGCTATAGAAATGTTAGTTCCCATGTCCTTTCCTGGTCTGCAGGACTCAATTCTGCTCTGGGAAGTGTGTCACAGAGCGTGTCACCTTTAACTTCCTGTTTATTTGGGGTAGATTTTCAACTTACCAGTTGAGTGTAAAGCTGGCATTGGATCAGCCGCCCATCATAGGACCCGCCCGATTTACATTTCCATCGCCGACCCGCGATGCCGATCTTTTTTATGGCCGGTCAGTAAGTTGAACATCTCCCCCGTCGCGTTGCATGTGGTGATATTAATGACGAGGCTGAACTTCCAGGACTTTAACACAAGTCTTGAGAATCCACGGCGTCACCTGAGGCACTGCCCCAGATGCTAAACTGCGGTCAGGGTGTTCGGACGGATCTTAGGGAATCCCACGACATCACTGGAGGAATAGAACATTCCAGCGCAAAAAAACAGGCCGTTTACTCCACCGAGTCTGTCCAAATGCTTTTCTCCAAATAAGGCACCTAGTCTAATCCCACTCTCCTGCCCGTTCCCCCTTTCAATGTTTCTCTTTCTCAATCTAGAAAACTTGGTGTTTTGACCAACATTCCTCCACAAAGCATAAAAAAAAATTAATTGGTCATTCCTCTCATTGCTGGGATCTTGCTGTGTCTTAAATCCCATTTGCCTACATAACGGTAGTTACTGCACTTGAAAGTATCTCATTGTATGTGAAACCACTTGAGACCTTGCTGAGAGATGTGACACGTTACAATATAAAAGCAAGGCTTTCATTTTCTTTCTTTTACGTGAGTGCTAATGACATCAGTGAAGGAGATAATAGACTGGGGATACATCTACAGGCGTTGGTGAGATGATATGATCCCTAAAACAGCCAGCATCATTGACTTTACATCCCTGATGTACGTCAAGTTTATTTTTACTGTTGGGCTAACAGTCAATTGTATCAATGATGTCATTAGCACACAGACTGTTTAAGTAAATACATTTTTAAAATAGTCAAAGAGAGAGGCAGTGGTGTTAAAACTGCTGACAATTCTTTACAACTCTTTCCTTTTGAAAAAGAGGGCAAAACTCACTCTAAGAACCAACAACAAGAAGTAGCACTTTTTTTTTTAAAGGAACATAGGAACAGGAGTAGGCCATTCAGCCCCTCGAGCCTGCTCCGCCATTTGATAAGATCATGGCTGATCTGTGATCTAGCTCCACGGACCTGCCTTTGGCCCATATCCCTTAATACCTTTGGTTGCCAAAAAACTATCTATCTCAGATTTAAATTTAGCAATTGAGCTAGTATCAATTTCCGTTTGCGGAAGAGAGTTCCAAACTTCTACCACCCTTTAATGCCTTTAACGTAGTAAAACGTCCCACAGCACTTCACGGCATTATCAAACCTGACCTGTACTATAGGGGGAGCTATACTGTACCTAACCTGTACTAAACGGGGAGCTGTACCGAGCCACATAATGTATATGTGTATATAATGTATATTCAAGGCTGAAGTGGATAGATTTTTGGACTCTAGGGGAATCAAGGGATTTGGAGTTGAGGTCGAAGGTTAGCAATGATCTTACTGAATGGCGGAGCAGGCTCGAGAGGCCCTATGGTCTACTCCTGCTCCTATTTCTTATGTTCTTCTAAGGAGATATTAGGAAAAGTGACCAAAACTTGGTCAAAGAGGTAGGTTTTAAGGAGTGTCTTAAAGGAGAGAGAGGTAGAGAGGCGGAGAGGCTTAGGGAAGGAATTCCAGAGTTTAGGGCCTAGACAGCTGAAGGCACGGCCGCCAATGGTGCAGCGATGAAAATCGGGGATGAGCAAGAGGCCGGAATTGGAGGAGCGCAGAGATCTCGGGGGTTGTCAGGCTGGAGGAGGGAGAACAGGGCTGCTCACTCTCACTATCCCCACCCCTCCCCACCTCCAGCCTTCTTCTTGAACTGCTGCAGTCCGTGTGGTGAAGGTTCTCCCACAGTGCTGTTAGGAAGGGAGTTCCAGGATTTTGACCCAGCGACGATGAAGGAACGTCGATATATTTCCAAGTCGGGATGGTGTGTTACTTGGAGGGGAACGTGCAGGTGGTGTTGTTCCCATGCACCTGCTGCCCTCGTCCTTCTAGGGGGTAGAAGTTGCGGGTTTGGGAGGTGCTACCAATGCAGCGCAAATAGCTTAATGCCCCCACAACACACCCATATTGAACACTGAGCTGAGGTTCATAGTATCATAGTAGGTACAGCAAAGGAGGAGGCCATTCGGCCCATTTTGCCTGTGCCGGCTCTTTGAAAGAGCGATCCAATTAGTCCCATTCCCCCTGCTCTTTCCCCTTTGCCCTGTAAATTTTTTCCCTTCAAGTATTTATCCAATTCCCTTTTGAAAGTTATTATTGAATCTGCTTCCACCACCAACATTCAACTGAGGAAGGAGGAAGCCTCCGAAAGCTTGTGAATTTCAAATAAAATTGTTGGACTATAACTTGGTGTTGTAAAATTGTTTACAATTGTCAACCCCAGTCCATCACCGACACCTCCACATCATGACCACCCTTTCAGGCAGTGAATTCCAGATCATCACAACTCGCTGCGTAAAAAATGTTTCCTCATGTCGCCTCTGGCTCTTTTGCCGATCACCTTAAATCTGTGTCCTCTGGTTTCTCCTTATTTACTCTGTCAAAACCGTTCATGATTTTGAACACCTCTATCAAATCTTCCCTTAACCTGCTCTGTTCTAAGGAGAACAACCCCAGCTTCTCCAGTCTCTCCACATAACTGAAATCCAGGTATCATTCTAGTAAATCTCATTCTGCACCCTCTCTAAGGCCTTTTTATCCTTTCTAAAGTGTGGTGCCCAGAATTGAACACAATACTTCAGCTGAGGCCTAACCAGTGCATAACTTCCTTCTTTAAAAAGGCTCTTTTAAAATATATGAGCCCAATGAACCCTCAGGGACAAGAGATCATCAAAATACAACCAGTGGCAAGCAATGAGTTATACAGAGGGTTATAAAAGTGATAGCAACAAAGTAATAACATTGCAGAGTTCAGACAGCATCATAAACCATGTGTCAGGGCCATGAGCAATCACTGAGGAAAGATTAGGAGAGCTTAAACGTTACAATCCACAAATGAGGTGGTTACAGGAGGGCCTCACCAAGGTAAATAAGATTAAATGTTCTCGACAGGCAATCTCATGTTATTACTCCAAAGGGAACTAAGAAAGTAGGACCAGAGGGCACGAAGGGAATGTACATTTACAATATGCAAAATACATTTAGAAGTGGTTGACAGGAAAAACTCAACAGAAACTGCCATAGAATCATAGATTCTTACTTCACAGAAGGAGGCCATTTGGCCCATCATGCCAGTGCCGGCTCTTTGAAAGAGCTGTCCAATTAGTCCCATTCCCCCGCTCTTTCCCCATAGCCCTGCAAATATTTCCTTTTCAAGTATACATCCAATTCTCTTCTGAAAGGGATATCTGTATTAATATCATAAAAATGGCACATCGAACATGCATTTCTTGTCTGTCACACATCTCCGTTACACTCAAATAGTGGCAGTCATTTGCAATTTACACAAAGTATCCCAGCAAATAGAAGTGCCTTAATTAGCACAGGAGTCAGAGTGTTTGTAGTCTCAGACTAACTTTTTAACAATCACACTTGAAAAACAAATAGAAACCCAAGGTTCTGACCTGCAACCTAAAGAGCAATTAAACTCAGATTTCACCCAATGTTTACTTGACAGCTTTGTCATTTTAAAGGGGATACAACTCCATATCAGCAGCAGAATAATACTTTATGCATTACATGGTATAACGTATCCTGGTATCTGACCTACCATGGGAAATGCCACAGGGACATTTGCTAATATATACACATCTTGCAATACTGTACATCTGTCACACTTCAGCTGTCCAAGACTTGTCCAAGTCATGCTTGTTAACTTGATATCAGCACATCATAAATCTGGAACAAATCATAACCGAGCAGATAGCAAACCTACCAATCAACAAGGAGAATCTTTTAAAAGGAACAGTATATATACACCTCATCGTCGCTGGGTCAAAATCCTGGAACTCCCTACCTAACAGCGCTGTGGGAGAACCTCCACCTCGCGGACTGCAGCGGTTCAAAAAAGGCTCACCACCACCTTCTCAAGGGGTAACTAGGGATGGGCAATAAATGCCGGCCTTGCCAGCGACGCCCGCATCCTGAGAATGAATTTTTAAAGTATATGAGAAAGAAAGCCAGCCAATTCACGCTGGTTTTCTTCCGACCGTGTGGGATTTACAAGCAGCCGCCAATATACAGAGAAACTCGATCAGCGACAGTGTGGCAGAAAGTAATATTGACTGGAAGTGATAAATGCAAGATTTTTAATATATTACAGATTATATTACTATGGTTTATATTATACAATAATGCAGTGCTGGATTAATTTAAGGAATGCATGCCCTTGGCTGCTGAGAGTGCATATTGGAAAATGTAAGCATAGTGTGAGTGATTTCCCAATATGCATTCCTGCCAGGTGAGAGGCTGCTCTGGGAATGGGCACATAAGTAGTTTTCCCATGGTATGTGTGGCTCGGTGTCAAATTTTGTTTGATAACGCTCTTGTGAAGAGCCTTGGGACATTTTACTACGTCAAAGGCGCTATAGAAATCCAAGCTGTTGTTGTTGTTGTTGTTGTTGAGGTGTAGCTCTTCAGTTTTTATTACAAGTTAAATATAATTTATTTATCCCCCCCTCAAGTGTTAGCCGTGACTAAGTGGATGGCACTCTCGCACTAGTCAGATGGTTGCGGGTTCAAGTCCCACTCCAGAGACTTGAGCACATAATCCAGGCTGATACCCCCCAGCGTAGTACTGAGGGAGTGCTGCGCCGGATGAGGCGTTAAACCGAGGCCCCGTCTGCCCTCTCAGGGGGATGTAAAAAGGTCCCATGGCACTATTCCGACGAAGGGCAGGGGAATTCTCCCTGGTGTTCAGGTCAATATTTATCCTTCAGCCAGCATCTCGAAAAACAGATCATCAGGTCATTATCACATTGCTGTTTGTGGGATCTTGCTGTGCGCGAATCGGCTGCCGCGTTTCCTGCATTACAACAGTGACTACGCTTCAAAAGTACTTCATCGGCTGGAAAGCGCTTTAGAACATCCTGAGGTTGTGAAAGGCGATATATAAAGGCAAGTCTTTCTTTTTTTCTTTCTTTCAAGTACACTGTTGCTTTAAGTTGGCCAATAAACCAGGACCCTCCCCCTCTGATCTGATATCAGTCTTTCACCCATTCATAAAGACAGCAGCAAATGGCAAAACTTGAACAACAGAACTGTAACAAAGCAGAATAGCATTTCACCCCTACTTTATCTGATTCAACTTACCAAAGAAAACACATGAATAAATTATTTTTAAAAAACACATGAATAAATTAATCCCAAAAAATCTGATTTCAAAGAAAATATACGGTTTAAATCTATATTGCAGCGGTTTAATTTCTTGAATCAAATCTTAACTGCAATAAACCAACAGGATTTTGTTTTAATTTAGGCACAAAAAAGGTGTATATACAGCTCAAATAAATACTGGACCTTGACCCTACATGCCAAGATACAGTAGCAAACAATTGTTATCCTTTTGTGCTATCACATGGATGCTCATCAGAATAATTAAAAGCAAAGATCAGAAATAACATTGGACAACATTAAATGCACATTGTTGAATATAACAGGCAGCATCTGGGAACTCATGGGCAATACTCACCATGAAGGCTTTCTTCTGCTAAATTGTAAACTGACATTTTTGTTAATAGTTTTTCTTTCTTTTTTAAATATATTTTGCTCTTATTTTTCTAATGCAGCGTTTCCTCTTTAATCTGGAATAGATGGAAAATTAAGAAATCGCCTGGAAGCTGATGTTGTTTTCTATAAATAAAAGTCCCTTTTTTTTCTTTTTTACTTCACCTCCTTTCCCCAGTTGCTTCTCTCTGTTTCTCTCTTTCTCTCTCTGTTTCTCTCTTTCTCTCTCTGTTTCTCTCTCTCTCTCTCTTTTTCTGTCTACGCTTTGCTGAGGCTTTTTAAAAAAAAAGGTAACGTGCAGAGATGCACGTCAGTCCCTGCACTGCCCAGCTCCGCCGGATCATGTGAGCCTGGGAAACCATCAGCTTGTAAACAAAAGGCTAAGGGACCGTCTCCCAAAAGCACAGCATCTCAAAAAAAGCCTCCAGCCGACTCCACACAGCTTCAGGATCTAAATCTCAAGATCAGTCTCTGGACTGATTCAGCTAAGAATGTGATGAAATAAAAGAGAATAGATTTTGTTTTTAACAGCAGGACCCAGTTGATAGCCCACAGGAAGAGCTTGCATTTATATAGCACCTTTCACGACCTCAGGACATCCCAAAGCGCTTCGCAGACAATGAAGAACTTTTTGAAGTGTAGTTACTGTTTTAATGTGGGAAAAGCGGCAGCCAATTTGTGCACAGCAAGATCCCACAGACAGCAATGTGACAATGACCAGATGATCTGTTTCTTAGTGATGTTGGTTGAGGGATAAATATCGGCCAGGACACCGGGGGAGAACTCCCCTGCTCTTCTCCGAAATAGTGCCGTGGGATCTTTTATGTCCACCTGAGAGGGGCCCCTCCACCCACTTGCCCCAAGTTGGATCAACCCACCTGCTCAGCCTCGCACCCTTTCCCCACCCATTGCTGTTTATTTAACAAGTCACTGGGTATTAACAGTTTCTCCCCCCCCCTCCTGCCCTGAAGTCACTGACTCTTGCTGGGGAACAGTTCCTGCCGATACATCGGGCAAATTGAGCATTATTCATGTGGCAGCTTGGACAGTGAGTGTCAATGGGCTATTTGTTCGTGGGTGCATCGCAGCTGATCCCAATCCTGTTCTCACCCACCGTCCACGCGTAGTTCCCACCTGGGCTCACTGTACACCCGCTTTTTTTTTAAAAAATTAAAAATAATGAATTTTCCCAGTTTCTTTCCTCCTCTCCTGAAAGCACTGACCCATGCTTGCAGTACAGTTCTGGCACCTTCTGGTACCTTGTACAAGTGATCATTTTTCACATGTGAACCTACACAGGGAATATTCAACCGTGAAGGGCATCACAGCTGGACCTGATCCTGCTCTAAGGCCGCATCCAAACCTTTCGGCAAGAGAGGTCAGGAATAAGAACTATGGCTGATTTGTACCGGTTAACCCCCTCTCAGCCCAAGGGCGTTGAAACCCAACTGGTGCCTTCCAACTCTACAACCTCCACCACCGAAAAGGACAAGGGGGGTAGGCGCATGGGAACACCGTCACCTCCAAGTTTCCCTCCAAGTCACACACCATCCCGACTTGGACATGTATCGCCGTTCCTTCGTCATCACTGGGTCAGAATCCAGGAACTCCCCACCTATGAGGTCAGTGGGAACACCTTCACCACACGGACTGCAGCGGTTCAAGAAGAAGGCCCACCACCATCTTCTCAAGGGCAACTAGGGATGGGCAATAAATGCCGGCCATGCCAGCGTCACCCATATCCCGAGAATGAATTTAAAAAACTAACTGAGATCAGCTAACTTTAGCACAGAACGAGTATTTAAACTGATCTATATGGCTAAGTACCATCAGGCAGACCACTGACACCTGAGCAATCAAGCAGCTCATGTGGTCAGTTTAAAGAGATCATGACTCTCCAGCACTGTTGATAACAAGTCTAAGCAGTACATTGCTCACACAGATTTAGGGATCATCCCTTAAAAGTATCAGTTTGCAGCAATGTCTTGTGGAACTTTTATATACTTATTCAGCAATGAATAGAGAGGGACATCTACGAAGGAATAGTACACAGTATTACCTATAAGAACACAAAATTATTGTTATCTTTTGTTACCTCCAGACTCGACTATTCCAATGCTCTCCTGGCCGGCCTCCCATCTTCCACCCTCCGTAAATTTGAGCTCATCCAAAACTCTGCTGCCCGTACACTAACTCGCACCAAGTCCCGTTCACCCATCATCCCCTGTGCTCGCTGACCGACATTGGCACCTGGTCCAGCAACGCCTCAAATTTAAAATTCTCGTCCTTGTGTTCAAATCGGTCCCCTCCCTATCTCCTCTAGCCCTACAAGCCTCCAAGATCTCTGCTTTCCTTTAATTCTGGGCTCCTGCATCCCAGATTTTAATCGCTCCACCATTGCCGGCTGTGCCTTCAGCTGCCTCGGCCCTCAGCTCTGGAATTCCCTCCCTTACCCTCCGCCTCTCTACCTCTCTCTCCTCCTTTAAGACGCTCCTTAAAACCTACCTCTTTGACTAAGCTTTTGGTCGTCTATGTGGCTCGGCATTAAATTTTGTTTGATAACGCTTCTGTGAAGCACCTTGGGATGTTTTACTGTGTTAAAGGTGCTATATAAATGCAAGTTGTTGTTGTTGGGTACAACATCTAACCAATATATTAAAAATAGTATGTCAACATGCTAAAGGTTACACACGGGGCACGGTAGTGTAGAGGTTACATTACTGGACCAGTAATCCAGAGAATGAATTCAAATCCTACCGTAATTTGAATTCAGTTTTAAAAATCCGGAAATCTGGTCCCAGTAAACGTGACCATGAAGCTGCTGGATTGTCTTAAAAACCCACCTGGTTCACTAATGTCCTTTAGGGAAGGAAACCTGCCGTCCTTACCCGGTCTGGGCCCATATGTGACTATAATGGCTTAGCAAGTCACTCAGTTGTTATGAAAACTGCTGCAGTTCAAGAAGAAACGCCCACCACCACCTTCTCGGGGCAACTGGGGATGGGCAATTATTCGTTCATGGGATGTGGGCGCCGCTGGCGAGGCCAGCATTTATTGCTCATCCCTAATTGCCCTTGAGAAGGTGGTGGTGAGCCGCCTTCTTGAACCGCTGCAGTCCGTGTGGTGAAGGTTCTCCCACAGTGCTGTTAGGAAGGGAGTCCCAGGATTTTGACCCAGTGACGATGAAGGAACGGCGATATATTTCCAAGTCGGGATGGTGTGTGACTTGGAGGGGAACATGCAGGTGGTGTTGTTCCCGTGTGCCTGCTGCTCTTGTCCTTCTAGGTGGTAGAGGTTGCGGGTTTGGGAGGTGCTGTTGAAAATGCACACAATCATTGGACACGGAGACAGTCCAAAGCTCACAATCATTGAACACGGAGACAGTCTAATGCTCACAATCATTGAACACGGAGACAGTCTAATGCTCACAATCATTGAACACGGAGACAGTCTAAAGCACACAATCATTGAACACGGAGACAGTCTAAAGCTCACAATCATTGAACACGGAGACAGTCTAATGCTCACAATCATTGAACACGGAGACAGTCTAAAGCTCACAATCATTGAACACGGAGACAGTCTAATGCTCACAATCATTGAACACGGACAGTCTAACGCTCACAATCATTGAACACGGACAGTCTAAAGCTCACAATCATTGAACACGGAGACAGTCTAAAGCTCACAATCATTGAACACGGACAGTCTAAAGCTCACAATCATTGAACACGGAGACAGTCTAATGCTCACAATCATTGAACACGGAGACAGTCTAAAGCTCACAATCATTGAACACGGAGACAGTCTAAAGCTCACAATCATTGAACACGGAGACAGTCTAATGCTCACAATCATTGAACACGGAGACAGTCTAATGCTCACAATCATTGAACACGGAGACAGTCTAAAGCTCACAATCATTGAACACGGAGACAGTCTAATGCTCACAATCATTGAACACGGACAGTCTAACGCTCACAATCATTGAACACGGAGACAGTCTAATGCTCACAATCATTGAACACGGAGACAGTCTAATGCTCACAATCATTGAACACGGAGACAGTCTAAAGCTCACAATCATTGAACACGGAGGCAGTCTAAAGCTCTCTTAGATCACCACTCAACCTTCTAAACTCAAGGGAATAAAAGCCAAGTTTATGCAACCTGTCCTCATGATTTAACCTTTTTAGCCCCGGTATAATTCTGGTGAATCTGTGCTCTATCCCCTCCAAGGCCAATATATCCTGCCTGAGGTACGGTGCCCAAAACTGAACACAGTACTCTAGATGCAGTCTGACCAAGGCTTTGTACGACTGAAGCAACACTTCCTCACTTTTGTGTTCCAACCGCCTTGAGATAAGGCCAACATTCCATTAGCCTTCTTGATTACTTTTTGTATCTGTGCACTAGATTTTAGTGATTTGTGTACATGGACACCGAAATCCCTTTGCTCCTCAACAGTTCCTTGAATCTAAGCATTAAGAAAGTACTCCGATTTGTCTTTCTTGGATCCAAAGTGGACAAACCCTCAAAGTCTTTCCACCATCTATAGGAATCAATCTATAGGAATCAACTCAAGAGTGTGATGGAATACTCACCACTTGCCTGGCCGGGTTCAGCCTTAACAGCGTTCAGGAAGCTGTTCTCCTGATTGTCGCCTCTGTCATTGGAACTGCCTGTAAGGCTGGTAGAAGCAGATTCAGTAGCAACTTTCAAAAGGTAATTGAATATATACTTGAAAAGTAAAAAAAATTGCAGGGCTCTGGGGAAAGAACGAGGGAGTGGGACTAATTGGATAGCTCTTTCAAAGAGCCGGCACAGGCACGATGGGCCGAATGGCCTCCTTTTGTGCTCTATGATTCTGTGATTCTCAAACTGCCATGGTGGGATTGAAACTCATGTTCTCTGGGTTGTTAGTCCAATAACACAACAACTACACCACCGTAAAAGTGTACTACGTTTTTCTAACCTTTCCTCATAACTCAGTCCTCTGACTCTAGGGATTAGCTTTGTTACTGTTCCTGGACTTGAGTGTTTCAATGTTGTCTCGATGACCAGAACTGAAGGCAGTACAGTCCCCACCGTTTCTAGCGGGCGCATTCGAGCGAACACGATTTGCCCGCTATACGCGATGGCCGGTATAACGGAACAATGCTTTGAATACAAAAACCTAGGCTGAAGCGCCAGTGCAGTACTGAGGGAGTGCTACACTGTCGGAGGTGCCGTCTTTCGAATGAGACGTTAAACCGAGACTCCCTCTGCCCTCTCAGGTGGATGTCCCATGCTTTTAGTGGTACATATTAAGACTTAATGTAAGGGGCATGGTTAAGAAGTTTGCAGATGATACAAAAATTGGCCGTGTGGTTGATAGTGAGGAGGAAAGCTGTAGACTGCAGGAAGATATCAATGGGCTGGTCAGGTGGGCAGAAAAGTGGCAAATGGAATTCAACCCGGAGAAGTGTGAGGTAATGCATTTGGGGAGGGCAAACAAAGCAATGGAGTACACAATAAATGGGAGGGTACTGAGAGGTGTAGAGGAACAGAGGGATCTTGGAGTGCATGTCCACAGATCCCTGAAGGTATCAGAACAGGTAGATAAGGTGGATAAAAAGGCATATGGAATACTTTCCTTTATTAGCGGAGGCATAGAATATAAGAGCAGGGAGGTTATTCTAGAACTGTATAAAACACTAGTTAGGCCACAACTTGAGTACTGTGTACAGTTCTGGTCACCAAATTACAAGAAAAATGTGGTTGCACTAGAGAGGGTGCAGAGGAGATTTAAGAGCATTTTGCCAGGGCTGGAGAATTTTAGCTATGAGGAAAGATTGGATAGGCTGGGGTTGTTTTCTTTGGAACAAAGGAGGCTGAGGGGAGATTTAATTGAGGTTTATAAAATTATGAGGGGACTAGATAGAGTGGATAGGAAGGACCTATTTCCCTTAGCAGAGGGGCCAGTGACAGGGGGCATAGATTTAAAGTAATTGGTAGAAGGATTAGAGGGGAGCGGAGGAGAATTTTTTTTCACCCAGAGGGTGGTGGGGGTCTGGAACTCACTGCCTGAAAGGGTGGTAGAGGCAGAAACACTCAACTCATTTAAAAATTACCTGGATGTGCATTTGCAGTGCCGTGACCTACAGGACTATGGACCAAATGTTGGATAACTCTTTTATGATCGGCACAGACACGATGGGCCGAATGGCCCCCTTCTGTGCTGTAATTTTCTATGATTCTAAAAGAACCCATGGCACTATTCATAGAAGAGCAGGGGAGTTCTCCCCGGTGTCCTGGGCCAACATTTATTATGCAGAATTACACAGAAGGTACAGAAGAAAAACAGGCCATTCGGCCCAACATATCCATGCCGGTGTTTATGCTCCACACGAGCCTCCTCCCGCCTTCATCTAACCCTATCAGCATACCCTTTTATTCCTTTCACCCGCATGTGTTTATCTAGCTTCCCCTTAAATGCATCTATGCTATTTGCCTCAACTACCCCCTGTGGTAGCGAATTCTACATTCTAACCACTGTCTGGGTAAAGAAGCTTCTCCTGAATTATCTATTGGATTTATTAGTGATTATCTTATATTTATGGCCCCTAGTTCTGGTCTCCTCCACAAGTGGAAACATCTTCTCTACGTCTATCCTATCAAACCCTTTCATAATCTTAAACACCTCTATCAAGTCTTCCCTTTTCCAGAGAAAAGATCCCCAACCTGCTCCATCTTTCCTGGTAGGTATATCCTCTCAGTTCTGATTCCACCCTAGTAAATCTTTTTTGCACCTTCTCCAGTGCTTCTATATCCTTTTTATAATATGGAGACCAGAACTGTTCACAGTACTCCAAGTGTGGTCTAACCAAGGTTCTATACAAGTTAAACATAACTTCTCTGCTTTTCAATACTATCCCACTAGAAATGAACCCCGGTGCTTGGTTTGCTTTTTTAATGGCCTAATTAACTTGCGTTGCTACTTTTAGTGTATCAGTAGCCCCAGATCCCTCTGCTCCTCTACCCCATTTAGATTCTTATTATCCAAGCAGTATGTGGTCCCCTTATTCTTCCAACCAAAATGTAATACCCCACACTTATCAATATTGAAATTCATTTGCCGATTATATGCCCATTCTGCAAGTTTATTAATGTCTTCCAGTATTTTTGATGTGGAGATGCCGGTGATGGACTGGGGTGGACAAATGTAAGGAATCTTACAACACCAGGTTATAGTCCAACAGTTTTATTTGAAAATCACAAGCTTTCGGAGATTATCTCCTTCGTCAGGTGAGTGAGTGAAAGGTTCACAAATCGCATATCTTATATTAGGCTGGGACACCATCACACCAATCAAAGGTGTCGTTGGTGTTCAGACAGGTTAGCCACGGAAAACAGTACATCCCAGTATACTGAATACACAGTGGATCAGATTACACAGACAGATAGAGAAAGAGATCCGAAAGGCAGAGAGAGAGAGAGAGAGAGAGAATATCCAGTTGTATTAAAAACAGCTAACTTTTTTTTCCGCTGGTGGGGTTACGTGTAGCGTGACATGAACCCAAGATCCCGGTTGAGGCCGTCCTCATGGGTCACAGTCCTCCTCGGTATTAATTATATCCCCAAATTTGTTGTTGTTCGCAACCCTCAACTAACACCACAACGTAATTCATCTCTGGACTCACCACCGTTAGGGACTGCTCTGAGATTGGGTCATTTAGCTTTAAATAGTATGACTTCTCACAAGGGACGTGCGAAGTTGAGAACCTTCAGATCAGAGGCTGAGATCACCTAACACATAGGTCACTGCTGACGATGCCCATTCATCCCTGATAGTCTCTCTTAAATATGCTGCTTAACGACATGAGGCAAGAAGATTAATATAGCTCCAGAATTTCGTGCTGTTTAAGCGAGTGATGTTCATTGTCGGGAATTGGAAATATTTCCATCTGAGGAGTTTTGACAGAGTAAATAAGGAGAAACTGTTTCAACTGGCAGGAGGGTCAGTAACCAGAGGACACAGATTTAAGATAATTGGCAAGCAAGCCAGGGGGGAGATGAGGAGAAATTTTTTTACTCAAGAGTTGTTACGATCTGGAATTCACTGCCTGAAAAGGTGGTGGAGACGGATTCAATAGTAACTTTCAAAAGGAAATTGAATAAATACTTGAAAAGGAAAAATTTGCAGGGCCATGGGGAAAGAGCAGGAGGAGTGGGACTAATTGGGTCGCTCTTTCAGAGAGCCGGCACAAGCACAATGGGCCGAATGGTCACCTTCTGTGCTGTATGATACAATGATTCTATGATTCTAGCTATTCAACTGGCCACGGATGAGGTAAAATCCCTTTAATTCCTACCCTGTAATCATAGAATGATAGAATATTGCAGCACAGAAGGAGGTTAGTTGGTTAGTTGGTCCATCCCCTTAGAATGACCTTCTGAAAGAGCTATCCACTTAATCTCATTCTCCCGCCCTTTCCCCATCCCCGTTTTAATTTTTTCTTTTTCCAAATATTTATCCACTTCCCTTTTAAAAGCTATTGTAGATTCCGCTTTCACCACTATTTCTGGTCGGACTTTCCATGTCCTAATAACCTTCCTCTGGTTACCGACCATCCAGCCAGTGGAAATGGTTTCTCCTTATTTACTCTGTCAAAACCCCTCAGATGGAAATATTTCCAATTCCCAAAAACAAACATCACTCGCTTCTCCTCAGGACACCTCATCTGAGGAGAAGATGTTCTCCTCAGCGATTATCTTAAAATTTATATCCTCTAACGTGTTAAAAATTAAATTAAAATTAAACTGTGGAAATTGTTTTCTTCCGATTTACCCTATTACTGCATATCTACTCTTAACCTTTACAGTTAAGGTGATTAAATGATGTGGAGATGCCGGTGATGGACTGGGGTTGACAATTGTAAACAATTTTACAACACCAAGTTATAGTCCAGCAATTTTATTTTAAATTCACAAGCTTTCGGAGGCTTCCCCCTTCGTCAGGTGAATGTTTACCTGAGGAAGGAGGAAGCCTCCGAAAGCTTGTGAATTTAAAATAAAATTGCTGGACTATAACTTGGTGTTGTAAAATTGTTTACAAAGGTGATTAAAGGAGTTGATCGGGTAGATAGAAAGAGACTATTTCCTTTGGTGGGGGAGTCCAGAACAAGGACTCTAAAATTAGAGCTCGGCCATTCAGGGGTGATGGCAGGAAGCACTCCTTCATACAAAGGGTAGTGGAAATCTGGAACTCTCTCCCTCAAAAGGCTTTTGAGGCTGGGGGTCGATTGAAAATGTCAAAACTGAGATTGATAGATTTTTGTTAGAATCATAGAAAACTTTCGGCACAGAAGGAGGCCATTTGGCCCATCGTGTCCACGCCGGCCGAAAATGAGCCACCCAGCCTAATCCTACTTTCCAGCACTTGGTCCGTAGCCTTGTAGGTTACGGCACTTCAATTGCATTTCCAAGTACTTTTTAAATGCGTTGAGGGTTTCTGCCTCTACCACCCTTTCAGGCAGTGAGTTCCAGACCCCCACCACCCTCTGGGTGAAAATATTTTTCCTCAGCTCCCATCTAATCCTTCTACCAATCACTTTAAATCTATGCCCCCTGGTTATTGACCTCTCTGCTAAGGGAAATAGGTCCTCCCTATCCACTCTATCTAGGCCCTTCATAATTTTGTACACCTCAATTAAATCACCCCTCAGCCTCCTCCATTCCAAAAAAAACCAACTCCAGCCTATGCAATCTTTCCTCATAGCTAAAATTCTCTAGTCCTGGCAACATCCTCGTAAATCTCCTCCGTACCCTCTCTAGTGCAATTAGGTAAAGGTATTATGGGTTGCAGAGCCAAGGCGGGTAAATGGAGTTAAGATATAAATTGGCCATTGGCGCAACCCCTCAAATAATGAAGCAGTCCGAGCCCGCATGCAGCAACACCTGGACAACATCCAGGCTTGGGCTCATAAGTGGCAAGTAACATTCGCGCCAGACAAGTGCCAGGCAATGACCATCTCCAACAAGAGAAAATCCAACCACCTCCCTTGACATTCAATGGCATTACCATCGCCGAATCCCCCACCATCAACATCCTGGGGGTCACCATTGACCAGAAACTTAACTGGAACACCCACATAAATACCGTGGCTACAAGAGCAGGTCAGAGGCTGAGTATTCTGCGGCGAGTGACTCACCTCCTGAATCCCCAAAGCCTTTCCACCATCTACAAGGCACAATCAGGAGTGTGATGGAATACTTTCCACTTGCCTGGATGTGTGCAGCTCCATCGACACTCAAGAAGCTCAACACCATCCAGGACAAAGCAGCCCGCTTGATTGGCACCCCATCCACTACCCTAAACATTCACTCCCTTCACCACTGGCGCACAGTGACTGCAGTGTGTACCGTCCACAGGATGCACTGCAGCAACTCGCCAAGGCTTCTTCGACAGCACCTCCCAAACCCGCGACCTCTGCCACCTAGAAGGACAAGGGCAGCAGGTACATGGGAACAACACCACCTGCACGTTCCCCTCCAAGTCACACATCATCCCGACTTGGAAATATATCGCCGTTCCTTCATCGTCGCTGGGTCAAAATCCTGGAACTCCTTTCCTAACAGCACTGTGGGAGAACCGTCACCACACGGACTGCAGCGGTTCAAGAAGGCGGCTCACCACCACCTTCTCAAGGGCAATTAGGGATAGGCAATAAATGCTGGCCTCACCAGTGAGGCCCACATCCCGTGAACGAATAAAAAAAAATCTAATCAAATGGCGGAACAGGTTCAAGGGTCTGAATGGCCTACTCCTGTTCCTATGTTCTAATAAAAAAGAGTCCCAGTTTCTCTAGTCTTTCCTTATAACTGAAGATCCTCATCCCTGGGATCACCTTGGTGAATCTCTTCCACACCCTTTCCATGGCCTTAACATTTTTGTTCTCCCATTTTTAAAGATTTGTGTATCTTACGTAGAATTACATCGAATTTGCAGCACAGAAGCAGGTCATTCAGCCCAATATAAACCACACGAACCTCCTCCCACTCTATTTACTTCATCTCATCCTATTGACAAATCCTTCTATTCCTTTCTCCCTCATGTACTTATCTAGCTGCCCCATATCTGAACCCCTAAGTCTCACTGCTCCTTTCTCCTCTCCTCATTCTTCCTTCCAAAATCTATCACCTCACATTCCTCCACATTAACTTTCATCTGATATCTCTCTGTCCAATCTATTAACCTGTCTATGTCCTCCAGAAGTTGCTGACTGTTCCCATCGCAGTTAACTACCTTAATATTTTGATATAGTGCCCAGATACCCAAGACCAAGTCACTTATATATATATCGAGAGCAACGGGGGTGCAGGAACAGAGAGACCTGGGGGTGCACATGCACAAGTCTTTGAAGTTGGCAGGACAAGTTGAGAAGGCTGTTAAAAAAAAGCATACAGGATCCTTGGCTTTATTAATAGAGGCATAGAGTACAAAAGCAAGGAAGTTATGCTAAACCTTCATAAAACACTGTTAGGCCTCAGCTGGAGTATTATGGCCAAATCTGGACACTTTATGAAGGATGTCAAGGCCTTAGAAAGGGTGCAGAGGAGATTTACTAGAATGGTACCAGGGATGAGGGGCTCCAGTTATGTGGACAAATGTAAGAAATCTTACAACACCAGGTTATAGTCCAACAGTTGGACTATAACCTGGTGTTGTAAGATTCCTTACATTTGTCCACCCCAGTCCGTACCCGGCATCTCCACATCTCCATAAATGTGAGGTGATGCATTTTGGTAGATCGAATCGGGCCAGGACCTACTCCGTTAATGGTAGGGCGTTGGGGAGAGTTATAGAACAAAGAGATCTAGGAGTACAGGTTCATAGCTCCTTGAAAGTGGAGTCACAGGTGGATAGGGTGGTGAAGAAGGCATTCAGCATGCTTGGTTTCATTGGTCAGAACATTGAATACAGGAGTTGGGATGTCTTGTTGAAGTTGTACAAGACATTAGTTAGGCCACACTTGGAGTACTGTGTACAGTTCTGGTCACCCTATTATAGAAAGGATATTATTAAACTAGAAAGAGTGCAGAAAAGATTTACTAGGATGCTACCGGGACTTGATGGTTTGACTTACAGGGAGAGGTTAGACAGACTGGGACTTTTTTCCCTGGAGAGCAGGAGGTTAAGGGGTGATCTTATCGAAGTCTATAAAATAATGAGGGGCATAGATAAGGTCGATAGTCAAAATCTTTTCCCAAAGGTAGGGGAGTTTATAACGAGGGGGCATAGATTTAAGGTGAGAGGGGAGAGATACAAAAGGGTCCAGAGGGGCAATTTTTTCACTCAAAGGGTGGTGAGTGTCTGGAACGAGCTGCCAGAGGCAGTAGTAGAGGCGGGTACAATTTTGTCTTTTAAAAAGCATTTGGACAGTTACATGGGTAAGATGGGTATAGAGGGATATGGGCCAAGTGCAGGCAATTGGGACTAGCTTAGTGGTATAAACTGGGCGACATGGACATGTTGGGCCGAAGGGCCTGTTTCCATGTTGTAACTTCTATGATTCTATGATTCTATGATCCAGTTATGTGGAGAGACTGGAGAAGCTGGGATTGTTCTCCTTAGAGCAGAGAAGGTTAAGGGGAGATTTGATAGAGGTTTTCAAAATCATGAAGGGCTTTGATAGAGTAAATAAGGAAAAACTGTTTCCATTAGCAGAAGGGTCAGTAAACAGAGGACACAGATTTAAGGTAATTGGCAAAAGAACCAGAGGCGACATGAGGAAAAAATAATTTACGCAGCGAGTTGTGATGATCTGGAATGCGCTGCCTGAAAGGGCGGTGGAAGCAGATTCAATAATAACTTTCAAAAGGGAATTGGATAAATACTTGAAAAAGAAAAATTTGCAGGGATAAGGGGAAAGAGCAGGGGAGTGGGTCTAATTGGATAGCTCTTTCAAAGAGCCAACACAGGCACGATGGGCCGAATGGCCTCCTTCTGTGCCGTATCATTCTATGGTTATATGATTCTGAGAGACATTAAACCGAGACCCCCATTTGCCCTCTCAGGTGGATGTAAAAGAGTACACTGATGAGTGTGTCTATAAAATGGGTGTGAACTTTAACACCAAGTGTGTTTGACTGTGGAATGAATGTGGATTGCTGCCAATCAGACTAAAAACAGAGACATAGGGCAGGATTTTAACAGTGAAAAACGGGTGGGTTGTGGGCCGGGGGGGGGGCATTGAAAATTGCAACAATTTCAGACCTGCCCTCAACCCACCCATTTCCGGTTTTCACCGGGGACGGACGAGGGGCGGGCACCAACCCGCTCCCAGGAGGCGGGTTGGTCACTAAAACCTTTCAAAGAGGCTTCAGGCCTCAATTTTGAAACGTTTTGCAATTTCAACCCCTTGGGGGCCTGGATTCCCTGGCCTTCTCCTTCATGCTACTTGAGAGGAAGCGAGAAGGCCCGAAACTGCAGGTAAGTGGCACCACTTGTGGGCCCGGAGGAGCAGGAGTGCTCCCCCCAGATCCAACAAGCCTACCTGCTGCGACCCCCCCCCCCCCTCAACGATCGCGAACCCCCCCCCCCACAACGATCGCGGACCCCCCCCCCCCACAATGATCGCGGATCCCCCGCAAAGATCGCGGACCCTCACAATGGCCCCCTATCCTGACCCCACCTCCCCTTGGTGACTGACCCCCTGGTGATTGCCACCCAATCGCCCCTCCATGACCCCCGATCCCCACCCTCCATGACTGACCCCTCCCCCTAGTGACTGACCTCCGATGACTGACACTCCCCGTGACTCCCGTGCCCACCAATGTCCCGTGCCCACCCATGCCCCCCTATGCCCCCCCCCCCCCCACTCTCCATCCATACAATCTAAGACTCACCTGAACACTTATCCGAAGACGTCCTCTTCCTTGTTCTGCTCCCGTCCGTCTGAGGCCAGCCTGTCAATCAGGCCAGCCTATCGGACAGGAAAACGACCAAAAAAAAATAAAAGACATCCTTACATCAAAATCGTAAGGACATCTGGGAAACCCGTACTTCCCGACTCAGGGTCAAAATCCTGGCCATAGTGTCCTGCATAGACACTAGTAAAAAGAATACTAGTATAACGTCTTTAACCACCACAGGACGTCCGAAAGCGCTTTACAGCCTTCTGAAGTGTAGTCACTGTTGTAACGTAGGAAACACAGCAGCGAATTGCACACAGCAAGATCCCACAAACAGCAATAAAATAATGACCAGATAATTTAATTTTAGGTGTTGGTTGAGGGATAAATATTGACCAGGACACATGGAAGTGCTGACATTGAGTGCCTAGAGCGATAGAAGTTGTTTTTTTAAATGGAGGGATCTGTGTGAAGGGCCAAGCCTTCATAACGTAGGACACAGTGTTTCACTTCTCAACACCAAAGGGGTCATTTGAACCTTAACCCGGCCTGAGGGAAGCTGACGGGAATGGATTGGCCGCCTGTTTACACCCATTTACGGTCTGTTCCGATCATAGGAACAAGAGTGGAACAGGAGCAGGCCATTCAGCCCTTCATGCCTGTTCTGACAATCAATTAGATCATGGCTGATCTCTACCTCAACTCCATCTGCCCGCCTTAGCTCCATATCCCTGGATACCCTTACCTAATAAAAATCTATCGATCTCAGTCTTGAAAGTTCCAATTGACCCCCAGCATCCGCAGCCTTTTCGGAAGCGAGAATTCCAGATTCCCACTACCCTTTGTGTGAAAAGGTGCTTCCTGATTTTCCCTCCTAAATGGCCTAGCTCTAACTTTAAGATTGTGCCCCCTTCGTTCTTGATTCCCCCACCAGAGGAAATAGTTTCTCTTCATTTACTCTGTCGAGTCCTTTTAACGTTTTAAACACCTCGATCAGATCACCCCTCAACCTTTTACACTCGAAGGAATACAAGCCGAGTTTATGCAGCCCGTCCTCATAATGTGATCTTTTTAGCCCCGGTATCATTCTGGTGAATCTGAGCCACACCCCCTTCAAAGGGCAATATCTCCTCCCTGAGGTGCGGTGGCCAGAACTAAACGCAGATGGGGTCTGAATCCCCCCACCGGGCTGGATAGTTTAAAATTACCCCCTCTAACATCCTTCACCTTGACCAGCACAAAAGGTTTACAGAAATGATCTCTCTCTGAATAATGGAACAAGCATGTTCCGAAAGGGTCTTTCGGTACTCAAAGGGTTAATGAATAGATGGTTTAAAAAAAAATACGTTAACAGCAGTGACCCCTAAAGCGAGGTGCACCCTAAATTTGTTCTTGAATGATTTCGAACGAGGCTTGCCAGAGACAGCTCTCCAGTAAGGTTCTGTTGTGATGTGTCGCTACAGGGTGGGGGAGGGGGGGGGGGGTGGGGTGGGAGGGGCTGCCTGATTCCTCTCAATGGAACGTTACTGCAGGCTGACCGAGTGTGTACATGACAGGCTGCACGGACTCCCGACTGCGGCCTGTACAGAATGACCTCATTCTCCTCGCTGCTCTGCTCAGCGTCCTACATAGACTGGATTATACTGTGTGAGAAATAATAATACCCCTTAACCATTTCTGCACCACAGTGGCGTTTACACACTGGGATTTCTACAGCTGGAAAGAAAAAATGAACTTGCATTTAGATAGCACCTTTCATAACCTCAGGACATCCCAAAGCGCTTTACAGCCAATTAAAACTTTTTTTTGTAGCGTAGTAACTATTGTAATATAGGGAATTGCAACAGCCAGTTTGTGCACAGCAAGCTCCCATAAACAGCAATGAGGTAAACAACCAGATAACCTGCTTTGGTTGCAGGATAAATATTGGCCAGGACACCAGGGAGAACTCCCCTGCTCTACTTCAAATAGGGCATCCACCTAAGGGGGCTGATAGAGCCTTAGTTTAATATTGCATCTGAGAGACGGCACCTCCGACAGTGCAGCACTCCCTCAGTACTGCACTAGAGTGTCATCCTAGATTTTATGCTCAAATCTCTGGAGCAGGGGCTTGAAGCCACAACCTTCTAACTCAGAAGGCAAGAGTGCTACCCACTGAGCCATGGTTGACACATTTGGGAGTGAAACAGAGGGCAATAATCTCTACAGTAAATAAAGGGCTTTTTAAAAAAAAATTGTTGTCTGGATGCGGGCATCGCTGGCAAGGCTAGCATTTATTGCCCATCCCTAGCTGGCCTGAGAAGGTGGCCACGGACCGTCCTTTTGAACTCCGGCAATCCTTGTGGTGAAGGTGCTCCCATTGTAGTGTTAGGTAGGAAATTCCAAGGTATCGACTCAGTGACGATGAAAGAAAAACAATATGTGCCCACGTTGGATTGGTTTGGGATAAGGAGAACTCGGAGGTGATGGTGTTCCCGTGAGATTGCTGTTCCTGTTCTTCTCAAAAATAACAACAACTTGCATTTATATAGCACCTTCAACATAGTGAAACATCCCAAGGTGCTTCACAGGAGTGATTATCAAACAAAGTTTGACACCGAGCCATATGAAGAGAAATTATGCCAGGTGAAGAGGTGGGTTTTAAGGAGAGTCTTAAAGGAGGAGAGAGAGGCGGAGAGGAGGAGAGGTTTAGGGAGGGAATTCCAGAGCTTAGGGCCGAGGCGGCTGAAGGCACGGCCGCCAATGGTGGAGCGATCGAAATCGGGGATGCGCAAGAGGCCAGAATTGGAGGGGAGAAGAGATCTCGGAGGGTTATAGGGCTGGAGGAGGTTACAGAGATTGGGAAGGGCGAGATTACGGTGCAGGTCGAAGGGGAGGGAGGTGCCGCCAAAGTAACTTTGCTGAGTTGCTGCACTGCAGCCACAGTGTGTCGGTGGGGGAGGGGGTGGCTATTGATTACGGGGTGGAGGTACCAACCAAACAAACTGCTCTGCCCTGGTGTTAAGCATCTTGAGTGTTGTTGTGGCTGCACTCAGCCCAGGAGAAAGCTAAATTACGGTTAGGCTTATCACACTGCTGGCTTGAGCCTTATAGACGGTGGAGAGACTTTGAGGGATCAGAAGGTCAGCCACTCATTAGAGAGCACCCAACATCTGCCCTGAACTTGTAGCCACGATGTTGATATGGTCGGTCCAGCTCATCTTCTGGTCAATGGTGATCTCCAATGGTGCAGAGGGTGGGGCACTCGGTGATGGTGAAGGACAAGGCTGGGCTTTCTCTTTTTCAAGATGGTCATTACCTGGCAATTATATGGCACAAATGTTATCTGCTGGTTGTCCAGGTCCTGCTGCAGGCTGCATGGGCTGCTTCATTATCAGAGGCACTAAACATAGAAGGATATGCTGATAGGGTTAGATGAAGTAGGGAGGGAGGTGGCTCACGTGGAGCATAAACACCAGCACGGACCTGTTGGGCTGAATGGCCTGTTCCTTTCTGTAAATTCTATGTAACGTTGTGAGTTGTCAGTGAACAGCTGCCATGCTGATCTCATGATGAAGGGTAGTCATTGGTGAAACAACTGAAGCTGGTTGGGCCCTGGACGCTTACCTGATGAACTCCTGCAGCGGCGTCCTGGGGCTGCGTGACCTCCGACAACCACAGCCATCTTCCATCAAGCATGATTCCAGATTGGAGGGCTTTTACTTTGATTTCCCCCACCCCCGCCATTGATGGGTTTTGCTAAGGGCTCTTGGTGCTACACTCAATTGAATGCTGCATTGATGTCAAGTGCAGCTTCTGTCACCTCTCCTCTGGCGTTCAGCTCTTGTGTCCATGTCTGGTTCAAGCCTGCGATGAAGTCTGGAGTTGAGTGGCCCTGGCAGTAGCCAAACTGAGTATCAGTGAGCAGGTTATTGGGGAGTAGGTGTCACTTGATGTCATTATTGGTGACTCCTTACATCACTTTAATGATGAGGCAGCAATAGGCAGGTGCGATTTATTCTGTTTTTTGTGGCTAGGACATACCTGGGCAATTTTCCCCATTGTCACATAAATGCCAGTGTGATAGCTGTATTGGAACAGCTTAGCGAGGGAAATAGCTAGCTCTGGCTCCATAGGTCTTCAGCACTACCACTGGGATGTCAGGGACTTTAGCCTTTGCTGACTCCTGTGCACTCAGCCGCTTCTTAATGTCACATGGAATGAACCAAATTAGCTGAACACTGGTATTCATGATAGTGGGGACCTTGTAAAATTGCTAAGTAGGATCATCCACTTTGGCACTTATGGCTGAAGACAGACTTATCCAACAACAGCAACAAATTGCATTTATATAATGCCTTTAACGTAGTAAAAACACCCCGAGGTGCTTCACAGGATTGACACAGAGACACATAAGGAGATATTAGGACAGGTGACCAAAAGCTTAGTCAAAGAGGTTTTAAGCAGCGTCTTAAAAATGGAGAGAGAGGTAGAGAGGCGGAGAGGTTCAGGGAGAGAATTCCAGAGCTTAGGGCCGAGGCAGCTGAAGGCACGGCCGCCGATGGTGGGGTGAAGAAAATTGGGGATGTACAAGAGGCCGGAATTGGAGAAACATGGGTTCTTAGGGGGGTTGTAGGGCTGGAGGAGGTCTCAGAGATATGGGGGGGGGTGAGGTCACAGAGGGACTTGAACACAAGAATGAGAATTTTAAAATCAAAGCATTGCCGGACCGAGAGCCAATGTAGGTCAGCGAATACAGGGGTGATGGGTTAACGGGAGTTGGTGCGAGTTAGGATACGGGCAGTAGAGTTTTGGATGAGCTTATGTTTGCTGGGCTCCAGCACTATTCACCCTAAAGTGTCTGGGATCTGTTTTATGTCTGTTTTTTGCTGTAACCATCCAGCTGGACAGGCCAATGGTTTACAGCAGGAGTTGCTGATCTCAGTACATTTCTGCCTCCATGATTACCGTCACCCCCAACCCAATCTCTAGCCCCATCTCAACCCCCAACCCCAACCCCTCAGTGAAATTCTCAAACCTTCTTTGAACCTGAAAGGTTTTTAATGAATTCAGCAAAGCTTCCAAGCTTATTTGGGTCATGGTAGGTAACAGGCTATGACTGTAAGGTACTTTCAGATATGTAGAGCTGAGGATTGGCGGTGCAGGGTCTTTTCTTGTTGGGGGTGGGGGGGGAGAGAATTGGGTTGTGTGAGAAGGGTGGGATCGTATGCGCTCAACGAGCCCCTGCGATGTGCATGATCTCTCCTGGTGCAGATAGGATCTCCCTGACTGCGGGGTGTCAAAGGGAGTTGGGAGGAGGGCAGGGGTAGGGTGGGGTTTAAACTCCGTACAGTCACGTTGTATCCAATCTTACAATCAGGCTCGTTGGTCCTTGTCAAATTTTTGTTTTCAGATGTTTACTTTCAGCTAAGTTCGGACCTTGTCAGCGAAATCACTTTCACAAGGCTTTAAAAACCTCTGAGGTGGCAGACAAGGAACCAGTCACCAACGGAAGGGCTGGAAATGAAACCGGGCTGCAGCTGGCTCTGCCCCAAATGCTAAAGCAGCTGGGTCGAAATGACCCTGGGGTAGAAATTGTTCTCGGTCATTAGCGCTCTATTGAAGTCAATGGACTAAATATCAGGCGGAGCTTATATCTGGGCGATATGGTCAATAAGTTGAAACCCCTTCACTTGCTGCTTTAACGAAGGCCCCTGCGCTAATGGCCTCATTCAAATAGCGATTTGGCATGGCCGTGTTAGCCCGTTTTTTTACTAATATCGCACAGCACGATCCCGTCCCCTATTGCCTCTCGTGACCGTTAAACCGTTGCACCGAGCAGCTCAGAAGGCTCACATTTCACCATTCATTTCACTCTAGTTTTATTGGCAAATGAGGCAGCCGATTTACACACAGCAAAGTCCCACAAACAGTAATGAGATGAGTGACCATGTTAATGAAGGGGTGAATGTTGGCCAGATTAGGAAGATCGGAACATAGGAACAGGAGTAGGCCATTTAGCCCCTCGAGCCTGTTCCACCATTCAATGAGATCATGGCTGATCTGTGACCTAACTCCATATACTCACATTAGAGTTCCAAACTTCTACCACCCTTTACATGTCGAAGTGTTTCCTAACTTCACTCCTGAAAGTCCTGGCTCTAATTTTTAGGCTATGTCCCCTAGTCCTAGACTCCCCAACCAGTGTAAATAGTTTCTCTCTATCTACCCCTTAATATCTTGAAAACTTTGATCAAATCACCCCTTAATTTTCCAAATTCCAGGGAGTACAACCCTAGTTTGTGTAATCGCTCCTTGTAATTTAACCCTTGGAGTCCAGATATCATCTACGTTGCACTCCCTCCAAGGCCAATATATCCTTCCTAAGGTGCGGTGACCAGAACTGAACACAGTACTCCAGGTGTGGTCTAACCAGGGCTTTGTATCGCTGTAGCTTAACTTCTACCCCCTTGTATTAGTGGGTAAAACCACCTGCTCCTCTCCAAGTATTTCCCATGGGATCAATCACGTTGTTTCACAGAGGCAAAGATGGCACCTCTGTTTCCCTCTCAGCACTGCACTGACATGATAGCCTAGATTATGTGCTCAAGTCTCTGGCGTGGGGCTTAAACTTATAAATCTTTTAAGCGTGCACTCGACGGAAAGACACTTGAAGGTGTGGAGGAACAGGGAGACCTAAAGGTTCAAATATATCAGGGGTAATGTTCAACTTCAGCAGGGGCCACAATACGAATAGCGAATCGTCAGCCCAATTCTCCGTCCAATTAACTTCAATGGTAATTGGGTGAGGTTTCTAATGAACAGCTAAATATCTGCTGCCCTTTGTGTGATCCTGCCAATATTCAGTTTTACCCCCCCCCCCCACAATCAGAATCTCCATAAAAGGATTCAATGGGGGTAGAGAGGGAGAAACTATTTCCTCTGGTGGGGGAATCAAGAACAAGGGGACATAACCTTAAAATTGGAGCCAGGCCAGTAGGAGGGAAATCAGGAAGCACTTTTTCACACAAAGGGTAGTGGAAATCTACAATTCTCTCCCCCAAAAAAGGTTGTGGATGCTGGGGGACGATTGGGGTTTTCAAGACTGAGATCAATAGATTTTTATGAGGTAAGGGTATCAAAGATATAAAGCAAAGGCGGGTAAATGGAGTTGAGGTACAGATCAGCCATGATCTAATTGAATGGCGGAACAGGCTCGAGGGGCTGAATGGCCTACTCCTGTTCCTATGTGCCTATCGTTCCCTGAAAGTGCGAGTTCAGGCAGATAAAGCCATAGGAAAGGACAACAGCTTCTTGGGTTTTATAAATAGCAGCATAGAATGTAAGAGTAAAGAGGTGATAAAAGAATTGGACCATGCTTTGGTTAGGCTGCAGTTAGAGTATCTGAGCAGTTGTGGGTGCCCATACCAGAGACCATACTATGTAGGTTCACCAGGATGATGCCAGAGACAGATGAGGTAGTGTTAGGATAGATTGTACATGGATTGTGCAAGGAGAGTAAATGGGCGGGGTAGAGATAGGAAACTATAGTTATGAAGGATTCTGACGGGGTGAACAAGTGAAAGATTATTTTCTCTGATTGGGGAGTCAGTAAGAGAGTGCGGAGAAATTTCTTTGTGCAATGGGTTGTTGGAGCATGGAATGCTTGGTCACGGGGAGTGGGTGAGTGTCATCCCACAATCAGGAGGTGTTTGGTGGAAACTCTGGGCTCCTGTGATGGTAACCCAGTCAAAGGCCTCAACCTGCAGAGCTCATTGTTCATAGAACTAAAGAAAGCTTATGACTGTCACAGAAAACTAAATACTGCAGAAAGCCTAGGGGAGTATAGAAAGTACAGTGATGATGTAAAAAAGGAAATAAGGGAAGCAAAGAGAGGGCATGAAAAAATATTAGCTAGTAAGATTAAAGAAAACCCAAAGATGTTTTATCAGTACATTAAAAACAAGAGGATAGCTAAGGAAAAGGTGGGACCTATCAGGGATGATAAGGGTAACTTGTGTGTGGAAGCAGAGGATGTGGGTAGGGTTTTAAATGAATATTTTGTCTCCGTATTCACAAAGGAAAGGGATGATCCGGACATAGTTAAAGAGGAGAGGTGTGAAATATTGGATAAGGTAAACATAACGAGAGAGGACGTACTAGAGGGACTGGAATCCTTGAAAGTTGATAAGTCACCAGGGCCGGATGGATTGTTTCCTAGGCTAATGAAGGAAGCCAGGGAGGAAATAGCGGATGCTCTGAGGATCATTTTCCAATCCTCACTAGATACAGGGGAGGTACCAGAGGACTGGAAGACTGCAAACGTAGTACCATTGTTTACAAGGGAAAGGCAGAACAATTAAAAGCCGGTCAGTCTTACCTCGGTGGTGGGCAAATTATTAGAATCAATACTGAGAGATAAGATAAACTGTCACTTGGAAAGGCATAGTTTAATCAGGGATTGTCAGCATGGATTTGTTCAGGGAAGGTCATGCCTTACAAATCTGATTGAATTCTTTGAGGAAGTGACAAGGAGGATTGATGAGGGTAATGCTGTGGATGTTGTCTACATGGATTTTAGTAAGGCATTTGACAAGGTCCTACATGGCAGACTGGTCAGAAAGGTAAAAGCCCATGGGATAAAGGGAAATGTGGCGAATTGGATCCAAAATTGGCTCAGTAACAGGAAACAAAGGGTAAAAGTCGACTGATGCCTTTGCGAATGGAAATCCGTTTCCAGTGGTGTGCCACAGGACTCAGTGTTGGGTCCCTTGCTCTTTGTGGTATATATTAATGATTTGGACTTGAATGTAGGGGGCATGATTGGCAAATTTGCAGATGACACAAAAATTGGCCGTGTAGTTGATAGTGAAGAGGATAGCTGTAGACTCCAAGAAGATATCAATGGGTTGGTGGAGTGGGCGGAAAAGTGGCAAATGGAGTTCAACCCGGAGAAGTGTGAAGTAATGCACTTAGGGAGGGCAAACAGTAAAAGGGAATACACAGTAAACGGAAATATATTGAAAGGGGTAGAGGAAGTGAGAGACCTTGGCGTGCATGTGCACAGGTCCCTGAAGGTGGCAGTACAGGTAGATAAGGTTGTGAAGAAGGCATACGGAATGCTCTCTGTTATTAGCCGAGGTATAGAATACAAAAGCAGGGATGTAATGATGGAACTGTATAAAACGTTAGTAAGGCCACAGCTGGAGTATTGTGCACAGTTCTGGTTACCATATTACAGGAAGGACGTAATTGCTCTGGAGAGAGTTCAGAGAAGATTTACAAGAATGTTGCCAGGGCTTGAAAATTGCAGCTATGAGGAGAGATTGGATAGGCTGGGGTTGTTTTCCTTGGAGCAGAGGAGGCTGAGGGGAGACTTGATTGAGGTGTACAAAATTATGAGACGCCTAAATAGAGTAGACAGGAAGTACCTGTTTCCCCTAGCGGAAAGTTCAAGAACTAGAAGACATAGATTTAAGCTGATTGGCGGAAGGATTAGAGGGGACATGAGGAAAAACCTTTTTACCCAGAGGGTGGTGGGTGTATGGAATTCGCTGCCCGAATTGGTGGTAGAGGCAAGGACCCTCAACTCTTTTAAAAAGTACCTGGACCTGCACCTAAAGTGCTGTAAGCTGCAGGGCTATGGACCGGACGCTGGAAGGTGGGATTAGAATGGGCACCTGGTTGTTCTTGGAGTCGGCGCGGACACGATGGGCTGAATGGCCCCTTTCTGTGCTGTATCTTTTCTATGGTTCTATGGTTCTAAACAAAGGGTTCCAGCTCCCCACTCCATCCTGAAAAATCATAAAGACAAAATAAAAGTACTCACTAAAGTATAAACCAGAATGAATCGTGTTTACATAAGAACGTAAGAAATAGGAGCAGGTGTAGGCCATACGGCCCGTCGAGCCTGCTCCCCAATCAATAAGACCACAACTCCACTTTCCCGCCCGATCCCCATATCCCTTGATTCCCCTAGAGTTTAAAAATCTATCGCTCTCAGCCTTGAATATACTCAACAACTCAACATCCACTGCCCTCTGGGGTAGAGAATTCCAAAGATTCACAACCCTCTGAGTGAAGAAATTCCTCCTCATCTCAGTCTTAAATGGCCGACCCCTTATCCTGCCACTATGCCCCCTAGTTCTAGACTCTCCAGCCAGGGGAAACAATCTCTCAGTGTCTACCCTGTCAAGCCCCCTCAGAATCTTATATGTTTCAATGAGATCACCTCTCAGTCTTCTGAACTCCAGAGTGTATAGGCCCATTCTACTCTATATTACACACAATTTACTATTTGTACTCGGAATCAAGTACACTGAGCTTAACTGTATGTCAACACAGGTCTACAGTGAGAGATCATCTTAATCCCTATCAGGGTAAAGTGCTGTTTATCCCACTGATATGCTCACTCCTAAACTCTGTCCAGTCACAGTTGTAAGACCACTGCATTAAACCAAAGTTGTCTTTTTAATTAGCTTTCAGTAAAGTGTCTATCCATGCTACCCAGTGGTTATTTTAAGTTAGTGCACACTACCCCATCTGTTTAATCTCCTTCCACAGCCCATGTACAATCTATCCTAACTATACCCCATTTTGTTTCCTTCGACATCCCATGTACACTCTACCCTATCATGGGCTCTACCCACCCATTTAATTTGCTTCCACAGCCCATGTACATGTTGCCCTATCATGGACACTACCCACCCATTAAATCTCCTTCCACAGCCCTTGTATACTCCATTGCCAAAACTCTGCTGCCCATAACCTAACTCTCACCCAGTCCTGTTCACCCATAACCCCTGTGCTTGCTGACCTACATCGGCTCCCGGTCCGGCAAAGCCTCGATTTTAAAATTCACATCCTTGTTTTCAAATCCCTCCATGGCCTCGCCCCTCCCTGTCTCTGTAACCCTCCGAGATCTCTGCGCTCCTCCAATTCTGGCCTCTTGTGCATCCCCGATTTCAATCGCTCCACCATTGGCGGCCTTGCCTTTAGCTACCTAGGCCCTAATCTCTAGAATTCCCTCCCCAAACCGCTCCCCCCTCTCTCCTCCTTGAAGATGTGCCTTAAAACCAAGCTTTTGATCACCTGTCCTAATTTCTCCTTATGTGGCTCGGTGTCAAATTTTGTTTGATAATCGCTCCTGTGAAGAGCCTTGGGACATTTTAAGAACATAAGAACATAAGAAATAGGAGCAGGAGTAGGCCACACAGCCCCTCGAGCCTGCTCTGCCATTCAATAAGATCATGACTGATCTTCAACCTCAACTCCACTTTCCCACCCTATCCCCATATCCCTTGATTCCCTTAGTGTCCAAAAATCTATCGAGATCAGTCTTGAAAATACTCAACGACTCAGCATCCACAGCCCTCTGGGGTAGAGAATTCCAAAGATTCACAACCCTGAGTGAAGAAATTTTTCCGCATCTCGGTCCAAAATGGCCGACCCCTTATCTTGAGACTATGACCCCTCATTCTAGACTTTCTAACCAGGGGAAACAGCCTCTCAGCATCTACCCTGTCAAGTCCTCTAAGAATTTTATACGTTTCAATGAGATCACCTCTCCTTCTTCTCAACTCCAGAGAATCATAGGCCCATTCTACTCAATCTCTCCTCATAGGACAACCCTCTCATCCCAGGAATCAATCTAGTGAACCTTCGTTGCAGCGCCTCTAAGGCAAGTATATCCTTCCTTAGGTAAGGAGACCAAAACTGTACACAGTACTCCAGGTGTGGTCTCACCAGAGCCCTATATAATTGCAGCAAGACTTCCTTACTCTTATACTCCAACCCCCTTGCAATAAAGGCTAACATATCATTTGCCTTCCTAATTGCTTGCAGTACCTGTTAACTTTCTGTGATTCATGTACAAGGACATCCAAATCCCTCTGACTACCAACATTTCTTAGTCTCTCACCTTTTAGAAAATATTCTGCTTTTCTATTCTTCTTACCAAAGTGGATAAATTCACATTTCCCCACATTATACTCCATCTGCCACCTTCTTGCCCACTCACTTAACCAGATTATATCTGTTTGCAGCCTCTTTGCATCCTCCTCACAGCTTAGTTTCCCACCTAGCTTTGTATCATCAGCAAACTTGGATACATTACACTTGGTCCCTTCATCCAAGTCATTAATATAGATTGTAAATAGCTGAGGCCCAAGCACCGATCCTTGCAGCACCCCACTAGTTACAACCTGCCAACCTGAAAATGACCCGTTTATTCCTACTCACTGTGTTCCATCCGTTAACTAATCCTCATTCCATGCTAATATGTTACCCCCAATCCATGAGCCCTTATCTTGCGTAACAACCTCTTATGTGGCACTTTATCAAATGCCTTTTGAAAATCCAAATATACTACATCCACTGGTGCCCCTTTATCTACCCTGATAGTTACACCCTCAAAAAACTCTAATAGGTTTGTCAAACACGATTTCCCTTTCATAAAACCGTGTTGACTCTGCCTAATCATATTATGATTTTCTAAGTGTCCTGTTACTACATCCTTAATAATCGATACTAGCATTTTCCCGACGACTGATATCAGGCTAACTGGTCTGTAGTTCCTTGTTTTCTCTCTGCCTCCTTTCCTGAATAGCAGGGTTATATTTGCTACCTTCCAATCCATGAGGACCATTCTAGAATCTAGGGAATTCTGGAAGATCACATCCATTATTTCTGCAGCCACCTCTTTTAAAACCCTAGGATATAGCTCATCAGCTCCAGGGGATTTGTTGGCTTTTCGTCCCATTAATTTCTCCAGTACTTTTTCTTTACTAATCTTAATTGCTTTAAGTTCTTCACTCTCATTAGACCTTTGGTTCCCCACTATTTCCAGTATTTTTTTTTGTGTCTTCTACCGTGGAGACAGATACAAAATATTTGTTTAATGTCTCTGTCATTTCCTTATTCCCCGTTATAATTTCTCCTCTAAAAGACCCAGGTTTACTTTCGCTACTCTCTTCCTTTTTACATACTTGCAGAAGCTCTTACAATCTTTTTATATTTCTTGCTAGTTTACTCTCATATTCAATTTTCTCCCTCTTTCTCAATTTCTTGGTCATCCTTTGCTGATTTCTAAAACTCCTCAGGCTTACTACTCTTTTTGGCAACATTGTAAGCCTCTTCTTTTAATCTAATACTATCCTTAACTTCTCTAGTTAACCATGGTTGCATCACGTTTCCCGAGGAGTTTTGAGAATTATGAATTATTTCTTTAAATGTTCACCATTGCTTATATCTTTTAATCTAATTTCCAATTCCTTATTCTTGATAATGATTAATATGAAATTCTTTCATATTATGATCACTCTTCTCCAGAGGATCCTTAACTATAAGATTACTAATTAACCCTGTCTCATTGCACAATACTAGATCTAAAATTGCCTGTTCCCTACTTGGTTCTTCGATATATTGCTCTAGGAAACTGTCTCGAATGCATTCTATGAACTCGTCCTCCAAACTGCTTTTGCCAATTTGGTTTGCCCAGTCTATATGAAGTTTAAAGTCCCCCACGATTATTGCATTATCCTTGTTACAAGCTCCTCTAATTTCCTGATTCATAATCTGTCCAACATTATAACTACTATTAGGGGGCCTGTAAACTAATCCCACCAGTATTTTCTGCCCCTTGTTATTTCCTAGCTCCACCCAGACTGATTCTACATCCTGATTTTCTGAGCTAAGATCCTTTCTCACTACTGCCTTTATCTTATCCTTTATGATCAGATTTCCCCCACCTCCTTTTCCATTTTGCCTATCTTTTCTAAAATTTAAGTACCCTGGAATATTTACTATGTGAAAGGCACTATATAAATGCAAGTTGTTGTTGTTGTTGTTACCTTATCATGGACTCTTCTGGGAGAAACTCCGCAAAACATTTTCCCCGACGCTCGAACACTTCACCAAGTTGCCATTCTTGTTGGGTGAGTTGAGTGGTGAGCGTCGGTAGGTTTTTTTCCATCGTGGATGAGCAATAGACTTGAACCTGATTCTATTCCAGTGTCTAAAATGAGAGTCCGAATTAAAAATGTAGAGTCTGTACGAGCCACTGTTACACTAACCAACTGGGAACTGAAGAGAAGTTGTAAACAAGCAATATAAAACAGGTCGCTCGTTGAAACCATCTCCCAGCGAGGGGAGAGACTGACTGGGAGGAGTTAGGAACATGGGAACATAGGAATGTACAGGACTAGAAGAGACCCACAATAACCAGACACCCTTTGTTCCATGTTTAGGGTCTTGCCGTGGATATGCTCTTGTGTACAGTGATGTTAGTCACTCCCATAAGTGGTCTGAACAACAACAACAACAACTTGCATTTATATAGTGTCTTTAACGTAGTAAAACATCCCAAGGCACTTCATAAGAGCGACAATCAAACAAAGTTTGGCACTGATCCACGTAAGGAGATATTAGAGCAGGTGACCAAAAGCTTGGCCAAAAAGGTAGGTTTTAAGGACCGTCATAAAGGAGGAGAGAGGTAGAGAGGCAGAGAGGTTTAGGGAGGGAATTCCAGAGCTTAGGGCCTAGGCAGCTGAAGGCACGGCCGCCAATGGCGGAGTGATTAAAATCGGGGATGCGCAAAAGGCAAGAATTGGAAGAGCGCAGAGATCTCGGAGGGTTGTAGGGCTGGAGGAGGTTACAGAGATAGGGAGGGGCGAGAGGGATTTGAAAACAAGGCTGAGAGTTTTAAAATCGAAGGGAGAAGGAAATGGATATGGATGCAATGGAGGAAGAAGGAAGGGTTGTAGAGCACTTTGGGACATCCTGAGGATGTAAATGACAGTATACGAATACAAGCTCTTTCTTTATTCAGCACTGAGCTCTCATCTGTGCCTCCCAGTAGCACTTGAGGATTGAGAATCATTCAGATGACAATGGCAGGTTGCTTTGGCCGACCAGTCACCTTGACTGGATGAGTGCAGCTCCAACAACACTCAAGAAGCTCGACACCATCCAAGATAAAGCAGCCCGCTTGATTGGCACCCCATCCACCACCCTAAACATTCACTCCCTTCACCACCGGCGCACAGTGGCTGCAGTGTGTACCATCCACAGGATGCACTGCAGCAACTCGCCAAGGCTTCTTCGACAGCTCCTCCCAAACCCACGACCTCTACCACCTAGAAGGACAAGAGCAGCAGGCACATGGGAACAACACCCCCTGCACGTTCCCCTCCAAGTCACACACCATCCCGACTTGGAAATATATCGGCCGTTCCTTCATCGTCGCTGGGTCAAAATCCTGGAACTCCCTTCCTAACAGCACTGTGGGAGAACCTTCACCACACGGACTGCAGCGGTTCAAGAAGGCGGCTCACCACCACCTTCTCGAGGGCAATTAGGGATGGGCAATAAATGCTGGCCTCGCCAGCGACGCCCACATCCCGTGAATGAATAAAAAAATCCACTGGAACCTGGCCTGTGTGGCCAAGATGGTAAGGTAATGCCCTGCCCACACCTTCCTCACTCCAAGAATCACACAGTGGTTCTTGACCAGGCCTCAGCTTGTGCTGATGGGCTAGCAGCAGAGCAATAGACGTAAGATGACACATTTGGTATCTCTGCACATATTCATTGCAGGACGTTGGTGGCTGTGGTGTCGGCAAAGGTGCTCGGCAGTATGCTGGCTGCCTGAGCTGTGCATCTTTCTTCCCCTCCATCTACATGGATAGACATTAAGAGCAGGAACTGGTAGAACTGGCTGATCTGTTTCCCCTCTCTGTAGCCCTGGAGTTCTCAGGCCAGTTAATGTGCATCCACTGCCATCCAGGCTGAGAATGGGTGCGGTGGTTACTACATACCTCGATTTTAACTCCCTCTGCCTGACAGAAACCGGGCGGTGAGAGGGGGCCAGTTAACATAAGGACAGGGACGTACCCACTCTGATCCCACTGCTTTAGCGCTGTGTCCCGATTTTAACCTGCTCCCCTTGTGCAGATTGAGGCCCAATGATACCATCATTAGTTTAGTCGGAGGCCCGAGCAATGGGGGGAAGCAGCGATGGCTTCCCTCCAAGGCCAGACCTGCCAGGAACAGAATTATTATATTTAGGTTTCCTTATGGGCCAGGAGGGGGCAGGAGGGTCTCCTCTGGGCCTCACAAAGAAACCTTGGGTCTCCCTTTGCCCCGGGCTTCCCTGCCCCATTCCCTTCTCTTCCCACGCGATCGCCTTCGCCTTCGCCCTTATCTGACTGACGGCGACCCCGCGGATTGACCTGCGGCCTCCTGCTTGCGATCTTCCACTCCTGTCCGCCCAACGGTCAGGAGTTGTGTCTGGCCAGGCTCGGGCCAGACTCTGATGGAGTTTATGGCGGTGAGGACTGGCCATTAAGATCGGCCTCCAGGACCCCACACTCCCCGGGTTTTCCGCCCTCTTTAGGGGCACTCACCCATTGTAGCCGCTCCCCCGTTTAAAATCAGGGCCAGTAATCTGGGGCACGGTCGAATCATCCAGAGAAGGCGAGTTCAATTCCCATCGTGGCACTTTGAGACAACCTGAATTCAGTTTCATAAAAAAATTAAAAAGCTGTTATCAGTAAAAGTGACCGTGGAGCTGACGGATGGTCGTAAAAACCCATCTGGTTCACTAATGTCCTTTAGGGAAGGAAACCTGCCGTCCTTACCCGGTCTGGACCTATATGTGACTCCAGTCCCACATCGACGTGATTGACTCTTAACAGCCCTGTGAAGTGGCCTAGAAAGTCCCTCAGTCGCATCAAACTGCTCACCTTCACCACACGGACTGCAGCGGTTCAAGTAGAAGGCCCACCACCACCTTCTCAAGGGGCAACTAGGGACGGGCAATAAATGCTGATCTTGCCAGTGATGCCGACATCCCGAGAATGAATTAAATTGAAAATAAAAGTATAATAAACACTTACATTATGTCACGAACCATGCAATATTAACCCGATGGCGCCAAAGCTGAAGGAAATTATCCCTGTTGCCCGCTATTGATTCAGGAACTGTTCCCTCAGCTCTAGGCCGTGGGACTAAACTTCAACAGTTTCTGAGCTGGAAATACCTACGGGTTCGCCACCCGGCTCGGCACTGAGCCAGGAAGGTCCGAGCTTCCTTTCTCACCTGTGCCGAGTCGGCTGATCCCAGCGGGGGCAGCAGCTGGCGATACTGTAATTGTCCTCAGTGCCTGGGGTTACCAACTCTGATTGGGTGTATTTCTGGATATCTCATCACATGACCTCCCGCCTCAATCCACCCGACCCCCACACCCCCGTCATTGGTCAACCCTCCAGGAACACGGCCTTCCCACGCCAATTGTTAACTAATTGGATTAATCTTGACTGTTAGTGAAACAGACTTTTATCCCCCATCTGTAAAAACACAATTAAGTTAAACGCTCCCCTGCTTTTTCCTAACTCGGGACTGGAGTCGGGTATAGGCCCAGACCGGGTAAGGATGGCAGGTTTCCTCTCCCTAAAGGACATTAGTGAACCAGTTGGATTTATGAACAACAATGGTCAGAACATTGAATACAGGAGTTGGGATGTCTTGTTGAAGTTGTACAAGACATTAGTTAGGCCAAAGATGGGTGAAACTAGAACTAGGGGGCATAATCTTAGAATAAGGGGCTGCTCTTTCAAAACTGAGATGAGGAGAAACTTCTTCACTCAGAGGGTGGTAGGTCTGTGGAATTTGCTGCCCCAGGAAGCTGTGGAAGCTACATCATTAGATAAATTTAAAACAGAAATAGACAGTTTCCTAGAAGTAAAGGGAATTAGGGGTTATGGGGAGCGGGCAGGAAATTGGACATGAAGCTGAGTTCGGATCGGTCAATGCCCTGTGGGTGGCGGAGAGGTCCCAGGGGCTATGTGGCCGGGTCCTGCTCCGACTTCTTGTGTTCTTTAGATTTGTGGTTGGGATCAGATCAGCCATGATCTTATTGAATGGCGGAGCAGGCTCGAGGGGCCGATTGGCCTACTCCTGCTCCAATTTCTTATGTTCTTATGTTCTTATGTTCACACTTGGAATACTGTGTACAGTTCTGGTCACCCTATTATAGAAAGGATATTATTAAACTAGAAAGAGTGCAGAAAAGATTTACTAGGATGCTACCAGGACTTGATGGTTTGACTTATAGGGAGAGGTTGGATAGGCTGAGACTTTTTTCCCTGGAGAGTAGGAGGTTTAGGGGTGATCTTATAGAAGTCTATAAAATAATGAGGGGCATAGATAAGGTAGATAGTCAAAATCTTTTGCCAAAGGTAGGGGAGTCTATAACGAGGGGGCATAGATTTAAGGTGAGAGGGGAGAGATACAAAAGGGTCCAGAGGGGCAATTTTTTCACTCAAAGGGTGGTGAGTGTCTGGAACGAGCTGCCAGAGGCAGTAGTAGAGGTGGGTACAATTTTGTCTTTTAAAAAGCATTTGGACAGTTACATGGGTAAGATGGGTATAGAGGGATATGGGCCAAGTGCAGGCAATTGGGACTAGCTTAGTGGTATAAACTGGGCGACATGGACATGTTGGACCGAAGGGCCTGTTTCCATGTTGTAAACTTCTATGATTCTATGATTCTAATCCGAAAGCCTCATGGTCACTTTTACTGGCACCAGCTGTTTGTTCCAGATTTTTGTTTCAAATGGTGACACTTCCTGTCGGTGATGTCCCCGGGCGGCCTAGCATCAATGGAGACCTGAGCTGGGGCTGGGGGTGGGAGGAGGGGTGAGGGGAAGAGGGTTTCTGTGCTGCTCAGAAAATTGATATAAAACTCAAAAGATTAATCCGTAGATTTACAATTACACGATTGAAATCGCGCTGTGTGAATATGGGGTCAGCGGGTTAACAAAACGGGGCTAAAAATTTTCTTGAAAGTAGTGGTCGGAGGAATTTCCTGTGAACACTTTATCCTGTTGACTGATGTCACTCAGCGAAACTTTAACCCTTACTTTGGACAATCGGTGCATTCCAGATATTTTCCGTCCCCCTGTAAAAATATAATTTAAATCCGTCTCTTTGAGCTCCCTGTGATAAAAACACAATGTCCGTGACCCCTGATTCCACAGTCCGTCAGGCCCCCAACACCATCTGGGAGGGCAGAGGAGGGGACGGGCAGCGAGCAGGGAGCATACACCGACCGGCAAGAGGAGCGGCAGAAGAAATCAGAGCAACGGGCTTCTCCCCGTTCCCCCCCTCCCTCCCCCCCCCTGTTCAAGGAGAGGGCATTGGCAGAGGCCTTGGGCACAGGCTTCTAGCCCACCTCCCCCATTTGATTGGGAGCCCCGTTACCCAATACCAGTTTGTGAGTGATTAAACAAAACCTCGGAAATAGAGAGAGTAAATTACAAGGAAAGGGAGCAGACGAGCAAAGAGGCTGCGTAATGTCGCCATTCCAAATCAGGATCTTTGAACCGATCTCCCTCCATTCTAGTCTTGTGTGTTTTTTGAGGGTTGACCAATGCAGTGTTTGGCACGGTTCACCCGCTCCCCCTCCCTCTAAACCCTGACCAGCAATCAGACCGTTCAAGATTGTACTGAGCTCGTGCGACAAGTCCCAGAAAATGTGACGCACAAAGGGGAGAGCGACATTTGCAATCTGACAGGAAATGGGGAGAACAAAATGCAGTGGGTCTGTGCTCGCTTTTCTCGGCTCTCCAATCCTAAAGGTTTTGCCTGCTGATTTGGGGGGAAGACGGGGTGGTGTAGGGCAGGAGTTAAAACCCTTTGAAAATTGTTTTTAAAACCCCTTTGAATATTGTGAATCCACAGTATCTGGACATTATATTTGGACATTGCATTTGAAGGAAAGGTTAATGTTGCCCATTTTGACATTAGGACATTAGTTTAAAAAGCTGTCTGTTGATGGTTGGGGGGAGGGGGTAGGCGGGGAGGGGGGGCGGTGATGAGGAGTTCAGGTAGAGGCCGAACTCGGTAACTTGCTCGGGAGGCCATTCTTCACGTGTGGGCCCAGGCAGTGAGTGTCACCGGGTTATTTGACTGTAGGGAATCCAATCTTCACGTGTGGGCCCAGGCAGTGAGTGTCACCGGGTTATTTGACTGTAGGGAATCCAATCTTCTTCTCACCTGATTTCGTCACAAGTTCACCTTCAAGCAGAGGTCAGTAGCTGGCAAACAGGAGCAGGGAACCCTGGCTGATTTCCCCGCCACCCGCTCGGGGGGCACTGAGACCAATTATAGTATCGCCAGCTGCTGCCCCCGCTGGGATCAACCGACTCAGAACAAAGCAAGACCGGCGATAATATTACACTGTGTACGACCTCAGGATGTCCCAAAGTGCTTTATAGCCAGTGAAATACTTTTGAAGTGTAGTCATTGTTGTAATGTAGGGAACGCAGCAATGGAATGGCACACAGTAAGACCCCACAAACGGCACTAAAATGAATGACCTGATCATCTGTTTTTTTTTAGTGATGTTGGTTGCACGAGAAATGTTGTCAAGGACACGGTGGAGAATTCCCCAGCTCTGCTTCGAAATAGCACCATGGGATCTTTTATACCCAGTTGGGAGGGCAGCTGGGGCCTCAGTTTAACATCACATCCATAAGGCAGCACCTCCATCAATGTAGCTCTCCCTCAGTACTGCACAGGAGCGTCAGCTCAGATTTTGTGCTCAATTCTCTGGAGTGGGACTTGAATCCACAGGCTCAGAGGCCAAAGTGCCACCACTCAGCCACGGCTGACACAATTGAGAAATTGGAAGCTCGGACCTTCCCGGCTCAGTGCCGAGCCGGGTGGCGAACCTGTAGATATTTCCAGCTCAGAAACTGTTGAAGTTTAGGCCCACGGCCTAGAGCTGAGGGAAGAGTCCCTGAGTCGACAATACCTGCGGGCCACGGAGAGCGTTTCCTTTAGCTTTGGCGCTATCTGGTGGCAAATTGTGAATACTGCACGTGTCGTGAGTTAAAGCAAGTGTTTATTCTACGTTTATTTTCAATTTAATTTATTCTTGGAACGTGGGCGTCACTGGCAAAATCAGCATTTATTGCCCATCCCCAGCTGCCCTTGAGACGGTGGTGGTGGGCCGCCTTCTCCTTGAACCGCCGCGGTCCGTGTGGGAAAGGTGAGCAGTTTGACGCGACCGAGTGACTTTTGCTCGGCCACTTCACAGATAGGCTGTTAAGAGTCAATCAAGAGTTGGTGTGGGACTGGAGTCACGTTTAGGCCCAGACCGGGTATGGACAGAAGATTTAGCGTTTTTTACGACGATCCAACAGCTTCATGGTCACTTTTACTGTAACCAGCTTTTTATTTCCAGATTTGCTTTTTAAATGGTGAGACTTCCTGTCGGTGATGTCACCGGGCGGCCTAGCAACAATGGAGACCTGAGCTGGGGGGGGGAGGGGAGGGGAGGGGAAGAGGGTTTCTGTGCTGCTCAGAAAATTGATTTAAAAATCAAAAGATTAATCCGTACATTTACAATTACACGACTGAAATTGCGCTGTGTGAATATGGGTTAACAAAATGGGGCTAAGTCCTTTTTTAAAATAGTGGTTGGAGGAATTTCCTGTGAACACTTTAAGCTGTTTACTGATGTCACTCAGCAAAATTTTGAACCCTTACTTTGGACGATCGGTTCTCCCCACAGACTTTCCTTCACCCTGTAACCCGTTTAAATCCGTTTCTTTGAGCTCCGTGTGATAAAGCAAAATATCTGTGCCCCTGATTCCACACTCCGTCAGTCACCCAACGCCAACTGGGAGGACAGAGGAGGGGACGGGCAGCGAGCAGGGAGCATACACCGACCGGCAAGAGGAGCGGCAGAAGAAATCAGAGCAAGGGGCTTCTCCCCGTCACCCCCCCACCCCCTGTTCAAGGAGAGGGCCTTGGCAGAGGCCTTGGGCACAGGCTTCTAGCCCACCTCCCCCATTTGATTGGGAGCCCCGTTACCCAATACCAGTTTGTGAGTGATTAAACAAAACCTCGGAAATACAGAGAGTAAATTACAAGGAAAGAGAGCAGACGAGCACAGACTATAGACTGTGTAATGTCACCACCTTTTTGGTAGATTATGCAGGTGTGTGCCATTTACAATTGTCAACCCCAGTCCATCACCGGCATCTCCACATCATGAGTGTAACAGTTATCAAAGGGTTGTTATTACACAATGTATGTATCATGAAATACATTTAGTATGTAACAACACATATTGTACAAAGTATAAGTCTCTATCAGGGACTTTTACTGGGGATAGCCACAGAGACTCTGTGTATTCAAATATTTATATTTCAAATAAAATTGTTGGACTATAACCTGGTGTTGTAAGATTCCTTACATATATTAAGGTAAATGTAAGGAATCTTACGACACCAGGTTATAGTCCAACAGTTTTATTTGAAAATCACAAGCTTTCGGAGATTATCTCCTTCGTCAGGTGAGTGAGTGAATGAGAGGTTCTCAAATCGCATATCTTATATTAGGCTGGGAATCAAAGGTGTCATTGGTGTTCAGACAGGCTAGCCACGGAAAACAGTATGTCCCAGTATACTGAATACACAATGGGTCAAATTACACAGACAAGGAGAGAAAGAGACCCGAAAGGCAGAGAGAGAGAGAGAGAGAATGTCCAGTTGTATTAAAAACAGATAACTTTTTTTTTCCTGCTGGTGGGGTTACTTGTAGCGTGACATGAACCCAAGATCCCGGTTGAGGCCATCCTCATGGGTGCGGAACTTGGCTATCAATTTCTGCTCGACGATTTTGCGTTGTCGTGTGTCTCGAAGGCCGCCTTGGAGAATGCTTACCCGAAGATCGGTGGCTGAATGTCCTTGACTGCTGAAGTGTTCCCCGTCTGGGAGGGAACCCTCCTGTCTGGCGATTGTTGCGCGGTGTCCGTTCATCCATTGTCGCAGTGTCTGCATGGTCTCGCCAATGTACCATGCTCCGGGGCATCCTTTCCTGCAACGTATGAGGTAGACAACGTTGGCCGAGTCACAGGAGCATGAACCATGTACCTGGTGGGTGGTGTCCTCTCGTGTGATGGTGGTATCTGTGTCGATGATCTGGCATGTCTTGCAGAGGTTGCCGTGGCAGGGTTGTGTGGTGTCGTGGACGCTGTTCTCCTGAAAGCTGGGTAATTTGCTGCGAACGATGGTCTGTTTGAGGTTGGGTGGCTGCTTGAAGGTGAGTAGTGGAGGTGTGGGGATGGCCTTAGCGAGGTGTTCGTCGTCATCGATGACATGTTGAAGGCTGTGGAGAACATGGCGTAGTTTCTCCGCTCCAGGGAAGTACTGGACGACGAAGGGTACTCTGCTGGTTGCGTCCCGTGTTTGTCTTCTGAGGAGGTCTATGCGATTCTTCGCTGTGGCCCGTCGGAACTGTCGATCGACAAGTCGAGCGTCATATCCCGTTCTTACGAGGGCGTCTTTCAGCGTCTGTAGGTGTCCATCGCGTTCCTCCTCGTCTGAGCAGATCCTGTGTATTCGCAGGGCCTGTCCATAGGGGATGGCCTCTTTGACGTGGTTAGGGTGGAAGCTGGAAAAGTGGAGCATCGTGTGGTTGTCCGTGGGCTTGCGGTCGAGTGAGCCTCCTCCACATCATATATTAAGGTGATTAGCTTGGAGGATGTGTATTGTAGACCCATAGCCCACTCTTTGTTTGAGAAGACTGGTTACGGGCAGGCCGCCTTCTCCCAGAGAGATAAGAGCCCATCTATATTGATGAGATTAAGTACCCTGCCATTGTCTCAGCAAGGTAGCATCACTAGCCCATCCATATTGATAAGGATAAATGTCTTGCCATTAGCTCAGCAAGTCGATGATGTCAGGTCAGGTGCCGGCCAGTCAGGATCTCTTTTAGCAAGCTGATGGACCACGTCTGGCCTCCTCAACTATTCTGAGGATGTTTAGTCAGCTCACCACAGGACTTCCTGTGGTGGGCAAATTATTGGGACAGCATAAATCGACATTTAGAAAGGCACGGTTTAATCATGGATAGTCACTGTGGATTTGTTAAGGGAAGGTCGTGTCTGACTAACTTGATTGAATTTTTTGAGGAGGTAACAAGGAGGATCGATGAGGGTAACGCGTTTGATGTAGTCTACATGGATTTTAGCAAGGTTTTTGACAAAGTCCCACATGGCAGACTGGTCAAAAAAGTAAAAGCCCATGGGATCCAAGTGAAAGTTGCAAGTTGGATCCAAAATTGGCTCAGTGGCAGGAAACAAAGGGTAATGGTTGACGGGTGTTTTTGCAGCTGGAAGGCTGTTTCCAGTAAGGTTTGCAAGGCTCGGTAACGAGGTTCCTTGCTTTTTGTGGTATATATTAATGATTTGGGCTAAATTGTGGGGGGTTGGTAAAGAAGTTTGCAGATGATACAAATATTGGCCGTGTGGTTGATAGTGAGGAGGAAAGCTGTAGACTGCAGGAAGATATCAATGGACTGGTCAAGTGGGCTGAAAAGTAGCAAATGGAATTCAATCCAGAGAAGTGTGAGGTAATGCATTTGGGGAGGGCAAACAAGGCAAGGGAATATACTATAAATGGGAGGATACTGAGAGGTGTAGAGGAACAAAGGGACCTTGGAGTGCATGTCCACAGATCCCTGAAGGTAGCAGGACAGGTAAATAAGGTGGTTAAAAATGCATACGGGATACTTTCCTTTATTAGCCGAGGCATAGAATATAAGAGCAGGGAAGTTATGCTAGAACTGTATAAAACATTGGTTAGGCCACTGCTTGAATAATGCATACAATTCTGGTCACCACATTACAGGAAAGATGTGATTACACTAGAGAGGGTACAGAGCAGATTTACGAGGATGTTGCCAGGGCTGGAGAACTTTAGCCACGAGACAAGATTGGATAGGCTGGGGTTGTTCTCTTTGGAACAAAGGAGGCTGAGGGGAGATTTAATGGAGATATATAAAATTATGACGGGCAAGACAGAGTGGATTGGGAGGACCTATTTCCCTTAGCAGAGGGGTCAGTGACCAGGGGGCATAGATTTAAAGTTATTGGTAGATGATTAGAGGGGAGCTGAGGAGAAATTTTTTTCACCCAGAGGGTGGTGGGGGTCTGGAACTCACTGCATGAAAGGGTGGTAGAGGCAGAAGCCCTCAACTCATTTAAAAAGTACTTGGATGTGCACTTGAAATGCCGTAACCTACAGGGCTATGGACCAAGTGCTGGAAAGTGGGATTAAGCTGGGTGGATCATTTTCTGTCAGCACAGAAAGATGGGCTGAATGGCCTCCTTCTGTGTCGTAACTTTCTATGATTCTATGATTCCTGTTGAACAGTGTATAAAGCTAAAGCTCAAACAAAGGTTCAGCGTAGAGGGTCCCTCAGGAACGCCAGACTCGGCTTGTTACAGCAGGAGCCCACGCCCATGTCGGAAGAAGGAAAGAAGTCTGCAGAAGGCAGGATCCGCGGGATCCAAGAGGGTGGGGGCCATGAGACCGTGAGAAGCGAGAGGCCAAGGTGCGAGCTCTACCCAGAGTGGAAGCGGGTAATATACCTCCAGTTTCCATTCTGAAAGCTGCTGCTTTACTACTGAGTGTATTAAACTGTTCTTCGTAATAAAGGATGTGCCACCCTAACCAACTGGGGTCGACTCAAATTTTTCTGAACTGGGAAATAAGTAGCGGAGCAGGGGCTCCCTAAGATCGTAACTTTATTCCCAATATACTCCAGATCATGATACATGCCTCCATCTCTCAACACATCCCCCAGCATTCTTGTATTTTCTTCACTCAGAGGGCGGTGAACCTGTGGAATTCTCTACCACAGAAGGCTGTGGAGACCAAGTCACTGAATATATTTAAGAAGGAGCTGGATAGATTTCTAGACACAAAAGGCATCAAGGGGTATGGGGAGAGAGCGGGAATATGGTATTGAGATAGAGGATCAGCCATGATCATATTGAATGGCGGTGCAGGCTCGAAGGGCCGAATGGCCTACTCCTGCTCCTATTTTCTATGTTTCTATGTGTGTTTTTGAGGGTTGACCCTTGCAGTTTTGACAAGGTCCACCCGACCCCTCCCAAAACCCTGACCAGCAATCAGACCGTTCAAGATCGCACTGAGCACGTGCGAGAAGCCCAGAAAATGTGACGTTAAAAGGGGAGAGCGACAGTTGCAATCTGACAGGAAGTGAGGAGAACAAAATGCAGTGGGTCGGTCCCCTAATTCTCTGCCCTCTAATCCTAAAGGTTTTGCCTGTTGATGGTGAGGGGGGGGTGGTGGGGGTGGTGGGAGGGATGGAGGGTATAAGGCAGGGGTTAAAACCCCTCGAACATTGTGAATTCGAGGCATCTGGACATTATATTTGGACGTTGCATTTGAAGGGAAGGGTTAACTGTGCCCCTTCAGATATACACCTGGATTAAGGAAAGGGTTAATGTTGCTGCTTGGGTAATAAGAGTCTAAATGGGGGTGGAGGAGCAGGGGGATCTTGGGGTACAGATACACAAATCACTAAAAGTAGCGATGCAGGTTAATAAGGCCATAAAAAAAGGCAAATTAAACACTGGGGTTCATTTCTAGAGGGATAGAATTGAAAAGCAGAGAGGTTATGTTAAACTTGTATAGAACCTTGGTTAGACCACACTTGGAGTACTGTGAACAGTTCTGATCTGCATATTATAAAAAGGATATAGAGGCACTGGAGAAGGTGCAAAGAAGATTCTCAAGGATGATACCAGAACCGTGAGGATTTTATTATCAGGAAAGATTGAACAGGCTGGGGCTCTTTTCTCTAGAAAAGAGAAGGCTGAGGGGTGACCTGATAGAGGTCTTTAAGATAATGATAGGGTTTGATGGAGTAGATGTAGAGGGGGGAGTCCAGATCTGGAGGTCATAAATATAAGATAGTCGCTAATAAATCCAATAGGGAATTCAGGAGAAACTTCTTTACTCAAAGACTGGTAAGAATGTGGAACTCACTACCGCAAGGAGTAGTTGAGGCAAATAGTATAGATGCATTTAAGGGGAATCTAGATAAACACATGAGGGAGAAAGGAATAGGATATCTTGATAAGGTTTGATGAAGTAGGGAGGGAGGAGGCTCGTGTGGAGCATAAAGGCCGGCATAGACCAGTTGGGCCGAATGGCCTGTTTCTGTGCTCTAATGTCGATGTAACTCGATGTAATTCAATGAAGCTTCGGTTTTCAATAAAAACTGATAAGAACGAGAGACGGAAGCTTTAAGAACCTTCTAAAAGCTACTAGAAGTTTCAAACAATTTCGATTCTCAAAACAGTTTCGGTTCTCACGACAACATTGATGCGTTTTGACAGTGCTGAATTAAAGGGCCAACCGCACCACAATCATATACAATCAAACATAATCACCAAACAATCGTAAACTTACCCATCTGCCCTTCTAGAATACATACGCCACGAGAAGGTAAGCTTGAAAATACCGGCCCTACACTACTTTATAAAACCACGGAGACTGCAAAACAACAAAAAATTAAATTTTAAAGGTGTGGAAAGTCTAACTATTCCTATTTTAATATTTTTTGATCATTAAAAAAAATTATTAAAAGTTATTTTTTACTTTTAATTTCTGTATGTTTCAGTACATTATAAATCATTTCCTTGCCTTTTTATAATAAGGTATGTTATTTTGTTAAATTTTTATTTCGACTAACATAGGGAATGTCACTTTAAATCATTGAGTATTACTTGCCTGCTTGTGGGCGGGGCTTCCATTCCCACAGTCTTTGCAGGCGCACATGGCCGGCGCTGACCTCGGAGAGCGCACGTGGCCGGCGCCGACCTCGGAGAGCGCACGTGGCCGGCGCTGACCTCGGAGAGCGCACGTGGCCGGCGCTGACCTCGGAGAGCGCACGTGGCCGGCGCCGACCTCGGGGCGCGCACGTGGCCGGCACTGATCTCAGAGCGTGCACGTGGCCGGCGCTGATCTCAGAGCGTGCACGTGGCCGGCGCCGATCTCAGAGCGCACGTGGCCGGCGCCGACCTCGGGGCGCGCACGTGGCCGGCGCTGATCTCGGGGCGCGCCATTGGAGAAGATTTCAAAATTAAGCAAACGGACGTCGTGGCCCACGCAGTGAGTATATTTGTATTTTTTTTATCCGCAGGATGCGCGGAGAGGCTCGCCACGCCGGTCGAAGCAAGATCCGGCCCAATAACTCGGATAAACAGTGCTGGAGTTGGACCTGGATTCACACGGACAACAAGCCAAAGCAGGGTTCACACGGTTTGTGAGTGGTCCAGCCAACCATCCGTCATTAATGCAACGGTGGGTGAGTGGAAAAATGGGACATCTCCGAAATTTGTGCACATCCTAAATTTGAACCCTTACTTTGGACGCTCGGTGCTCTCCACAGACTTTCCTTCACCCTGTAACCCACTTAAATCCGTCTCTTTGAGCTCCGTGTGATAAAACACAAGGGTTGAAATTTCGCTGTGTGCGATTGGTGAATATGTTAAAATGGTCGAAGGAAATTCCACCGCCCGGTATTTTAAGAAAGGTTTGAGCCCCGTTTTGTTAACCCACTGACCCCATATTCACAAAGCGTAATTTCAGTCGTGTAATTGTAAATGTACGGATTAATCTTTTGATTTTTAAATCAATTTTCTGAGCAGCACAGAAACCCTCTTCCCCTCACCTCCCCTCCCCCCCCCAGCTCAGGTCTCCATTGTTGCTAGGCCGCCCGGTGACATCACCGACAGGAAGTCTCACCATTTAAAAAACAAATTTGGAAATAAAAAGCTGGTTACAGTAAAAGTGACCATGAAGCTGTTGGATCGTCGTAAAAAACGCTAAACCTGCCGTCCTTACCCGGTCTGGGCCTATACGTGACTCCAGTCCCACACCAACTCTTGATTGACTCTTAACAGCCTATCTGTGAAGTGGCCGAGCAAAAGTCACTCGGTCGCGTCAAACCGCTCACCTTTCCCACACGGACCGCGGCGGTTCAAGGAGAAGGCGGCCCACCACCACCTTCTCAAGGGCAGCTGGGGATGGGCAATAAATGCCGGCCTTGCCAGTGACGCCCACATCACAACAATGAATTAAATTGAAAATAAACGTACAATAAACACTTACATTAACTCACAACACATGCAGTATTCACATTTTTCCATCAGATGGTGCCAAAGCTAAAGGAAACGCTCTCCGTGGCCCGCAGGTATTGTCGACTCAGGGACTCTTCCCTCAGCTCTAGGCCGTGGGCCTAAACTTCAACAGTTTCTGAGCTGGAAATATCTACGGGTTCGCCACCCGGCTCGGCACTGAGCCGGGAAGGTCCGAGCTTGCATTTCTCACCTGTGCCGAGTCGGTTGATCCCAGCGGGGGCAGCAGCTGGCGATACTGTAATTGGCCTCAGTGCCGGGGGTTGCCAACTCTGATTGGGTGTATTCCTGGATATCTCATCACATGACCCCCCGCCTCGAACCACCCGACCCCCACACCCCCGTCATTGGTCAACCCTCCAGGAACACGGCCTGCCCACGCCAATTGTTACCCAATTGGATTAATCTTGACGATTAGTGTAACACCCTCTTTCCCTTTCTCCAATATTTTTCTAACTTATGAAAGTGTTCAGAGAAAATGAAAAAAACACAAGTTTTTTTTAATGCTCTTATGGTTTTTCTCCTGGGTGTTGCTTTCAGCAGAGTCGTGGAGATTAACCGTCAATTCCTGGAGACACCAGGCCAATCCTGGAAGTTTGGCAGTCCTATCATTCATAGAAATTTACGGCACAGTAGGAGGCCGTTCGGCCCATCATGTCCGTGCTGGCCGAAAAAGTGCAATTCGGCTTAATCCCACTTTCCAGCACTTGGTCCATAGCCCTGTAGGTTACGGCACTTCAAATGCACATCCAAGTACTTTTTAAATGAGTTGAGGGTTTCTGCCTCTACCACCCTTTCAGGCAGTGAGTTCCAGACCCCCACCACCCTCTGGGTGAAAATCCTTCTACCAATTACTTTAAATCTATGCTCCCTGGTCACTGACCCCTGTACTAAGGGAAATAGGTCCTCCCTATCCACTCTGTCCAGCCGGTCATAATTTTATATATCTCAGTTAAATCTCCCCTCAGCCTCCTTTGTTCCAAAGAAAACAACCCCAACCTATCCAATCTTTCCTCATAGCTAAAATTCTCCAGCACTGGCAACATCCTCGTAAATCTCCTCTGTAGCCTCTCCAGTGCAATCACATCTTTCCTGTAATGTGGTGACCAGAACTGCATGCAGTACTCCAGCTGTGGCCTAAACAATGTTTTATACAGTTCTAGCATAACCTCCCTGCTCTTCTATTCTATGCCTCGGCTAATAAAGGAAAGTATCCTGTATGCCTTTTTAACCACCTTATCTACTTGTCCTGCTTCCTTCAGGGATCTGTGGACATGCACTCCAAGGTCCCTCTGTTCCTCTACACCTCTCAGTATTCTCCATTTATTGTGTACTCCCTTGCCTTGTTTGCCCTCCCCAAATGCATTACCTCACACTTCTCTGGACTGAATTCCATTTGCCACTTTTCTGCCTACCTGACCAGTCCATTGATATCTTCCTGCAGTCTACAGCTTTCCTTCTCACTGTCAACCACACAGCCAAACTTCTTGATCAAGCTACCCACATTCAAGTCCAAATCATTAATATATACCACAAAAAGCAAGGGACTTAGTACTGAGCCTTGTGGAACCCCACTGAAAACAGCCTTCCAGTCACAAAAACACCCGTTGACCATTACCCTTTGCTTCCTGCCACTGACCCAATTTTGGATCTAACTAGTCGCTTTCCCTTGGATCCCATGGGCTTTTACTTTTTTGACCAGTCTGTCATGTAGGTCCTTGTCAAAAGCCTTGCTAAAATCCATGTAGACTACATCAAATGCGTTACCCTCATCGACCCTCCTTGTTACCTGCTCAAAAAATTCAATCAAGTTAGTCAGACACAACCTTCCCTTAACAAATCCTCACTGACTGTCCTTGATTAACCCGTGCCTTTCTAAATGATGATTTATGCTGTCCCTCAGAATCGATTCCAATAATTTGCCCACCACCGAGGTTAGACTGACTGGCCTATAATTACTCGGTCTATCTCTTTCTCCCTTTTTAAACAACGTTAGCAGCCCTCCAATCCTCCGGCACCATGCCTGTATTCAGGGGAGATTGGAAAATGATGGTCAGGGCCTCCACTATTTCCTCCCTTGCTTCTCTTAACAGCTTGGGATACATTTCATCCGGGTGTGGTGATTTATCTATTTTCAAAGATGCTAATCCCATTAATACTTCCTCTCTCACAATGTTTATCCCACCCAGTATTTCACACTCCTCCTCCTTAACGACAATCTCTGCATGGAATGGATGATGGGGAAATCAGCCAGGATTTCCCGCAATTGATCGTTACCTACTGACCTCCGCTTGAAGGGGAACTTGTGCGGACATCAAGTGAGAAGATTGGATCCTTTACAGTCGAATAACCCGATGACACTCACTGTCTGGGCTCACACACGAAGAATGGGCTCTCGAGCAAGTTACCGAGTTCAGCCTCTGCCTGAACTCCTCATCCTCAGAAGGGAAATAGGTACTTTCCCAGTGAGTGGAGGACCTGGACAATAGTTCAGTCAATGAAAGTCACCCTTATGCCTAGTTTTGTCAATCAAAGTGATTATTTATTGATTGAAAAAGTGCACACAAGTGTGAAGCAAATTCAATCAATACACATGATCTTACTCTACCCGTTCTACACTTACTGGTTCAAAATGTAATTCTTTAATGATTCTATAATCCAGACAAGCATACATGAAGCAAAGCAGGCAAACAACCTTTATGAGCAATGTAGCATTTCAAGATCAAGGCAATTCAGAAGTGATCAGCTTCTCATGTCTTGAGGTTCTTTGTCTTCTTGTTGTTGGACGTCCGTCCTCTCGGTGAGCTTCATTAGGCTTCACCCAGCTGCTCCGACTATTGCTCCTTCAGCTGTTGACTCTCCAACTGTTGACTGTTGAAGCTGCTACCATGTCCCATCTTTATATGTTTTTCGGTGGTTAGGGTGTGAACAAAGTCACGAGAAGTCCAATTTTAGCCACTCACCCACCGTTGCATTAATGATTGCTTTTCTATGATGTAACTGAGAGGGTTGATGAGGGCTATGCAGTTGGTGTTGTGTATATGGACTTTCAAAAGGTGTTTGATAAAGTACCACATAATAGGCTTGTCAGCAAAATTGAAGCCCATGGAATAAAGGGGGCAGTGGCAGCATGGATACAAAATTGGCTAAATGACAAGAAACAGAGAGTAGTGGTGAACAGTTGCTTTTCGGACTGGAGGAAGGTTTACAGTTGTAGGGTAACTAACGCTCTGCCAGTTATCGACGTGACACCAATATGACACAGCGGAGTTTTACTAAGTTTCACACAAGGTTCAGCACTAGGCGCACTTAAGCAGTAGTTAGTAGTACAGAACAAGAGCTGCATCACCCGTCCTGGGTAGAGGGCGTGCCCACTTCACACAGGAGCCTTGACAGTCAGCCCGCCTGGGGTCTCTTCCGTCGATACCGCTGGAGGCTCTCGGCCTTACCCCGCCTGGGGTTTCCTCTTTTCTTCCTGCCTCCTTGCTAGGGACAGGGCTCCCGTTGTAGGCCTCTGACCTGTAGGCCTCTGACCTGTTGGCCTCTGACCTTTTCGGATCCGGATCCTCTCCACAGGGATGCCTGGTTCCGGTCCAGGGTCAACCCTTACTCCCGTCTGTGTTCTCTACAACCTGACCCTCGCACAGGGTCTCTCTTTTATGGAGATCTTGCTAAAAGGCGTCATGGCCAATTGGGAGTCGGGTATCTTTCAGACAAAGGAAGAAGAGTCGGCCTATTCCTTATCTCTTTCTTTGATGGGCGGTGGGGGGGGGGGGGATGGAGTAGCCCCCCCAATGCCATACCCCTCTGATTGACCAACCAGTTACCACCATTCCCATGGGACTGGCCCCCCATCTTATCCTGTTGTGTTTCCCTCAAGGCCACCTTTAGCAACTTCTGGGTCTATTATCTTAGACTCCTGTCTAGGTCCCAGACTGTCATTGTCTCAATGGGACAGTTAGGCTCTTATCTCATGGGTATGACTCAGTGACTTGTTAATGTCACTATGTTTACAGCTTATGCGCTGCGCTGGCAATTTCATACTTTTATTAGTTTTATTAAAGGATTTTTAAGGGATTTTGCAAAGCCTGACAGATTTTAAATTATGTGGTTGATTACTATACACTTGCGTAATTAGTACTAAAGAGAGAAATGTGCTCATGTAAAGATGACAAAAGGTACAGATCACCAATACATGTGGTACATTGAGTCACAGTACAGGTGTGATGACAGCAATACATTGCTTAACAATGATCAGACATATGTTTGATTAACACAAAAGGTGAAATACCCAAACTACATGTTTGATACAGGTTCTACGGGTGACGGTATAATCTTACACACTGGTGTTCCCCAGGGGTCAGTACTACTGCTTTTTTCGATATATATTAACGCTCATATTAATACAGGGCACAATTTCAAAATTTGCAGATGACACAAAATTTGCAACTGTAGTGAACAATGAGGAGGATAGTGATAGACTTCAAGAGGACATAGACAGGCTGGTGGAATGGGCGGACACGTGGCAGATGGAATTTAATGCAGAGAAGTGCGAAGCTATACTTTTTGGCAGGAAAAACGAGGAGAGGCAATAAAACTAAAAGGTACAATTCTAAAGGGGGTGCAGCAACAGAGAGACCTGGGGGTATATGTGCTCAAATCGCTGAAGGTGGCAGGACAGGTTGAGAAAGTAGTTAAAAAAGCATACGGGATCCTGGGCTTTATAAATAGAGGCATAGAGTACAAATGTATGGAAGTTATGATGAACCTTTATAAAACACTGGTTCAGCCACACATGGAGTATTGTGTCCAGTTCTGGGCACCGCACTGCAGGGAAGATGTGAAGGCTTTAGAGAGGGTGCAGAATGAGATTTACTGGAATGATTCCAGGGATGAGGGTCTTTAGTTACGTGGATAGACTGGAGAAGCTGGGGTTGTTCTCCTTGGAACAGAGAAGGTTGAGAGGAGATTTGATAGAGGTATTCAAAATCATGAAGTGTCCAGACAGAGTAGATAGAGAGAAACTGTTCCCATTGGCGGATGGATCAAGAACCAGAGGACATGGATTTAAGGTGATTGGCAAAAGAACCAAAGGCGAGGTGAGGAAAAACTTTTTTACACAGTGAGTGGTTGTGATCTGAAATGCACTGTCCGAGGGGGTGGTGGAGGCAGATTCAATCATGGCCTTCAAAAGGGAACTGGATAAATACTTGAAAGGGAAAAGTTTGCAAGGCTACGGGGATAGGGCGGGGGACTAGCTGGATTGCTCGTGCATAGAGCCGGCACGGACTCGATGGGCCGAATGGCCTCCTTCCGTGCTGTAACCTTTCCATGATTCTATGATTCTATGGCCTACTCCTGCTCCTATTTCTTATGTTCTTATAATCTTTTAATTTTTAAATCAATTTTCCGAGCAGCACAGAAACCCTCTTCCCCTCCCCTCCCCCACCCCCAGCTCAGGTCTCCATTGTTGCTAGGCCGCCCGGTGACATCACCGACAGGAAGCCTCGCCATTTAAAAATGGAAATAAAAAGCTGGTGTCGGTAAAAGTGACCATGAAGCTGTCAAATTGTCATTAAAAACGCTAAACCTGCCGTCCTTACCCGGTCTGGGCCTATATGTGACTCCAGTCCCACACCAACTCTTGATTGACTCTTAACAGCCTATCTGTGAAGTGGCCGAGCAAAAGTCACTCGGTCGCGTCAAACCGCTCACCTTTCCCACACGGACCGCGGCGGTTCAAGGAGAAGGCGGCCCACCACCACCTTCTCAAGGGCAGCTGGGGATGGGCAATAAATGCCGGCCTTGCCAGTGACGCCCACGTCCCGAGAATGAATTAAATTAAAAATAAACGTACAATAAACACTTACGTTAACTTAGAAGACATGCAGTGTTGACATGTTCCACCAGATGGTGCCAAAGCTAAAGGAAACGCTCTCCGTGGCCCGCAGGTATTGTCGACTCAGGGACTCTTCCCTCAGCTCTCGGCCGTGGGCCTAAACTTCAACAGTTTCTGAGCTGGACATATCTACGGGTTCGCCACCCGGCTCGGCACTGAGCCGGGAAGGTCCGAGCTTCCATTTCTCACCTGTGCCGAGTCGGTTGATCCCAGCGGGGGCAGCAGCTGGCGATACTGTAATTGGTCTCTGTGCCCCCTGAGCGGGTGACGGGGAAATCAGGCAGGGTTTCTGCTCCCAATTGCTATCTGCTGACCTCCGCTTGAGAGTGCACTTGTGTGGACATAGTATCATAGTGTTATAGTTACAACACAGGAGGTGGCCATTCAGCCCATCGTGCCTGTGCCGGCTCTTTGGAAGAGCTATCCAATTAGTCCCATTCCCCTATTCTTTCCCCATAGCCCTATAAATTTTTTCCCTTCAAGTATTTATCCAATTCCCTTTTGAAAGTTACTGTTGAATCTGCTTCCACCGCCCTTTCAGGCAGTGCATTCCAGATCACAACAACTCGCTGCATAAAATAATGTTTCCTCATGTCGCCTCTGGTTCTTTTGTCGATCACCTTAAATCTGTGTCCTCTGGTTACCGATCCTCCTGCCAATGGAAACAGTTTCTCCTTATTTATTCTATCAAAACCCCTCATAATTTTGAACACCTCTATTAAATCTCCCCTTATTCGTCTCTGTTCTAAGGGGAACAACCCCAGCTTCTCCAGCCCTCTTCACATAAATGAAGTCCCTCATCCCTGGTACCATTCTGGTAAATCTCTTCTGCACCCTCTCAAAGGCCTTGACATCCTTCCTAAAGTGTGGTGCCCAGAATTCGACACAATACTCCAGCTGAGGCCTAACCAGTGTTTTATAAATATTTAGCATAACCTCCTTGCTTCTGTACTCTATGCCTCTATTAATGAAGTGGAGATGCCGTTAATGGAGATGCCGTTAATCTATTAATGAAGCCCAGGATCCCAAAAGCTTATTTTTAACAGCCTTTTCAACTTGTCCTGCCACCTTCAAAGATTTGTGTATGTGCACCCCCAGGTCTCTCTGATCCTGCACCCCCTTTAAAATTGTACTATTTCCTTCCTACCAAAATGTATCTCTTCACATTTCCCTGCAATAAATTTCATCTGCCATTGTGTCTGCCATCATCTGTCTATGTCCTCCTGAAGCCTGTTATTTCCAAGTTTCGTTTCATCTGCCAACTTTGAAATTACACCCTCTATACCCAAGTCCAGGTCATTAATATATATCAAAAAGAGCAGTGGTCCTGATACTGACCCCTGGGGAACACCACTGTATACTTCCCTCCAGTCTGAAAAACAACAGTTCACCACTACTCTCTGCTTTCCGTCCCTTAGCCAATTTATATCCATGCTGCCACTGTCCCTTTAATCCCATGGGCTTTAATTTTACTAACATGGAACTTTATCAAACGCCTTTTGAAAGTCCATGTACACAACATCAACCACACTACCCTCATCAACCCTCTCCGTTACTTCATCAAAGAAACATAGAAACATAGAAAATAGGAGCAGGAGTAGGCCAAAGAACTCAATCAAGTTAGTCAAACACGATTTTCCTTTAACAAATGATTTTCATTTATTAGCCCATACTTTTCCAAGTTGATTCCAATCCACCTGGACAAGTTCCTTTTTAACTCACTGAAATTTTCCCTCCTCCAGTCAAGTATTTTCACTTTTGATTGTTCCTTGTCCTTTTCCATAACTATTCTAAACTTGACGATATTATGATCACTGTTCCCCAAATGCTCCCCCACTGAAACATGCTCCACCTGCCCTACTATCATTCCCCAGAACTAGATGCAGCACTCTTTCCTTCCTGGTTGGGCTGAAAATACACTGGGCGCTAAATTGGGCCGTGTAGCGCCCGTTGTTTCGGCGCTACACGGTGTCTCTGACGACCAAGATGGCGTCTTGGATCCACACGCACGTTTCCAGCGTGGCATGCGATGGACGCTACCTTGGTATAGGAGTTAGCGCATGCACAAATATCGAACGCTGGAAGCACGTAAAGTAGGGAGTAAATGCGTGCAATCAGTGTGCAATGCTGATTTAAAGTGATAGACACCATTTTGGACCTTAACGTTCAACTCAACGCACAGTCTTAACCCCGACCATCTGAACATGGTGAGTGGAGGACCCCCCACCAGCGCTGTCTAAAGGGACCATGCAGGTGAGGCAGGTTAGTTGCTGGATTATTGCTTCTGGCTGCTGGAGGAGTAGGAAGTGTTTTTTGGAGCTCCCTATTCTTACTGAGAGTACCTGGAGTACTTTTGAGAGTGCTTTGGCAGGTACTGCCTTAGGGTTCGGAAAGTTACAACCGTGGTTGAACAACATTCCTGCCAACCATGGGCGGTCTGCTAGGTCTCCCACTGGGCATTGAACACGACTGGGAGCATGAAGAGAGGCCACGCGTGAAGGGAGGGTCAAGCTGCGGGGTGGCGCAGGGCACTGAGCAGGAGAACCTACCCAATGAGGAACCTGCAGGACTACAGACCAAATGTGGGAAAGTGGGATTAGGCTGGGTGGCTCGTTTCTCAGCCGGCGCGGACACGATGGGCCGAATGGCCTCCTTCTGTGCCATATTATTCTATGATTCTAGGGCCTTCCGGGACCAATTTTCTTACCTCAACATGACCGAGGAGGATTGCATCCGACGCCTGAGGTTCACCAAGGAAGCTGTGACCGAGTTCTGTTATCTGGTGCGGCCACAACTGCAGCCCCAGAGCAGGGCAAGGACAGCATTGCCTGTGGCTGTGAAAGTCACTGTGGCGCTGAATTTCTACGGCTCAGGGAGCATTTCAGGCCTCTGCTGGCGACATGTGCAACATCTCGCAGTATGCAGTGCACTGCTGCATAAGGGAGGTCACAGACACACCGTACCAGATGGGGAACAGGTTCATCACCTTCCCTCTCCGCAGAGACAAGCAGAACGAGTGAGCACGGGGGTTCGCCCGCATTGCTGGCTTCCCCATGTTGCCATTGACTGCACACATGTTGCCCTGCGTGCCCCGCACATCAACTCAGCCGTCTTCGTCAACCAAAAGGGCTTCCACTCCCTCAATGTGCAGCTGGTGTGCGACCACACGCATCGAATCATGGAGGTCGATGCCCGCTACCCTTAGAGCAGTCACAATGCCTTCGTCATGCGGCAGTCCAATGTGCCGGCTATCTTTCACCCGACACCGGTCAGGAACCCATGCACATGTGCACAGCAGGCCTATAATGAGAGCCATGCTGCCACACGCAACATCGTGGAGCACACCATAGGCCTCCTCAAACAACGCTTCCGCTGCCGAGACCAGTCTGGAGGAGCCCACCAGTACTCCTCTGAGCAGGTGGGCAGATTTGTGGTGGTCTGCTGCATGCTGCACAACCTCGCCATCATGAGGGACCAGCCTTTGCCACCAATGACTGGCGAAGACCCTGAGCCAGTGGTGGAGGAGGAGGAGGCTGAGGAGGAAGAGGCTGAGGAGGAAGGGGGGAGGTGAAACCGGAAGAGGAAGTGGAGGAAGATGCGAGGGTGCAACAGGAACCTCACGCCTTGTCTGCAAGGGCTCTGCGTACTCGCCTGATCCGTGCCCGCTATCAATAATCTGAACTACATCCCCCAACTCACCAACAGTCCTACATTCCCCACCTTTCCGCTCCCACAAGACAATCAAATCGCCCTCCATCTGATTACACATTAGTTTCCCTCTCAGCTCATCGCATAAATAAAAACCACCACCAAATGCAAAAGCAAACTCTCATTTATCAATGAATAAATGAAATTATGCAAACAGAACAGAACTATTCACCCTTGTGCATTCCCTGAGTGCCTGTTGTTCGTGTGCCTTTACCTATCCTAGTGCTCCTACGAGGTGCTTCCCCAGTGGCTGGAGCATGGGTGGTGGGCAGCTGCTGACCTTCAATGGAGGACCGTCCAGATGGCCTTGGAGATGACCTCAAGCAGCTCTGGGCCTGGAGGGCCCGGCTTCGGACTGCACCATCTCAGCATGGGCTGCAGCAGTCTGGCCTGGCTGGCCGACAGGGGCACTGGCGGAGTGGCAGAGGTGGGAGCAGGAAGGCTGTTGTCCTGAGAGAGGACAGCAGGTCCGACTGCCATGGCGCCACTGCCACTCTCCCGGGGCGGTGCCTCAGCAATCCTGGTGATCGGCTGGAGAACGGATTGCTGGAGTGCTGTGACGCCCTGGAAGCCCCATTCCACAGTGGTCCCCAGACCCACGATAGCTGCAGTCCAAGCTTCCAAGGCAGCCGTCTGAGCTCCAAATGCAGCAATCAGACCTTGGATGGCAGATGTTTGTGCTGCAATGGAAGCTGTGACATCAGTCATCAGACGCTGCATCATGGTGAGCTCCACAGGTGTGCTGATAGAGGTGACCACCCGTTCCATGTAGGAAAGGATGGGCTCCAAGCTCTGCGCAAAGCCCTGCGCCAAGTTGGAGCTGGACTCCTCCATGCCCCTTCTCATTGTGCACAAGCTTTCTGGCAGGCTTTCCAGTGGCCCAAGCATTTGTTGGTATACGGCCATTAGCCGTCTTATGTAACCTGGCCCATCGAAGTCCTCATCTGACTCCTCTGCAGCAGAACTAGTGATTGACCTCGCCCTCCGGCGAGCTGGTACCTGTGGTATCCGTTCCCCCCGCCCCTGGCTCCTGCGTACTTGTGCTCGGTGTCTCATCACATGCAGATTCCTCCCTAACCTAACCTCTAAACGACGCGCAGTGTCAGTCTCTGAGCTGGTGGAAGCAAGTGTCAGGTTGAGAGACGGTGTAGCTTCAGTGTCCTCCTCCACCTCCTCCTCGGACGGTGCCACCTCATGTTCTTGGGTATCTGCAATGACAAAGGGAAACAAGTTTGAGTTGTGGAGTGGGGAGAGGAGCAAGTAAGAGGTGTGTGCTGGCAGCATGTGCAGCACGTGAGTCAGAAAAGAATATGGGAGGAGGGAGATGTGGAAAAGGAGACGGAGCATTAGATATGCAGAGACACCCTTCACCGGGACCTCCAGCGTGGCATGTGGTCACGGCTGCAGCGACAACCCACCCAATGATCCTGAGCACAGTCTCCTCTAGGGGGGTGAGGACGTGTAAGCGTGCCCGTCCACCCTCAGGTCCCTCCTGCTGCCGGCTGTTATGCTCCACCTTCTCCTGCAAGACAGAGGACAGTGTGTCAGTGAGTCTCCTGCGAGGTGTGTGGATGATGTGCCTGCCGTGATCGAATAGCTGCCAGTTTGTGTGACCTGTGACTGGTGGTTGTGTGGCCTGCAAGTGTGGTACTATGTGTGGGTGAGATGCAGCATGCCGAGTGCAGCATTGCATATGGATGGGCAGTGTTTGTTGGTGGGTGGGTGGGTGAAGGGGAGTGTGATGCGTGGAGCAGTGGTGCAGTTGGTAAGATGAGCCACTTGACACTTGCATTCACTCACCTTGACCACTCGTGTCAAATCATTGAACTTCTTTCGGCACTGCACCCACGTGCGTGATGCAATGTTCCTGGCGTTGACTTCCTGCACCACAGCCTGCCAATGACTGCGGAGCTGCAGTCTGGAGGGTCTCCTGCCCACCTGCGGGTACATGTTGGCTCTCCTTTCGTCTATGCCTTCTACCAGGGCCTCCAGAGCATCATCAGAGAAGCATGGAGCCCTCTCTCGTGCCGGTCCTGCTATCCTCGTGGCCATCTTTCCCTTCTCCAAGCAAACTGTGTACCTGCCATTTGAAATATGCACTTGAACCTTTAAGTAGTGCAGGTTGCTGATGACGTGCGCTGTGCACGCCCCATTTCCAGCTTCCTCATTCTCCGTGCAGCCAGCGCTACATGCGCTGCTGAGAGGCTGCACGGAGATATCATGATAATTAGCAGGCAGCACGAAGTTCACGTCTGCCTGTGTAGGGTCCATCGGGCGCGGGGTACTAGCGCATCACACTACCCCTGCCCGAAAATGACTCAACGATTTTATCTCCCTCGTTCCAGAATGTTCTCTCGTACACATTTCAGGAATTCCTCCCCCTCTTTGCCCTTTACACTATTACTATACCAGTCTATATTGGGATAATTGAAGTCCCCCATTATCACTACTCTATAGTTCTTGCATCTTCTTGTAATTTGCCTGCAAATTTGCTCCTCTATCTCCTTCCCACTATTTGGTGGCCTATGGTACACACCCGGTAGTGTAATAGCTCCTCTATTGTTCCTTAATTCTAACCACATAGATTCTGTCTTTGACCCCTCAACTACATCATCCCTTTCCAGTGCTATAATCGTTTCTTTCCTATCTTTCCTGAATATCTTGTATCCAGGAATATTAAGTACCCAATCCTCCCCTTTGAGCCAGGTCTCTGATATTGCCACTATATCATAGTCCCATGTGGCGACTTGTGCCTGCAGCTCACCAACCTCATTTACCACACTACATGCATTTACGCACATGTACTCTGAACTCAACTGCTTCGCATTTGCCCCCTGCCTGATCCCTCTTATTTCTGAACTATTCTTTACTCTAGTGCTATTTTCCCTCCCAGTCCTCTGTGCACCTTGTTTCTCCTCTCTAATGTTTCATCCTGGTGCCCATCCCCCACTGCCAAATTAATTTGGTGAACTTATGTGGACATCAAGTGGGAAGAAGATTGGATTCCCTGCAGTCAAATAACCCGATGACACGCACTGTCTGGGCCCACACATGAAGAATGGCCTCCCGAGCAAGTTACTGAGGTCGGCCTCTACCTGAATCCCTCATCATTGAATACCTGAACTGCCATTCCTGAGGGATCTTCTATGCTGAACCTTTGTTTGAGCTTTACCTTTATGCACTTGTTCAGGAATCATAGAATGTTATGACTCAGAAAGAGGCCATTCAGCCCATCGTGGCCGTGCCAGCGGAAAAAGAGCTATCCAGCCTAATCCCACTTTCCAGCACTTGGTCCGTAGCCTTGCAGGTTACAGCACTTCAAGTACACAGCCAAGCACTTTTTAAATGAGTTGAGGGTTTCTGCCTCTACCATCTTTTCAGACAGTGAGTTCCAGACCCCCACCATCCTCTGGGTGAAAAAAAAATTCTCCTCAGCTCCCCTCTAATCCTTCTACCAATTACTTTAAATCCATTCCCCTGCTATTCTCACTGACACCTCTGCTAAGGGAAATAGCTCCTCCCTATCCACTCTATCTAGTCCCTTCATAATTTTATACACCTCAATTAAATCTCCCCAAAGAAAACAACCCCAGCCTATCCAATCTTTTCTCATTGCTAAAATTCTCCAGCCCTGACAACATCCTCGTAAATCTCCTGTAATCATTTTACATCTTTCCTGTAATGTGGTGACCAGAACTGTACGCAGTACTCAAGCTGTGGCCTGACCAGTGTTTTATGCAGTTCTAGCATAACCTCCCTGCTCTTATATTCTATGCCTCAGCATTACACAGTCTAAATCAAAAGCAAAATACTGTGGATGCTGGAAATCTGAAACAAAAACAGAAGATGCTGGAAATACTCAGAAAGTCAGGCAGCATCTGTGGAGAAAGAAACAGAGTTAATGTTTCAGGTCGATGACCTTTCGTCAGAACTGGAAGAAGTTAGAGATTTAACCGTTTTTAAGCAAGTACAGCAGAGCCAGGGAAGTGGGAGGGGAGGAAAGAACAAATGGGGAGGTTTGTGACAGGGTGGAGGGCAGGAGTGATTAAATGACAAAAGGGATGATGGTGCCAGGTAAGGAGGGTGATAATGGGACAAGTAAAGAAACAAAAGATGGGTCTAGAGGAGCAGGTCAGCAGAGGCGTTCAGCAAAGCGATCACCCAATCTGTGTTTGGCCTCCCCAATGTAGAGTATTGTGAGCATCGTGAGCAGCGGATACAGTAAACTAAATTGAAAGAAGTACAAGTAAATCGCTGTTTCACCTGGAAGGAGTGTTCGGGGTCCTGGACGGTGGGAAGGGAGGAGGTGAAAGGGGCAGGTGTTGCATCTCCTGCGCTCGCACGCGAAGGTGCCGTGGGGAGGAGAGGGGGTGTTGGGGGTGATGGAAGAGTGGACCAGGGTGGGGCGGAGGGAGCGGTCCCTTCGGAACGCTGAAAGGGGAGGGGAGGAGATCATAAGAAATAGGAGCAGGAGTAGGCCATTCAGCCCCTTGAGCCTGCTCCAACATTCAATCAGATCTTCGACCTTAACTCCACTTTCCCGCCCGATACCCTAATCCCTTGATTCCCCTAGAGTCCAAAAATATATCCATCCTTCAATGACTCAGCATCTGGGGTAGAGAATTCCAAAGATTCACAATGCTCTGCGTGAAGAAATTCCTCCTCATCTCAGTCTTGAATGGCCGACCCCGTATCCTGCGAACATACGAATTAAGAGCAGGAGTAGGCCATTCGGCCCCTCGAGCCTGACCTGCCATTTGATAAGATCATGGCTGATCTGATTGTGATCTCAACTCTACTTTCCCGTCTACCTACTATAACCTTGACTCCCTTGTTAATCAGGAATCTATCTAACTCAGCCTTAAAAATATTCAATGACCCTGCCTCCACCAATCTCTGGGGAAGGGAGTTCCACAGACTCGCGATCCTCTGAGAGCAACTATGCCCCTTCGTTCTAGACTCTCTAGCCAGGGGAAGCAACATCTCAGCGTTAACCCTGTCAAACCCCCTCATAATCTTATATGTTTCAATGAGATCACCCCTCATTCTTCTAAACTCCAGAGAGAATAGGCCCATTCTACTCAACCTCTCCTCATAGGACAATTAATCTAGTGAACCTTTGTTGCACCGCCTCTAAGGCAAGTATATCCTTCCTTAGATAAGGAGACCAAAACTGTACACAGTACTCCAGGTGAGGTCTCACCAAAGCCCTGTATAATTGTAGTAAGACTTCCTTACTCTCGTACTCCAACCCCCTTGCAATAAAGGCCAACACGCCATTTGCTTTCCTAATTGCCTGCTGTATCTGCATACTAACATTTTGTGTTTCATGTACAAGGACACACAAATCCCTCTGAACACCAACATTTAATAGTTTCTCACCATTTAAAAAATATTCTGTTTTTCTATTCTTCCTACCAAAGTGAATAACCTCACATTTCCCCACATTATACTCCATCTGCCACCTTCTTGCCCACTCACTTAACCTGTCTACATCCCTCTGCAGACTCTTTGGGCTCAATTTTGAAATGGTGGTGAGTTGGCAGCGGGGGGGATGGGGGGGGGTGAAGGTGCGTGTGGCAAACCCGAATAAAAAAAAGTACCTTTCTGACGCGATCGCGATGTAATTGACGTTGATTAAAGTTGTTTCCGGGTTTCGCGCCCAGCGGCCCCTGATTGACAGGCTGGCTGCTGACAGGAGCTGTAACGCCGAGGGGGGAAGGGGGAGAGAAAGAGAGAGAGAGAGAGAGAGAGAGACGTCATCCGGCGCTGGAACAGAAAGTGGAGGGCTCTGAAGATCGGTGGAGGAGGTGGAGATCGGTGGGGGGAGGAGTGGAAGATCAGGAGGGGAGTAGAAAATCGGGGGGGTGGGGGTAAGGGGAGATTGGAGGGGGAGAGGGGAAGATCGGGGAGGAAAGCTGAAGATCGGTGGGGAGAGTCGAAGATCGAGGGGGAGAGTGGAAGATCGGTGGAGAGGGGAATATCGAGGGGGGGGGAGGGTGAGATCGGTGGGGAGAGAGGAAGAGATTGGAGAGGGACATCGGGGGGGAGAGGGGGAGATCGGAGAGGGACATCAGGGAGAGGGGGTGATTGGAGATGGAGACATCGGGGGCTTAGGGGGACATCAGAGAGGGACATCAGGGGGCTGAGAGAGACATCGGAGAGGGAGACATCGGGGGGAGAGGGGGGCATTGGAGAGGGAGACATTGGACATCGGAGCAGGGTGGAAATGTAGGTTTATTTTGTTTTTTTAACTTTGTGCGATGGTTTTTTATTTAATTTATTTTGTTTATTTTTGCCTGATCTGGCCCTTCTCACCTGGTTTCATCAGGAGCAAATCAGAAGCCTTGGGAAAGTCGCCCAGGTAAGTTTAAAATCATTTTATCAATCTATTACGTTCAGATGTACTCAATGAGGTACATTTGGTTCTTTAACTATCATCCCGCTGGCTTTAATTGCCGGCGGGACTTCCAGATTCGGGAAGCGCTCACACAGGTGCGTCTGTGGCAACCCCGGAAATCGACGGGTTGGAGCCGGCTTCCGAACCTGCTCAGGATTTTTGCCATTTTCCAAGCCCCCCCGTAATTTGATTTTAAAATTGAGCCTTTTGTGTCCTCACAGTTTACTTTCCCACTGAGCTTTGTATCGTCAGCAAACGTGGATACATTACACTCGGTCCCTTCATCTAAGTCATTAATATAGATTGTAAATAGCTGAGGCCCAAGCACTGATCCTTGCGGTACCCCACTAGTTACAGCCTGCCAACCTGAAAATGACCCGTTTATCCCTACTTTCTGTTTTCTGTCCGTTAACCAATCCTCTATCCATGCTAATATATTACCCCCAAACCCATGAGCCCTTATCTTGTGTAACAACCTTTTATGTGGCACCTTATCGAATGCCTTTTGAAAATCCAAATATACTACATCCACTGGTTCCCCTTTATCCACCTTGCTAGTTACATCCTCACAAAACTTTAATAAATTTGACAAACACGATTTCCCTTTCATAAAACCATGTTGACTCTGCCTAATCATATTATGATTTTCTAAGTGCCCTGTTACCACATCCTTAATAATGGATTCCAGCATTTTCCCGACGACTGATGTCAGGCTAACTGGCCTGTGGTTCACTCTTTTCTCTCCCTGTTTGTGTTTGTTGGTGGGATCACGCTGGAGGTGGCGGAAATGGCAGAGGATGATCCGTTGAATGTGGAAGCTGGTGGGGTGAAAGGTGAGGAAAAGGGGGGCCCTATCTGGGAGGGAGGGGAAGGGGTGAGGAGAGAAGAGCAGGAAATAGGATGGACACGGTCGAGGGCCCTGTCAACTATAGTGGAGGGGGAGCATCGGTTGAGGAAAAAGGAAGACATATCGGAAGCACTGGTGTATGGAAGGTGGCATCGTCAGAACAGATGCAACGGAGACAGAGAAACTGGGAGAAGGGAATAGAGTCCTTACAGGAAGCGGGGTGGGAGGAAGTGTAATCAAGGTAGCTGTGGGAGTCGGCGGGCTTATAATAGATATTAGTTGACAGCCTATCCCCAGAAATGGAGATAGAGAAGTTAAGGACGGGAAGGGAAGAGTCAGAGATGGACCAGGTGAAGACGAGGGAAGGGTGGAAATTAGAAGCAAAGTTGATGAAATTTTCCAGTTCAGGGCGAGAGCTGAAAACGGCACAGATACAGTCATTAACATACCGGAAAAAGAGGTGAGGGAGGGGACCTGAGTAGGACTGGAACAAGGAATGTTCGACGTAGCCCATGAAAAGGCAGGTGTATCTGGGACCCACGTGGGTTCCCATAGCGACACCTTTTATTTAGAGGAAGTGAGTGGAGTCAAAGGAGAAGTTGTTCAACTTAAGAACAAGTTCAGCCAGGCAGAGGAGGGTAGTGGTGGATGGGGACTGGTTGGGCCTCCGTTCAAGGAAGAAGCGGAGGGCCCACAGGCCATCCTGGTGGGGGATGGAGGTGTAGAGGGACTGGACGTCCATGGAGAAAAGGAGACGGTTAGGGCCGGGGAACTGGAAACTGTTAGAGTGGTGGAGGGCGTCAGAAGAGTCGTGGATGTAGGTGGGAAGAGACTGGACAAGGGGAGAAAAAAATAGGAGGAAATGAGTTCCGTAGGGCAAGAACAGGCTGAAACGATGGGTGTACTGGGGCAGTCCTACTTGTGGAGCTTAGGAAGGAGGTAGAAGTGAGGGTGGGAGACTATGAGGTTGGAGGCTGTTCTGCTGTTGCCATTTGCACCTCCACTAGACCCATCTTTTTCTCTTTACTTGTTCCATTACCACCCTCCTTGCCTTGCACCATCATCCCTTTTGTCATTTAATCACTCCCGCCCTCCACCCTATCACAGACCTCCCCTTCCACCCCCCCCCCGCTCCAATCCCACCCCTTTCCCTGGCTCTGTACTTGCTTAAAAAACTGTTAAATCTCTAACTTCTTCCAGTTCTGGCAAAAGGTCTTCGACCTGAAACGTTAACTCTGTTTCTCTCTCCACAGACGCTGCCTGACTGGCGTTTGATAAAGTGCCGCATAATAGACTTGTCAGCAAAGTTGAAGCCCATGGAATAAAAGGGGCAGTGGCAGCATGGATACAAAATTGGCTAAATGACAGGAAACAGAGAGTAGTGGTGAACGGTTGTTTTTCGGACTGGAGGAAGGTGTTCAGTGGTGTTCCCCAGGGGTCAGGACTAGGGCCTCTGCTTTTTTAGATATATATTAATAACTTGGACTTGGGTGTACAGGGCACAATTTCAAAATTTGCAGATGACATAAAACTTGGAAGTGTAGTAAACAGTGAGGAGGATAGTAACAGACTTCAAGAAGACATCGACAGGCTGGTGGAATGGGTGGTCACATGGCAGATGAAATTTAACGCAGAGAAGTGCGAAGTGATACCTTTTGTCAGGAAGAATGAGGAGAGGCAATATAAACTAAAGGGTACAATTCTAAAGGGGATGCAGGAACAGAGAAATCTGGGAGTATATATGCACAAATCTTTGAATGTGGCAGGGCAGGTTGAGAAAGAGTTTAAAAAAGCATACGGGATCCTGGGCTTTATAAATAGAGGCATAGAGTACAAAAGTATGGAAGTTATGATGAACCTTTATAAAACACTGGTGCGGCCACAACTGGAGTATTGTGTCCAGTTCTGGGAACTGCAGTTTAGGAAGGATGTGAAGGCCTTAGAGAGGGCGCAGAAAAGATTTACTGGAATGGTTCCAGGGATGAAGGAATTCAGTTATGTGGATAGACTGGAGAAGCTGGGATTGTTCTCCTTAGAGCAGAGAAGGTCGAGAGGAGATTTGATAGAGGTATTCAAAATCATGACGGGTTTAGAGAAAGTAAATAAAGAGAAACTGTTCCCATTGGTGGAAGGGTCGAGAACCAGAGGACACAGATTTAAGGTGATTGGCAAAAGAACCAAAGGTGACATGAGGAAAAACTTTTTTACGCAGCGAGTAATTATGATCTGGAATGCACTGCCTGAAAGGGTGGTGGAAGCAGATTCAATCATGGCTTTCAAAAATGGAATTGGATAAATACTTGAAGGGAAAAAATTTGTAGGGCTATGGGGAGAGAGCGGGGAATGGGACTAACTGGATTGCTCTTACAAAGAGCTGGCAAGGGCTCGATCGGCTGAATGGTCTCCTTCTGTGCAGTAACCATTCTATGACTCTATGCTGAGTATTTCCAGCATCTTCTGTTTTTATTACACAGCCTAAGGTATGTTGCTCTTTCCTCGTCTGCTCTCTTTCCTTGTAATTTACTCTCTGTATTTCCGAGGTTTTGTTTAATCACTCACAAACTGGTATTGTTTAACGGGGCTCCCAATCAAATGGGGGAGGTGGGCTAGAAGCCTGTGCCCAAGGCCTCTGCCAACGCCCTCTCCTTGAACAGGGGGTGGGGGGGTGACGGGGAGAAGCCCCTTGCTCTGATTTCTTCTGCCGCTCCTCTTGCCGGTCGGTGTATGCTCCCTGCTCGCTGCCCGTCCCCTCCTCTGTCCTCCCAGATGGCGTTGGGTGACTGACGGAGTGTGGAATCAGGGGTCACGGACATTTTGCTTTATCACACGGAGCTCAAAGAAACGGATTTAAACGGGTTACAGGGTGAAGGAAAGTCTGTGGGGAGAACCGATCGTCCAAAGTAAGGGTTAAAAATTTTGCTGTTTTACATTAGTAAACAGCTTAAAGTGTTCGTAGGAAATTCCTCCAACCACTATTTTCAAGAAAATTTTTAGCCCCATTTTACTAACCCGCTGACCCACATTGACAAAGCGCAATTTCAGTCGTATAATTATAAATGTACGGATTAATCTTTTGATTTTTATATCAGTTTTCCGAGCAGAACAGAAACCCTCCCCCCCCCTCCCACCTCCAGCTCAGGTCTCCATTGTTGCTAGGCCGCCCGGTGACAACAACGACAGGAAGTCTCACCATGGGTCCCAGAGTGGCTCAATTAAAAACACAGGGTGACGTGGGGGGAGGGGAGATGAGGGGAGCCAAGTCTTCAGGCCAAACTAAGAGCTGATCTGGAGATATACTATCCTGGGAAATCACACTTACCAGCTGGGTACACCGTGGCTCAGGGCCATCTCCATTCCTCCTGATCGTCAAAGCGAAGCCAATAATTTGAGTCTGATTCGAGGATGTGAAGCTGTCGACCAAAATGGCTGCCAGCTGCTAAATGATTAAGCTGTGTTGTCTTTTTCTCCTTTTCCTTGGAAGCTTTTTAGTTCCTTTCCCGTTTTCAAGCTTTTATTCCGCCACAAATTCCATTCCCTAGTTACTGACTCCGTCCCCTCTCCCTGGCTGAGGCTGAACAAGGCCGTTCCCAACCTTGCCGTCCTATTTGACCCTGGGCTGAGCTTCCGACTCCATATCCAACCCATCACCAAGACCGCCTACTTCCACCTCCATAACATCGCCCGAATCTGCCCCTGACTCAACCCACCTGCTGCTGAGACCCTCATCCGTGCCTTTGTTACCTGCAGACTCGACTATTCCAATGCTCTCCTGGCCGGCCTCCTATTTTCCACCCTCCATAAACTTGAGCTCGTCCAAAACTCTGCTGCCCGTATCCTAACTCGCACCAGGTCCCATTCACCCACCACCCACTGTGCTCGCTGACCTACATTGGCTCCCGGTCCGGGAATGCCTCGATTGTAAAATTCTCGTCGTTGTGTTCAAATCCCTCCATGGCCTCTCCCCTCCCTATCTCTGTAACCTCCGCCAGCCCTACAACCCTCCTGAGATCTTTGCGTCCCTCCAAACTCTGGCCTCTTGTCCATCTCCCACTCCCTTCACTCCACCATGGACTGTCTAGGCCCTAAACTCTGGAATTCCCTCCCTAAACCTCTCCTCCTCTCTCTTCTCCTTTAAGACGCTCCTTGAAACCTACCTCTTTGACCAAGCTTTTGGTCACCTGTCCTAATATCTCCTTATGTGGCCAGGTGTCAAATTTTGTCTGATAATCACTTCTGTGAAGCACCTTGGGATTTCTTACTATATTAAAGGCGCTATATAAATGCAAGTTGCTGTTATCTGGAGTGGACTCTGTGCAGGAATTCTACCACTAAGCCAGCACTAACTCCGTCTTTGAACAGATACTACTATCAAATCTTTGTAACAAATTTCAATTTGAAGGAATTTCCTGAGAACGAGGCTATCACTTTGCAACTTTAACGGGAAAAAAAAAACCATCTCACCCAAATCCCTCGGCTTGAGGTAAGGCTGAACGGCCCAGCATATACATTTTTTCTTTTCAATGCAGAAGAAATACATATTTCATCGGGCTTCCTCTCCAAAAAGAAATACTTTTGTAGGGATCAAGCTCCAGATGTGCCCCCATGTCGGTACCGGTGGGGGCGGGGGGGGCGGGGGTCGGGGGGAGTTGGTGGGGAGAACTAGAAATATTGGAACGGATCCAGCTGATCTCTGGATCTGAACCTACCCAAATTTAACACTAATTGCACAGGGTGCCTTTGACCAGCTGTCTGTTAGTCATTAATAATGATCAAAAGCAGTTGGTCTCATTCTTGCCTCTGAGTCAGAAGGTCGTGGGTTCGAGTCCCACTCCAGAGTCTTGAGCCCATAATCCAGGCTGACACTCCCAGTACTGAGGGAGCGCTGCGCTGTCGGAGGTGCCGTCTTTCGGATGAGACATTAAACCGAGGCCCCCATCTGCCCTCATGGCACTATTCAAAGAAGCCACGGGGAGTTCTCCCCGGTGCCCTGGATCATACTTATCCCTCAACATTATCTGGTCGTTTATCACGTTGCTGTTTGTGGGATCTTGCTGTGCCCAATTTGGCTGCCGCATTGTCATATCAGTGTCGCATTGTTTGCAATTGGAATTACGACCGAAAACATTTCACCACCAAGAAGAAAAACAATTATAAAAAAAAGGCACAGATGTGTTTCGTAGAAGCATTCCCAGATGCAATTTAATCTTTTGATCTCTGCCTGAATATTCCCAGCACAATCGATATTGAGTCATTTTGTGATTAGCCTGTTTAGTTTTGTACATGAGGATAAGGGAGCACTGAAAGCAGCAGATGTGACGGGAGACACACACACCGCAAAGTAGCAATCAACAAAAGAAGGCAGAACGCTACACTGTGTAGCCAGAACAGCTGTAAGGTCTTCCGTTCCCTTCCGCCTTCTTGGACCTCGGAAATACAACAACAAAATTGCACGCGACAAACAGGCTTTGGCTCAACCCAAACTTACTAGTTTATGAGACCAGCAAAACCCCAGTACAAACCCTTCTATGATTTCACTGAAACGTACAATCACCCATGCGGCTAGTCGTTACCAATGCTGATCGCAGGCCTGGACCTGGAAATGACCGGTTTCCGTCCTTCTTCCCTTGACCGCAGCCTCCGCAGTGCAAACCCCTTAGTGGTTTGCCTGGAACTTACAATCACCCACGTGGCTGGTCCTTACCGATGTTGATTGTAGGCCTTGATCTGGAGCTGACTGGTCTCCATCCGTCTTCACCTGACTGCAGCCTCCACGTGCTACTGTTGTACCTTCTTAAAGTGTTCCAGTCATGCAAATCCCCACCTGGGCCTCATCCGTGGCTTCAGCTATCATAGAAACATAGAAAATAGGAGCAAGAGTAGGCCATTCAGCCCTTCCGGCCTGCTCCACCATTCAAAATGATCATGGCTGATCGTCTAACTCAGTACCCTGTTCCCGCTTTTTCCCCATATCCCTTGATTCCTTTAATGTTAAGAAATATATCTATCTCCTTCTTGAATACATCTAGTGACTTGGCCTCCACTGCCTTCTGTGGAAGAGAATTCCACAGGTTCACCACCCTCTGAGTGAAGAAATTTCTCCTCATCTCGGTTCTAAATGGCATACCCTGTATCCTGAGACTGTGACCCTTGGTTCTGGACTCCCCAGCCTTTGGGAACATCCTCCCTGCATCTAGTCTGTCTAGTCCTGTTAGAATTTTATATGTTTCGATGAGATCACCTCTCATTCTTCTAAACTCGAGTGAATATAGGCCGAGTCGACCCAATCTCTCCTCATAAGTCAGTCCTGCCATCCCAGGAATCAGTCTGGTAAACCTTCATTGTACTCCCTCCATGGCAAGGAGATCCTTCCTCAGATAAGGAGACCAAAACTGCACACAATACTCCACATGTGGTCTCACCAAGGCCCTGTATAACTGCAGTAAGACATCCCTGCTCCTGTACTCAAATCCTTTTGCAATGAAGGCCAATATACCATTCGCCTTCCTAACTGCTTGCTGCACCTGAATGCTGGCTTTCAGCGACTGGTGTACAAGGACACCCAGGTCTCGTTGCACCTCCCCTTTTCCCAATCTATCACCATTCAGATAATAATCTGCTTTTCTGTTTTTACAACCAAAGTGGATAACCTCACATTTATCCATGTTATACTGCATCTGCCCACTCACTCAACTTGTCTAAATCAGATTGGAGCCTCTTTGCATCCTCCTCACAGCTCACATTCCACCCCAGCTTTGTGTCGTCTGCAAACTTGGAAATGTTACATTTAGTTCCCTCATCCAAATCATTGATCTATATTGTGAATAGCTGGGGCCCAAGCACTGATCCCTGCAGTACCCCACTAGTCACTGCCTGCCACCCAGAAAAAGAGTTTATTCCTACTCTCTGTTTCCTGCCTGTCAACCAATTCTCAATCCATGCCAGTAAATTCCCCCCAATCCCATGTGCTTAAATTTTGCACACTAACCTCTTGTGTGGGACCTTATCAAAAGCCTTCTGAAAATCCAAATACACCACATCCACTGGATATCCCCTTTCTATTCTACTGGTTACATCCTCAAAAAACTCCAGTAGATTTGTTAAGCATGATTTCCCTTTCATAAACCCATGCTGACTTTGTCCAATCCCGTTAATGCCCTCCAAGTGTTCTGTTATCACATCTTTTATAATAGACTCTAGCATTTTCCCCACTACTGATGTTAGGCTAACTGGTCTGTAATTCCCTGTTTTTTCTCTCCCTCCTTTTTTAAATAGTGGGGTTACATTTGCCACCCTCCAATCTGTAGGAACTGTTCCAGAGTCTATAGAAGTTTGGAAGATGATCACCAATGCATCCATTATTTCCAGGGCCACTTCCTTTAGTACTCTGGGATGTAGATTATCAGGCCCTGGGGATTTGTCAGCCTTTAGCCCCATTAATTTCCCTAGAACTATTTTTTTACTAATACTGGTTTCCTTCAGTTCCTCCCTCTCACTAGACCCTTGGTTCCCTAACATTTCTGGGAGGTTATTTGTGTCCTCCTTTGTGAAGACAGAACCAAAGTGTTTAATTGTTCTGCCATTTCTTTGTTCACCATTATAATTTCCCCCATTTCTGACTGCAAGGGACCTATATTTGTCTTCACTAATCTTTTCCTCTTGACATGTTTATAGAAGCTTTTACAGTCAGTTTTTATGTTCCCTGCTAGTTTACTCTCAAACTGTATTTTTCCCCTCTTAATCAATTTCTTTGTCCTCCTTTGCTGAATCCTCAGGCTTGCCGCTTTTTCTGGCAATTTTATATGCCTCCTCTTTGGATCTAGTACTATCCCTAATTTCTTTTGTAAGCCATGGTTGAGCCACCTTTCCTGTTTTATTTTTGCGCCAGACAGAAATGAATAATTGTTGTAATTCCTGCACACATTCTTTAAATATTAGCCATTGCCTATCCACCGTCATCCCTTTTAGTAAAGTTCCCCAATCTATCTTAGCCAACTCGCACCTCATACTTTCGTAGTTTCCTTTATTTAGATTCAGGACCCTAGTTTCGGATTCAACTACTTCACTCTCCATCTTAATGAGGAGTTCTATCATGTTATGGTCGCTCTTCCCTAAGGGACCCTGCACAACAAGATTGTTAATTAATCCTTTCTCTTTGCACAATACCCAGTCTAAGATCGCCTGTTCTCTAGTTGGTTCCTCAATGTATTCGTCTAGAAAACCATCACGTACACACTCCAGGAATTCCTCCCCCACAGTATTATTGCTAATTTTGTTTGACCAATCTATATGTATATTGAAGTCACCCATGATTATAGTTGTACCCTTCTTGCATACATCTCTAATTTCCTGTTTAATACCTTCCCCTACATCTCTACTACTGTTTGGGGGCCTATAGTCAACCCCCACCAATGTTTTCTGCCCCTTGATGTTTCTTAGCTCCACCCATACAGATTCCAACTTGTGATTTTCCGAGCCAATATCCTTCCTCACTATTGCATTGATTTCCTCCTTTACTAACAACGCTACCCCACCTCCTTTCCCTTTTTGCCTGTCCTTCCTAAATACTGATTACCCCTGGATGTTCAGTTCCCATCCTTGGTCACCCTGCAGCCATGTCTCCGTAATTGCAATTATGTCATGACCGTTAATACCTATCTGTGCTGTTAATTCATCTACCTTACTGCAAATGCTCCGCGCATTTAGACACAATGCCTTTAGACTTGTCTTTTTAAGATTGCTAGTCATCTTAGTTTTATTTTGCACTATGGCCCTATTTGTTTTTCGCCCTTGTTTTCTCTGCCTTCCACTATTTCTTCTTCCCTTTCTGTCTTTTGTTTCTATCCTTGTTGCCCCCTCCTCTGTCTCCCTGCTCAGGTTCCCATCCCCCTGCCAGTCTAGTTTATCTGTTGGATTGCTTGACATTCACACCTCTTCATCTGGGCATCTCGGTGATTCCTCACTATGATGGGCCCTTGGCTCACAGCATTATTTAGGCGTGAAAGGCCTTCCGTTCTTGTCCGAGGCTGAGCATGGCTCAGAGGCTCAGTTTGATTATACATTGTCTCGATGTTAATGTGTCTTCGCCAGGGAATCATTGTTTGATGTAAATGAGTCTCTGAAACTGATCATGGGCTGGAGTCTCTTTGACTGGAGCCTGGGGTTAACTGTTTCATATCTCGCAGCTTGTTTCATGTCTTGCAGTTTTATGCTGGAAACACTCAGCAGGTCAGGCAGCATCTGTGGAGAAAGAGAAAGAGTTAACGTTTCAGGTCGATGATCCCTCGCAAGAACTCCCTGACTTGCTGAGTATTTCCAGCATTTTCTGTTTTTATTTATTATTAGAGCAGTGCACGGTTTGATCGCGACTTTCTCCGCCTTCTCCTCTGCAATTCTGGCTACATATTGTAGCGTTCTGTCTTCTTTTGTGCTCTGGTCAGGCTGCGGCCTGAGTATTGTGACCTGTTCTGGTCGTCAAGGCACAAAGAGATAACCAACAACATTAATCAACAACAACACTTATATAGCGCCTTTAACATAGTAAAACGTCCCAAGGGAGTGGGAGTGTAATCAGATAAAGTTTGACACCGAGCCACATAAGGAGATATTAGGACAGGTGACCAAAAGCTTGGTCAAAGAGGTAGGTTTTAAGGAGCGTCTTAAAGGAAGAGAGAGAGGTAGAGAGGTTTAGGGAGGGAATTCCAGAGCTTAGGGCCTAGGCAGCTGAAGTCAGGGCCGCCAATGTTGGGGCGAAGGAAATTGGGAATTGAAGGAGCACAGAGACATGTTTAAAATGCCTTTTGTGGCTGCAGGGAGGGAAAGGGAAATTAGAGAGTGGGGGGATGATCATGTGAGAGCACAGGCATAGACCGTCCTGGGGCCAATTACCTTTTTCCGTGTTGCGCATTGAATGTGAAGATAAAACTGATGTGATGTGGCAGATGAACATGCTGCACCATTGTAATATTTTGTTCTTCAGTTCCCGCGGCAATCGGAGGAGGTGGGCGGGGGCTACAGAGGTCTCACCCCCAAAGACTTGAGCACATAATCTAGGCTGATACTCCCAGAGAGGGAGTGCTGCAATGTCGGAGGTGCCGTCTTTCGCATGAGACGTCAAACTGAGGCCCAGTCTGCCCTTTCAGGTGGACATAAAAGATCCCATGGCCACTATTTCAAAGAAGAGCAGAGGAGTTCTCCCCGGTGTCCTGGTCAATATTTATCCCTCAACCAACATCATTAAAAAACAAATTATCTGCTCATTATCACATAGCTGTTTGTGGGATCTTGCTGTGCGCAAAATTGGCTGCCGCGTTTCCTACGTTACAACAGTGATTACACTTCACAAGTACTTCATTGACTGTGCAGCGTTTTGGGGTGTCCTCAGGTCATGAAAGGTGTTATATAAATGCAAGTCTTGCTTTCTTATTACCTTTGTTGCTATTGTTGTTCTATTGTTGGCATTGGGTTATTTATTACTCTTGATGTTATTATTGTTTTTGCTGCAATTAACTAATTCTATGATTAGCAACTTTTTGAAATTTTGAACCATTTTAGTAATGGTTAACATGTTTACATTTACAAATGTTGTTCATTGCCTTCTTAGATATCGCTTTTCGACTTTTTGATACATCTACACTTACAACTATTGACAAAGGAGAAATCTAGCACGACTTTCTGAAACAAACCATTACTTTTAAATTGACAACTCAAACCAGTGTTACCACTGCTGCTCAGTTCGCAGACACTGATGTATACATGTTCGCTGTAGAATGTGCAAGGCCTTCCATGGCCTCGCCCCTCCCTATCTCCAGCCCTACAATCTTCCGAGATCTCTGCGCTCCTCCAATTCTGGCCTCTTGCGCATCCCAGATTTCCATTGCTCCACCATTGGCGGCCGTGCCTTTCAGCTGCTTCAGTCCTAAGCTCTGGAATTCCATCCCTAAACCTCTCCGCCTCTCTACCTCGCTCTCTCTTTCTTTAAGACGCTCCTTAAAACCTACCTCTTTGACCAAGCTTTTGGTCACCTGTCCTAATATCTCCTTATGGGGCTTGGTGTCAAATTTTGTTTGATAATCGCTCCTGTGAAGCGCCTTGGGACGTTTTACTATGTTAAAGGAGCTATATAAATGCAAGTTGTTGTTAATAAAGTCGTAAAGATAGGCACTACTTTATTATCAATTCTTCCTGATGAGAATGTGCTTCTTTTTGTTCTCATCTGCGTTTACTTGTTGAATGTTGTTGTTTAAACTGTTGCAATAAATAAAAGTCCCACTGACTTTGAACCTTGCCTATCCGTTCCTTTTGTTCGCCCCATGAGGGGGAAACCGTTCAGGACTTCCTGGTCCACCTCAATCCTGCTGGTGGAGTCCTGGGGGGAGGGGGAGAGCGGCTATCGTTGTCCGGATGACCGAGCCACTTGCCTCCGTCTAGCCCCCCTGCCCGCTGCTGCCGTGCCATCCTCGGGGGTGAGCGGGGGGTGGTGCAAGGGCACAGCGCATGCTCCCAGCGATATCCAGGTCCACTGACATCTCGTCCGCCAGGTTAAGGGTCAGCCCCTCCCGCAGGGCAAAAAGTTGTGCAGTGTGCAGCAGGGCAACACAATCCTCGCCGTACTGCTAGGCGAGTGGTCTAAAACACGACCCCCACCCCCAACCTGTCCAGCGTGATTTGAGCGCCCCTATTGCCCTCTCCATCACTTGGCGCGGTGTGGGCACAGGTTGTATCCGCTCCTGTGCTGTGTTGCTGATGATGCGGGAGGGCGATGTTGGAGTGTCGAAGGTCCGAGGCATCTCCAGCACCTCCCTCAATGCTGCGCACCAACGTTTGTGATCCACAGTCGGGCATCGCAGACTGTCATCACCGTCAATGCATGGCACCCTTTCCTGTTCATGTAAAGTCACAGGTCCATCAGGCGGTGCCTTCACTGAATCGTGGGTCCCATCGACGGCCCCCCCACCCCACCCCACCCCTCCCCGCGCTCTAGGATCCTGTGGAATGCCCGTGGACTGCGATGGACCTCTCCCTTCACCGAGCTGGGGACATGTCTTACCCGATGAAGTCGGATACCCCCTACGGAATAGTTGAATGCAGGCCCTGGCCCCGCTCTGGATGACGTTGCAGATGTCACCGGTGCCCGCCTGAAAGGAAGCACAGGTGGAGAAATTGAGGGCTGTCGCTGACCAGGCCCCACGAGAGTGAGACCCTGGCTGCAGGTCCTCCTTTAGGATGTCTCAGAGGTGGACAATTTCCTCCTTGCTGAAACAGAAGATCATAAGTAATAGGAGCCAGAGGAGGCCATACAGCACCTCGAGCCTGCTCCGCCGGTCAATCAGATCATGGCTGGTCTTCAACCTCAACTCCACTTTCCTGCCTGAACCCCATATCCCTTGATACCCTCAGTGTCCAAATATCCAGCAATCTCATCCTTGAATATACTCAACAGCTGAGCACCCTCAGCCCTCTGAGGTAGAGCATTCCAAAGATTCACCTCCCACTCAGTGAAAAATATTTTCTGCATCTTGGTCCTAAATGGCCTACCCTTTATCTTGAGACTATGGCCCCTAGTTCTTGATTCTCCAGGTAGATGCTGAGAGGCTGTTTTCCCAGGCTGGAGATGGAGCCTCCAGCCATGGTGCCTCACTCCGCCCCTCTTCCAGGCCGCCCATTAACAGTGTAACACCCAGCGGGTACACCATCCCACTGCTTTCACCCCTCTCCAGAGTGTTGAAATGTCTTTGTTGTGCTGGAAATGATCACCTTCAAAACACCAGCAGGAGTGTGGATGGCGAGAGATTATCGCAATGAGCTTCCTTGAGGCAAAAAGAAACCCTTAGGAACAATTCACCACCTCGCTGGAGAGAGAATCCAAAGCTTCACTCTTCCCTTTCTGGGCTGTCAAGGTCGAGCGTCACGTGAGGACCATAAATCACGCCATTGACAGGCTCCTTACGCCATGAGCTACCAGCCCTAATTGGCTGCAGCGAGATTAATTTTCATTAACATTGTAAATCCAGCAGTGTCATGATCGCGGTAAATTGCAATGTGGAGCCTCACGGCGAGATGGTAATTCTTTCTGTTGGCAAGGCTAACGGCAAATCATTCGGCAATTTGTGGGGAATCGGAACTCATCCCGTATCTCCTTTACGCCACAAATTGCTGGATTTTTAAACAATTAATAATATAGTGCTGTAAATGCGTCATTATTTTCCCAATGAGCTACATGTCTCTCTATTACCCTCTGTCACTCATTCCCCTTCTCCCTGTCTCTCCCTAGTGTCTTTCAGCCTCTATCTTGTTCTCTCCTTGTATTTCCGTAACTCAGTCTTTCTCTTTCTATGTCCCTTTCTCCACATCTTGCTCTCTCCATCTCTTTTTTCACCGTTGCCTTTTATTTTTTTTCCCTCTGTCTCCCTCTTCCTCTATATCCTGCCCTTCTTTATCTTCATCTCTCACTATCTCTTCCCTGTTTCTCCCTGTCTGTCTATCTCTCTCTCTCCCTCTGTCTCTCACTCTCTCCCTGTCTCTCATGTTCTCTGCCGGTCCTTCTGTACGTCTTTCTCTCCCTATGTGCGTCTCCCTCTCTTCCTCTGTGTGCCTCTTTCCCCTGTCTCACTCCCTTTTGGCCTGTTTGTTTCTCTCCCTACCTCTCACTTTATCTTGCCTCAGTCCTTCCCTGTCTGTGCGTGTGTGTCTCTTCCTCTTTCCCTCTGTGTGCCTCTCTCTCCATTTATCTCCTTTTCCTCTCTCTCTCTCTGCGTCCATGTCGCTCTCTCTCTCTCTCTAAATATTCATCTTTCTGGGTACCTTAAAATATTCCTAGTCAACAAATGGGATTCAGGGTGATTAGAAATGCACCGAGGGATTGCTAGGTGAGTTAGATGGGCCGAAAGTCCTCTCCTGCCTGAAACTGTTATTATAACTATTTACAATATTCAACATGTGAAGAAACAGTATCAGATCTGTAAATGCAGACAGTTTGTAGTTCACACATAGAAATTCCCTTTGCTTTACCAGATACAAAGTGTAATAAAATATATATGTAAGCTACTGGGGGCCAAATGGTGGATTCAACTATCATAAACAAACAGGAGGATTCTACTCACTTGTAAACTCACAACGTGCATTCCCACAGACACACACATATCACTGAGGAATGCTCTCACTTTTACAGGGATAATAAAGACAAGTGCCTAGAGAGTAGCCTGTGTCCATTTTCGGGCCCACACTAAGCACTTTCCATGTTTCTTTCTCTACTTCTATCATGCTCTCTCCATCTCTTTTTCTATCACTGCCTTTTATTCTCTTTTCCTCCATCTCTCTCTTCCTCCTGCCCTTCTATATCTCGCAGCCTCTATATCCTCCTCATCTCTCACTATCTCTTCCCTTGTTTCCCCCCTCTCTGTCGATCTCTCTCCCTCTGTGTGTGCCTCTCTTCTGAGTGTGTGTGTCTCTCTCTCTCTCTCTCCCTTTGTATGTGCGTGTCTCTCTCTCTCTCTGTCTGTCTCTATCTCTCTCTGTGCCTCTCTCTCTCTGTCTATCTCTCTCTCCCTCTGTGTGTGCGTATACATGGATTTTAATAAGGCATTTGACAAGGTCCCACATGGCAGACTGGTCAGAAAGGTAAAAGCCCATGGGATACAGGGAATTGTGGCAAATTAGATCCAAAATTGGCTCAGTAACAGGAAACAAAGGGTGAAAGTCGATGGATGTCTTTGCGAATGGAAATCCGTTTCCAGTGGTGTGCCACAGGGCTCAGTGTTGGGTCCCTTGCTGTTTGTGGTATATACTAATGATTTGGACTTGAATGTAGGGGGCATGATTGGCAAATTTGCAGACGACACAAAAATTGGCCGTGTAGTTGATAGTGAAGAGGATAGCTGTAGACTCCAAGAAGATATCAATGGGTTGGTGGAGTGGGTGGAAAAGTGGCAAATGGAGAAGTGTGAGGTAATGCACTTAGGGAGGGCAAACAGTGAAAGGGAATACGCAGTAAATGGGAATACACTGAGAGAGGTAGAGGAAGTGAGAGACCTTGGAGTGCATGTGCACAGGTCCCTGAAGGTGGCAGTACAGGTAGATAAGGTTGTGAAGAAGGCATACAGAATGGTGTCCGTTATTAGCCGAGGTATAGAATGCAAAAGCAAGGATGTAATGATGGAATTGTATAAAACACTGGTAAGGCCACAGCTGGATTAATGTGCGCAGTTCTGGTCACCACATTACAGGAAGGACGTAATTGCTCTGGAGAGAGTTCAGAGAAGATTTACAAGAATGTTGCCAGAGCTTGAAAATTGCAGCTATGAGGAGAGATTGGATAGGCTGGGATTGTTTTCCTTGGAGCAGAGAAGGCTGAGGGGAGACTTGATTGAGGTGTACAAAATTATGAGAGACCTAGATAGAGATGACAGGAACTACCTGTTTCCCCTAGCGGAGAGTTCAAGAACTAGAGGACATAGATTTAAGCTGATTGGCGGAAGGATTAGAGGGGACATGAGGAAAATCTTTTTTACCCAGAGAGTGGTGGGTGTATGGAATTCGCTGCCTGAATTGGTGGTAGAGGCAGGGACCCTCAACACTTTTAAAAAGTACCTGGGCCTGCACCTAAAGTGCTGTAAGCTGCAGGGCTACGGACCGGGTGCTGGAAGGTGGGATTAGAATGGGCACCTGGTTGTTCTTGGAGGTGGCGCGGACATGATGGGCCGAATGGCCCCCTTCTGTGCTGTATCTTTTCTATGGTTCTATGGTGTCTGTGTGTGTGTGTGTGTGTGTCTCTCTCTCTCTCCCTGTTTGTGTGTGTGTCTCTCTCTCTCTCTCCCTGTTTGTGTGTCTATCTCTCTCTCCCTCAATGTGTGTGTCTATCTCTCTCTCCCTCTGTGTGTCTATCTCTCTCTCCCTCTGTGTGTCTATCTCTCTCTCCCTCTGTGTGTGTGCCTGTCTCTCTCTCTCTCTCTCTGTCTAGTTCTTTCTCCCTCTGTGTGCGTGTTTCAGTGTGTGTGTGTGTGTGACTGTGTCTCTGTATGTGTGTATTTCTCTCTCTTTGCCTCTGAGAGGGAGGGAGCATTGGAGCAGGCTACAGGGGTGTGTGAGGAGCGATCACGCCTCCTGTAGATTCCAATGACTCCTGTCGATTCCAATGACTCCTCGCTCCATAGGAACGAGAGCCACTGTAGAATCATTGCTGCTCATCGCCGACAAGTTTCTCAATGGGGTCCTTCAAAAGGCATTAGGCCCCTAATTTACATATTCAAGGGGCCTAGTGTCTGTTTTAAGTGTCCATCCGGGAAGCCTAGAAAAAGGACCCCACTAAATTTAGCAGTGAGACAAATGCCTGCGCAGATTGAATGCAGAACATAAGAACTTAAGAACATAAATAGGAGCAGGAGTAGGCCACACGGCCCCTCGAGCCTGCTCTGCCATTCGATAAGATCATGGCTGATCTTTGACCTCAACTCCACTTTCCCGCTGGATCCCCATATCCCTTGATTCCCCTACAGTCCAAAAATCTATCGATCTCAGTCTTGAATATATTCAACGGCTCAGCATCCACAGCCCTCTGGGGTAGAGAATTCCAAAGATTCACAACCCTCTGAGTGAAGAAATTCCTCCTCAGCTCAATCTTAAACTGCCGACCCCTTATCCTGCAACTATGCCTCCTAATTCTAGACTCTCCAGCCAGGGGAAACAACCTCTCAGCATCTGCCCTGTCAAGCCCCCTCAGAATCTTGTATGTTTCAATGAGATCACCTCTTATTCTTCGAAACTCCAGACAGTATAGGCCCATTCTACTCAATCTCTTCTCATAGGACAACCCTCTCATGCCAGGAACCTTCATTGCACTGCCTCCAAGTCAAATATATCCTTCTTTAGATAAGGAGACCAAAACTGTACATAGTACTCCAGGTGTGGTCTCACCAAAGCTCTGTACAATTGTAGCAAGACTTTCTTACTCTTATACTCCAACCCCCTTGCAATAAAGGCCAACATGCCATTTGCTTTCCTAATTGCTTGCTGTACCTGCATTCGGATTTTCTGTGTTTTTTGTACCAGGACACCCAAATCTCTCTGGACACCAACATTTAATAGTTTCTCACCAGTTAAAAAATATTCTGTTTTTCTATTCTTCCTACCAAAGTGAATAACCTCACATTTCCCCACATTGTACTCCATCTGCCACCTTCTTGCCCACTCACTTAACCTGTCTCTATCCCTTTGCAGACTCTTTGTGTCCTCACAGTTTACTTTCCCACCTAGCTTTGTACTGTCAGCAAACTTGGAAACATTACACTCGGTACATACTACAAAATGCTGCGGTACAGAGGGATCTGGGTGTCCTCGTACATGAAACACAAAAAGTCAACATACAGGTGCAGCAGGTAATCTGGAAAGCAAACAGAATATTGGCCTTTATTTCAAGGAGGATGGAGCATAAAAGCAGGGAAGTCATGCTACAACTGTACAGGGTGCTGGTGAGACCACGCCTGGAGTACTGCTTACAGTTCTGGTGCCCTTATTTAAGGAAGGACATACTTGCATTGGAGGCAGTTCAGAGAAGGTTCACTAGGTTGATTCCGGGTATGGAAGGGCTGTCTTAATGAGGAAAGATTGAACAGGTTGGGTCTATACTCATTGGAGTTTAGAAGAATGAGAGGAGATCTTATTGAAACATACAAGATTCTGAGGGGACTCGATAGGGTCGATGCTGAGAGGATGTTACCCCTCATGGGGGAATCTAAAACTAGGGGGCATAGTCTCAGAATAAGGGGTCACCCATTTAAGACGAAATGAGGAGGAATTTCTTCTCCCAGAGGGTCATCAATCTTTGGAATTCTTTACCCCAAAAGCTGTGGAGGCTGAGTCATTGAATACATTCAAGGCTGAGTTAGACAAATTTTTGATCAGCAAGGGAGTCAAAGGATATGGGGAAAGGGCGGGAAAGTGGAGTTGAGGTAAAAATCAGATCAACCATGATCTTATTGAATGGCAGAGCAGGCTCGAGGGGCCGAATGGCCTACTCCTGCTCCTGTCTCTTATGGTCTTATGGTCCCTTCATCTAAGTCATTAATATAGATTGTAAATAGCTGAGGCCCAAGCACCGATCCTTGCGGCACCCCACTAGTTACAGTCTGCCAACCTGAAAATGAACCGTTTATCCCTGCAGACAGTCCCACTTCTAAATTGAAATGCTTTGCGCTCATTTTACACCCAAAACACAAATGCAACGAATGCCAATTTCTACCCAAAGCCATCTAAAATATTCAACAACGCTATCAATTATTCCTCATTATCTGCAGCTCGGACCAACCTCTTTTCAGGTATTTTCCATCGTCATCAACAGGTAGATTGTTACAAAGTCTGTGGTCCTTAAAGGGGCAGTGTCTAATCACAGAATCTTACCGCACAGAAGGAGGCCATACAGCCCACCGTGCTTGTAACGGCTCTTTGAAAGAGCTATCTAATTAATTCCACTCCCCTGCTCTTTCCCCATAGATCTGCAAATTTTTCCTTTTCAAGTATTTATCCAATTCCCTTTTGAAAATTACTATTGAGTCTGCTTCCACCACTCTCTCAGATCGTAGTAGCTCGCAGTGTAAAAAAAAATATTCTCTTCAACTCCCCTCTGGTTCTTTTGGTAATTATTTTAAATCTGTGTCCTCTGTTTACTGACCCTCTCGCCAATGGAAACAGTTTCTCCTTGTTTACTCTATTAAAACCCCTCATGATTTTGAACTCCTCCTACATAATGACAGTCACTGCACTTCTGAGTAATTAATTGGCGTGTGAAACACTCTGAGATCTCTCTGAAAGACGTGATGAAGAGCTACACTGATACAAGTCTTTGTATTAGCGATATCTAGGCCGCACAAATACAAAGACAGAACATGCCAGAAATATAGAGCGGGCCGATCAAGGAAAAGACGGGCTAATGTTTTAGAATGTGGAGCTTTCATCAGAATGAAAACGAGATCGTCACGTTGGAAACAAAGAAAGGAAAAAGGGGGAGAAGGAGAGAGAACCAAGAGGAGAAGAGAAAGGGTGTAAGGGTGTGGCCCCCTGCAAACCTCTTGACAGTAAACCAAAGCTAGTCGATGTGAAGGAAAGTGACAAAGTGCCAAGATCCAAAAAGGACAAAAGAATGTGCAAATTGTGAGGTGTGAAAAGACACAGGAGAGGTTCATGTACAACAAAAGTATTAGAAAATACATTTTTTTAAAAAGTCTCATGATAGTGGGGGAGAGGCAACTCTACTGGTGTGGGACTGGAGTCACAAGCAGGCCCAGACTGGGTAGGTGTGGCAGGTTCTCTATCCTTGAAGGACATTAATAAACCAGTTGGGTTTTTACAATAATGCAGCAACTTTTACAGGCATTTTTGTTCTGCTGGTACCAGCCCCAGTTATCAGATTTATTGCATTCGTTTTCATAACTTGCCACGGTCGGATTTGAACTCAAGACCCCTGAATAGTAGAAGAACCACTAAACTATATTACCTCACAAACTACAGATCTGGGCATATTGTAGAGTCTAGCACCCCCTGTGTATATTGTAGAGAATAGTAGACCCTGTGTATATTATAGACTATAGCAGCCCCTGTGTATATTATAGACAATAGCAGCCCCTGTGTATATTATAGAGAATAGAAGCCCCTGTGTATATTATAGAGAATCTGCTCAGACGAGGAGGAACGCGATGGACACCGACAGACGCTGAAAGACGCCCTCGTAAGAACGGGATATGACGCTCGACTTGTCGATCGACAGTTCCGACAGGCCACAGCGAAGAATCGCATAGACCTCCTCAGAAGACAAACACGGGACGCAACCAACAGAGTACCCTTCGTCATCCAGTACTTCCCCGGAGCGGAGAAACTACGCCATGTTCTCCGCAGCCTTCAACATGTCATCGATGACGACGAACACCTCGCTAAGGCCATCCCCACGCCTCCACTACTCGCCTTCAAACAGCCACCCAACCTCAAACAGACCATCGTTCGCAGCAAATTACCCAACTTTCAGGAGAACAGCGTCCACGACACCACACAACCCTGCCACGGCAACCTCTGCAAGACATGCCAGATCATCGACACAGATACCACCATCACACGAGAGGACACCACCCACCAGGTATGTGGTTCATACTCCTGTGACTCGGCCAACATTGTCTACCTCAAACGTTGCAGGAAAGGATGCCCCGGAGCATGGTACATTGGCGAGACCATGCAGACACTGCAACAACGGATGAACGGACACCGCGCAACAATCGCCAGACAGGAGGGTTCCCTCCCAGACGGGGAACACTTCAGCAGTCAAGGACATTCAGCCACCGATCATCGGGTCAGCGTTCTCCAAGGCGGCCTTCGAGACACACAACTATGCAAAATCGTCGAGCAGAAATTCATAGCCAAGTTCCGCACCCATGAGGACGGCCTCAACCGGGATCTTGGGTTCATGTCACGCTACACGTTACCCCACCAGCAGGAAAAAAAGTTATCTGTTTTTAATACAACTGGACATTCTCTCTCTCTCTCTCTCTCTGCCTTTCGGGTCTCTTTCTCTCTTTGTCTGTGTAATTTGACCCATTGTGTATTCAGTATACTGGGACCTACTGTTTTCCATGGCTAACCTGTCTGAACACCAATGACACCTTTGATTGGTGTGATGGTGTCCCAGCCTAATATAAGATATGCGATTTGAGAACCTCTCATTCACTCACTCACCTGACGAAGGAGATAATCTCTGAAAGCTTGTGATTTTCAAATAAAACTGTTGGACTATAACCTGGTGTTGTAAGATTCCTGACAATTATATTATAGAGAATAGCAGCCCCTGTGTATATTATAGAGAATAGAAGCCCCTGTGTATATTATAGTCAATAGCATCCCCTGTGTATAGTATAGAGAATAGCAGCCGCTGTGTATATTTTAGACAATAGCAGTCCATGTGTATATTACAGACAATAGCAGCCCCTGTGTATGTTACAGAGAACAGCAGCCCCTGTGTATATTTTAGACAATAGCAGACTCTCTGTACATTATAGAGAATTTTTTTTGGCAAGGCCGGCAGAACATGTATGTTATAGCAAATAGCTGCTCATGCGTATATTATCGAGAATAGCAGCTCCTGTGCACATTATAGAGGATGGCCGCCCCTGTGTATATTATAGAGAATAGCAGCTCCTGTGTATATTATAGAGAATAGCAGCTCCTGTGTATATTATAGAGAATAGCAGCTCCTGTGTATATTATAGAGAATAGCAGCAGCTGTGTATATTATAGAGAATAGCAGCTCCTGTGCACATTATAGAGGATGGCCGCCCCTGTGTATATTATAGAGAATAGCAGCTCCTGTGTATATTATAGAGAATAGCAGCTCCTGTGTATATTATAGAGAATAGCAGCAGCTGTGTATATTATAGAGAAAAGCAGCCACTCTGCATGTTATAAATAGCAACTCCTGCGTATATTGTAGAGAGTCGCAGCCCAGGTGTACTTTATAGAGAATGCAGCCACTTTGTATATTATAGAGAACAGCAGTCCCTGTGTATATTACAGAAAATAGCAGTCCCTGTGCATATTATGGAGAATAGAAGACAATGTGCATTATAGAGAAAAGCATCCCCTGAGTATATGGAGAGAATAGCAGCCCCTGTATATAATATTGAGAATAACAGAACATGTGTATTAAGGGGAACTGATAGGGTAGATGGAGAGAAACTATTTCCGCTGGTTGGGGAGTCTAGGAAGTAGGGGACATAGCCTAAAAATTAGAACCAGTACTTTCTGGAGTGAAGCTAGGAAACACTTCTACATGCAAAGGGTGGTAGAAGTTTGCAACTCTCTTCCACAATTTTTTTTATTCGTTCATGGGATGTGGGCGTCGCTGGCGAGGCCAGCATTTATTGCCCATCACTAATTGTCCTTGAGAAGGTGGTGGTGAGCCACCTTCTTGAACCACTGCAGTCCATGTGGTGAAGGTACTCCCACAGTGCTGTTAGGTAGGGAGTTCCAGGATTTTAACCCAGCGACGATGAAGGAACAGCGATATATTTCCAAGTCAGGATGGTGTGTGACATGGAGGGGAACGTGCGGGTAGTGGTGTTCCCACGCACCTGCTGACCTTGACCTTCCAGGTGGTAGAGGTCGTGGGTTTGGGAGGTGCTGTCGAAGAAGCCTTGGCGAGTTGCTGCAGTGCATCCTGTAGACGGTACACACTGCAGCCACGGTACGCCGATGGCAGAGGGAGTGAATGTTTAAGATGGTGGATGGGGTGCCAATCAAATGGGCTGCTTTGTCCTGGATGGTCGACCTTCTTGAGTGTTGTTGGAGCTGCACTCATTCAGGCAAGTGGAGAGTATTCCATCACAATCCTGACTTGTGCCTTGTAAATGGTGGAAAGGCTTTGAGGAGTCAGGAGGTGAGTTACTCGCCGTAGAATACCCAACCTCTGACCTGCTCTTGTAGCCACAATATTTATGTGGCTGGTCCAGTTAAGTTTCTGGTCAATGGTGACCCCCAGGATGTTGATGGTGGGGGAAACGGTGATGGTAATGCCGTTGAATGTCATGCAGAGGTGGATAGACTCTTTCTTGTTGGAGATGGTCATTGCCTGGCACTTGTCTGGCGCGAATGTTACTTGCCACTTATCAGCCCAAGCCTGGATGTTGTCCAGGTCTTGCTGCAGGCGGGCTCGGACTGCTTCATTATCTGAGGGGTTGCGAATGGAACTGAGCACTGTGCAATCCTCAGGGAACGTTCCCACTTCTGACCTTATGATGGAGGGAAGGTCATTGATGAAGCAGCTGAAGATGGTTGGGCCTAGGACACTGCCTTGAGGAACTCCTGCAGTGATGTCCCGGGGCTGAGATGATTGGCCTCCAACAACCACTGCCATCTTTCTTTGTGCTAGGTATGACTCCAACCGCTGGACAGTTTTCCCCCTGATTCCCATTGACTTCAATTTTACTAGGACTGCACACTCGATCGAATGCTGCCTTGATGTCAAGGGCAGTCACTCTCATCTCACCTCTGGAAGTCAGCTCTTTTGTCCCTGATAGGACCAAGGCTGTAATGAGGTCTGGAGCCGAGTGGTCCTGGCGGAACCCAAACTGAGCATCGGTGAGCATGTTATTGGTGAGTAAGTGCTGCTTGATAGCACTGTCGACGACACCTTCCATCACTTTGCTGATGATTGAGAGTAGACTGATGGGACGGTAATTGGCCGGATTGGATTTGTCCTGCTTTTTGTGGACAAGACATACCTGGGCAATTTTCCACATTGTCGGGTAGATGCCAGTGTTGTAGCTGTACGGGAACAGCTTGGCTAGAGGTGCGGCTAGTTCTGGAGCACAAATCTTCAGCACTACAGCCGGGATGTTGTCGGGGCCCATAGCCTTTGCTGTATCCAGTGCACTCAGCCGTTTCTTGATATCACATGGAGTGAATCAAATTGGCTGCAGACTTGCTTCTGTAATGGTGGGGATTTCGGGAGGAGACCGAGATGGATCATCCACTCGGCACTTCTAGCTGAAGATGGTTGCAAACGCTTCAGCCTTGTCTTTTGCATTCTGCTGGGCTCTGCTATCATTGAGGATGGGGAGGTTCACGGAGCCTCCTCCCCCCGTTAGTTGTTTAATTGTTCACCAGCATTCACGACTGGATGTGACAGGACTGCAGAGCTTTGATCTGACCCGTTGGTTGTGGGATGGCCGTTGATGCGAGCTCAATTGTTGATTTCAATTCTGAGATTGACAGATATTTGTTAACTAAAGGTATTAAGGGACATAGGGCTGAGGCTGGTATATGGAGTTAGGTCACAGATCAGCTATGATCTCCTTGAATGGCGAAACAGGCTCGAGGGGCTAAATGGCCTACTCCTGTTCCTATGTTCTTATGTTCCTATGTTCCTAGAATAGTAGCCCCTGTGTATATTGTAGAGAATAGCAGCCCCTGTGTACATTATAGAAAGTAACAGCCCCTGTGTATATTATGGAGAATAGCAATCCCTGTGTACTATAGAGAATAGTAGCCCCTGTGTATATTATTGGGAACAGCAGCCCTTGTGTATATTATAGAGAATGGTAGAACATGTATATGTTATAGAGAGTAGCAACCCTGTGTATATTATAGAGAATATCGCCCCATGTATATGATATAGAGAATAGCTTGCCCCGTATATATTATAGAGAATAACAGACCCTGTATACATTATTGAGTATAGCAACCCGGGTAGATATATTATAGAGAATAGCAGCCCATGTATATTACGGAGAAAAGCAGCCCGTGTATATTATGGAGAATAGCAGCCCCTGTGTACATTATAGAAAATAACAGTCCCTATGTATATTATGGAGAATAGCAGCCGCTGTGTATATTATAAAGAATAGCAGCCACTATGTACATTATAGAGAACAGCAGCCCCTGTGTATATTATAGAGAATTACAGCCCCTGTGTATATTATAGAGCATTGCAGACCCTGTGTATATTGTAGAGAATATCGCCCCATGTATGTGATATAGAGAATAGCTTGCCCCATGTATATTATAGAGAATAGCTGTCCCTGTGTATATTATAGAGAATAGCAGCCCCTGTTTATATTATAGAGAATAGCAGCCCCTGTGTATAGTATAGAAACCCCTGTGTATATTATAGAGCATTGCAGACCCTGTGTATATTATAGAGAATATCACCCCATGTATATGATATAGAGAATAGCTTGCCATGTGTATATTATAGAGAATAGCAGTCCATGTGTATATTATAGAGAATAGCAGTCCCTGTATATATTATAGCGAATAGTAGTCCCTGTATATTTCATATAGAATATTATAGAGAATAGCAGCCCCCATGTATATTATAGAGAATAGCAGCCCCTGTGTATATTATAGAGCATTGCAGACCCTGTGTATATTATAGAGAATATCATTCCATGTATATGATGTAGAGAATAGCTTGCCATGTGTATATTACAGAGAATAACAGTCCCTGTATACATTATTGAGTATAGCAGCCCGGGTGGATATATTATAGAGAATAGCAGCCCCTGTGTATATTATAGAGAATAGCATCCCCCTGAATATTATACATAGCAACCCCTGTGTATGTTATAGAGAATAGCAGCCCCTATGTATATTATAGAAACCCCTGTGTATATTATAGAGCATTACAGACCCTGTGTATATTATAGAGAATATCGCCCCATGCATGTGATATAGAGAATAGCTTGCCCCTGTGTATATTATAGAGAATAGCAGTCCCTTTGTATATTATAGAGAATAGCAGTCCCTGTGTATATTATATTGAATAGCAGCCCCATGTATATTATAGAGAATAGCTGTCCCTGTATATTATAGAGAATAGCATTCCCTGTGTATTTCATATAGAATATTATAGAGAATAGCATTCCATGTGTGTATTATAGAGAATAGCAGCCCCAGTGTATATTGTAGAGATTAGCAGTCCCTGTGTATATTATAGAGAATAGCATTCCCATGAATATTATACAGATTAGCAGCCCATGTGCACAGTATACAGCTAACAGTCCCTGTGTATACTATAGAGAACAGCAGCCTCTGTGTATAGACTAGAGTATAGCAGCCCCTGTGTATATTATAGCGAATAGCAGACCCTGTATATATTATAGGGAATAGCCAGTCTTGTCTATTTTATAGAGGCTAATGCACCCCGTGTACATGTAGAAGAAAGCAGACCGCATGTATTTTATACGGAATAACAGATGTACTCTGAAAGTGGATCTCTACTATGTTGTTGTTACTGACACTTTTTTAAATGCAGTCAGTGTATTCTAATTGTCTCCCGCAGTGACACTAATCTGTAACACATCATTGTAAATTCATGACAATAAGGAGAAGAAAGAAAAAGACAGCCTCAGATTGTAGAAGTACAGTTGTTTTTTGATTATTCGTAAACCTATGTGAAGGGCCACTGCATATAGTACAGTAGGAGGGAGGGAGAGAAATCAAGGCACTAGGTAATGCCAAGTTTTGGTTTTAAAGTCCGAGGTGGAGAAGATGCTGAGCACGGTGAAACATCCCATTGTTTTGAGGGCCTGGGAAAGAATGTGTCAGTGTAGGAGTTCATAGAATCTTACAGCACAGAAGAAAGCCATTCGGCCCATCATGCCTGTGCCAGCTCTTTGGTAGAGCTATCCCACTGCCCTGCTCTTTCCCCATAGTCCTGCAATTTTTTTTCCTTTTCAAGTATTTGTCCAATTCTATCCAATTTGAAAGTTACGATTGAATCTGCTTCCACCGCCCTTTCAGGCAGTGCGTTTCAGATCATCACAACTCGCTGCGTAAAAAAAAAAGTCTCCTCACCTCCCCTCTGGTTCTGAGTTTGTGCAACGAGTCTTGATTTTAACAGTAAAGATGTGGGGAGGACAACAAGGGTAAAACATTTGGAGGGTAGCAGAGCAAAGGCCTTGTGCCTGAAGGAATTCAGCAGTGAGGCTATGGCCAACAGGTAGGTTTTAAGAGGGATCTTAGAGGAAGAGAGAGAGGTGGAGAGGCAAAGACACTTAGGGAGGGAATTCCAGAGCATTAGAGCCCAGACAGCTGAAGGCACAACCTCCAATGGTGAGAGGAAGGGAGTGGAGGCCAGGGTTAGAGGAACGCAGCGTTCGGGAAGGGATGTAGAGCTGGAGGAGGTTACAGAGGTAGGGAGGGGCACTGACTTGTACATTCGGTGCCAGCTTCTGAAGTGCAGAAGGCACATGCCCATGGCATAATGCCAGCCTCATTGGCATGCAATGTGCACTCACCACACATGAAGAAAAGCGGAGAAAACACTGATGCATTCTTACAATTTTCACCTTAGCCATGTTAGCACGTCCTTTTAATTGGTTGTTTTAAGACGGAGTGCAAGTTGCTTAGTAAATCGAGGGCTTCTCCGTGTGCCTAAGCCACTCGAGTGTCACACAGAATTTGCAGCTTTGAGAGGGAGCACACACGTTTTGTAACATGTAACAGCTGCAATTGTGCGATTTTGCATATTGCTGATGCAAAAAAAAATAATTAATAGAATTAGAATGTATGGGATAAGTTTCTGTATGAAAAAATTCGGCGAGCAAACAGAACATTTATTATCTCTCTCTCTCTCTCCCTAGAAAGAGATGTGAGCTGTTGAATTGAGTTTATATCCCAGGGGCTGGGGCGGTGAGGTGCGGTTAACCTGGGGGGGTCTGGCGGTGGCGGGGTGGGTGGGGGGGGGGGGGGAACTAAAGCTTGCAAATTTCTGTTATCGATATTAACATACGAAACACTCAGCATATGGTGGAGGCACCAACCCATTTATCTTAAAGGAGTGTCGTACGACAGTATTAAGTGAATCGTAAAATAGTTAATTCTCAGTTCAAAGCAATGATGACTGCTCTCTGCTTGGCATATGGGTTCAGTTAAGTATTCAGTGACCAAAGATCGACTATTTGGTTCGCAGCATAAGTCTCAATGAAAAGATTTTTAGCTGTTTCAAATGGGTTCAGGGTAGGCGAGGCGACTGTGGTAGATTTTAGCCTGTTCTGTTCATCATAAGCGTTGGCTGATAATGAATATATCGTCAGAGCTTTGAACATGTTTGTAGTATAATTATCACTCTTTATATATTAAAATGTCATATGGATACCATATATCCACGTGTAAGTATGAACTGATGTACCTGGATTTTTATATTTAAAACATTGTACATATAGATTCGATACGTATGTGTATTGATTACTGTGATTGTATATTAATCTAGTATATAGATACCTACACAAACTATGTGCATTGTAGACATGGATTTTATATATTCTGTAGGTACACAGAAAAATACTTATATATAAATACTGTATATGACAAATGTCACATAAATTATATATGGCTCTGGATTATAAAATATTGTATATGTACAGATGTAGATAGGATTTGTGGGTTTCTATATCGACACTGTATATAAATTTAAAGAGGCATATCCTGACAATTTAGGACTATATATACACACATATATATATATATACGCGCACACACTATATATATCAATCTAAATTATATAAAATCGTCGTAGATATTATATGCATAATGGATATTATAAATGTGTGTACACTGTGTGTATACCGTGCGTAGAGTCGAAGGTACTTTCTAAGTATATTTAGATAATGCGTATATTTCACACAGCCGCCAGATACGTGTATATATGTTGATCTACACTGTAGGAAATACCCCTAGATACATGCATATAGAAATATATTATAGACATGTATAGAGAGTTCTGTGCGCAGAGGGTAGGTGCGCTTTATATATTATATATGTGTAGGTGTGTGGGCACTGCGGGAGTTGGGTAGAATACAGTAAAATAGCGAAACAGCCCTCAGAGGGTTAATTCACATCGGATATAAATGCTGTATTAACGGAGCTAACTGAATGAACTTCACCTTTCATTTCCGCCACCGCATTGTTTAGGGATTTTACCTGTTTGGCGGATTTTGTTTTTAAGTTTTATTTCAAATATTTGATCGATTCCGAAGCCCCCTGAGAATCTGAAAACAAATCAAACTAACAAGTCACTGGTAAATAAATGTCTATGTTTAAAATAAAAACAATTGAAGCAGCGAACACAAAACAGAAGGGGAGGGAGAGAAAAAAAAAAGGTTTTTTCGTGTTGTTTTTTTATAATCAAGGTAACTGACACGGGGCATGTTTTTTGAAATGTTCTTTTTTATGTATAAAGTAGCACTGGTTTCAGGAAACCAAAACAAAATGTTGGGGCAAGTTGATCCCTTTCTGGATACTTACCCGGGCTCTTGGATTTTTCCAAATGCTGCACATTAAAGTGAAAAATTCAGGGGGGGTTTGCTCCGGCTCTCCGCGCCTGATGAGGCAGGAATCTAACAAGCTCTTTCTCCAACAGTCCGCAGATTATCAGCGGAGACCCAGTGTATTTTATGGACCTCTCCCCCCACCCTGAAAATCATCCTGTTTTCTGATGCTCTCCACCCCCCCAACTCAGACACAATATGCTATATATTCGTAAGGAAAAATCCTGTGTTGAACTTTAATTTTCAAAGCTGCCTCAATTTAAACACTATACGAATTGTTCAATTCCCAGGCAGCGTGTGCCGAGCTGATCTCGATTAAAATAACACTGCCATCAAAATATTTACAGTAAATATTAAATAGATCATTAACGTTAGAAATTCTGTACTGTGCAGTCGTTGATATATAGTTAAAAAGATGAATGCGCCTTTTTAGTTACAATTTCTAAAACAATATATAACTTTTCGTCATAATTCATCTGACTTCATATATACAATAGATCCATAGATACACTATATAGGTACACAAAATATATATAATTAATTATAGGTATATACAATGGATCAATAGACAGGTACTGTACATACACATTATTGTATTTTATACTGCAATATATATTATGAAAACTGTACATTTATATATAAATTAGATGATATAAACTACTGTATAATGTATATAAATAAATCCCCAATATATATCCATATATTATGTGTAGACAAGTTAATTTATATAAAATGTAGTATTTTATATAATCTAAATTGATATGTGCACACCTATAAGATATAGCCTGTTTATATAAAATATATACAGTATTTATCTTTGAGTGTATAGGTTATATATAACATTTAGGTATTTATAAAGATGAGATATAGTCAAAGACCTCGGACAATTTTTTCAAAATTAAAAATGAAAGGATGTACAGAGTTTATTTCCCCTTTGCAGTTCCCAGACTCTCCCCGCAAGATCAACCCCCCACCTGGGACCCTCCCGTCCTCTACCTGTCCTCGGCTGGTGTTCTGTACAGGAGCCAAACCCCTGCTCGTTACACTCTCCTGGTCTCCACGGTTTCCTAACATTCAGCTTTAGATGCAAGATTATTTCAGTCCATTAAAAATATATAAATATATATATATATATATATATAATAACAACAAAAAGAACCGCTCGATAATAAAAGGTGGGCGACCAAAGAGCGCGAATCAGCCTGTCTCATTGTTCAAAGGAATAAACATCTGGGATTAACACTCTGCATCTTTTGTCTGCTTCTCTATTTGGTGCTGGACTCGCCCCTCTCATCGTCTCTCTCTCTCTCGTTCTCTGTGTTTTACCTGGAGATAACTGGGACTCCCAGCAAGTTCTGCAATGACCCTTCCTGATTCCGGAGATCTTGGAGACTGGATCTCTCTATCTCCACCCCTTTCCCCACACACACACTTTTATTCTGAAACACAGGATTCCAGCCACTTCTCTCAACCGATCAATGGGAAATTAAACAGTCCTCAATATATGCGCGATATGATTAATACACTCGAGTCGCTGAGGTTTGTATTCCAACATTTCAGCCATCGGTAAACACTGAGACAATGTTTTCATCATTGAATTGACATCATCATAATATAATAGTGAAATTATACAAACAACATATTAATAACCGCTCCAAACGCGGTAGGGATTAAGTGTCTCTGGGAAAGAGTTGATTTTCAGGCAGAAGAATGGGTAGCATATTCGGCAGTGACTGCCCTGGGCTGTGTGTGAGGGGTAAGAGAGAGAGAGGCAGTACACTCGGCGTGGACTCACTCCGTTTTGGTTCTACGGCGAAAATTTCTCTTTTATATTCCGTTTATCTCACCTGATTATTTTATGCAAATAATTTGTTGAGTCAATCAATCTATCTATCCAGCCATCTGTATGTATCATCTGCCTGCAACTATATAAAACTATTTATCACTATTTATATATCTGATAAATGGTTCAATCTATTGGTCTATGTATCTGTCTACCTCTCCCTCCAAAATGGTATATCTCTTGATCAACAATGCACTTATCTGTATATCTATATGCCTACATAACTTCCTCCATTATATAAATAATTGTGCATCTATCTATCTGTCTGTCTATCTATATATATATATCTATCTGTCTATCTACAACAACAACTTGCATTTATATAGCGCCTTTAATGTCGTAAAACGGCCCAAGGTGCTTCTATCTATCTGTCTATGTCTATGAATCTATCTGTCTGCCCAACTATCAATCTGTATCCACCATCCCTCACTATTTTGTATTTAATGGTACCTATGTCTTGTCACCAAATTAAAATGCTAGTGAAATTTCCCAGCAACCCCAGCAGAAGCACTGTCCAATTTACCTGATATTTACTATGGGGTAGATACAGAGTAAAGTTCCCTCCACACTGTCCCATCAAACATTCCCAGGGCAGGTGCAGCACGGGTTAGATACAGAGTAAAATTCCCTCTACACTGTCCCATCAAACATTCCCAGGGCAGGTACAGCACGGGTTAGAGACAGAGTAAAGCTCCCTCCACACTGTCCCATCAAACATTCCCAGGTCAGGTGCAGCACGGGTTAGATACAGAGTAAATTTCACTCTACACTGTCCCATCAAACATTCCCAGGGCAGGTACAGTGCAGGTTAGATACAGAGTAAAGCTCCCTCTATACTGTCCCATCAAACACTCCCAGGGCAGGTATAGCACGGGTTAGATACAGAGTAAAGCTCCCTCTACATTGTCCCATCAAACACTCCCAGGGCAGGTACAGCACGGGTTATATACAGAGTAAAGCTCCCATATAATATGCTATTTTTATTTCCTGTATAAAACACCATTTACATTTCCCATGTCTTCCTTGTGGCCTCTCTAAATCTGCCAATTTTGTGCTGAATTCTTCATCACCTCTGGACTCGACCTCTCCAAAACCCTCTTTGCCATCCTGGCTTCCACCCTTCAGAAACTCCAAACCTTCCAAAATTAGACCTTTGGCATCCTATCCTGTGCTAAGCCCTGCTCACCAATAAATTCCCATCCTCGCTGACGTACATTGGTCCCCCCACACTGGATCTGATTTAAAACCCTCGTTCTTGTCTACAAATCTCTCCACGGCTTTGCCCAACCAGACCTCGGAGAATTTTTCCAGCCAAACATCTACTCCCATGTCCTCTGGTGCTCTGACTCTGGCCTCCTATGCATCACCACGCCTCTGCTTCTCAAAGCTAATTTCTTCAGCCAAGCTCTCCTTTTTAATTATTTGTTCTTTAGATGTGGGCATTTATTGCCCGTGCCTAGTTGCCCTGAGCTGGTGGTGGTGGGCCTTCTCCTTGGACCATTGCAGTGGTGAAGGTGCTCCCATGATGGTGTTAGATAGCGAGTCCCAGCAATGATGAAGGAATTGGCAATATATCTCCAAGTCAGGATGGTGTGTGACTTGAAGGGGAACTTGGGGATCTCATGAAGTTGCAGTTCTTGTTCTTCTTGGTGGTATAGGTCACAGGGGGAGGGAAGTGCTGTCTAGGTCATCTAGGCGAGTTGCTGCAGTGCATCCTGTAAGCAGTGCACCATGTAGCCACAGTGGTGGAGTGAGTGGACATTGACTCCAGTGTTAAAGTTCCCTAACCCTTCCTGCAAAGGTTCGGTGCTGGTTCCTATTGTCCTCTGTGAAGCACCTTGGGTCATTTTTCTTCTCAAAGTATTATAATAAATGTAATTAGTTGTTGAAGTCTGGGCCGTTTTATGCGGTGGGTCAGTGACCACTAGCAACTGAATTGGGAATACTTTCAATCTTTCCATTGGAACCCTAATCAGTCTGGGTTAGATTCAAACCCATATCCTAGAAGTGAAAGGACACTACACCACCCGAGTTTCTCAAATGTCAGGTGGTCACTATTCTCTCTCCATCTCTCAGGTACTAATTATTCTATCACAAACCTTCTCAGTTAGTCATTTTATCTGTAACTCAAGGGTAACCATTGTTTTGTCTAACTCTTCCGATCTATCTAATTTTCACTCACATACTCATTATTCTGAATGCGGCTCCCTCCCAGGTAGTCATTGTTATGTCTAACTCTCATTACTCATTCCATAACTCTCTCGTGCAGTCATTATTCTTTATGTGATCTCTCCCTCCCCGGGTGTCCATTGTTCTATCCGTGTTGTGAAAGCCGCAGTCAGCACTGACTTAAATCAGGCACTGCACATAAGTGTGAATATGTTATACTTACTTGATGTAGGTCAATGAAAAAAGAGAGATTTTGTGTGATTGTGTTCTTTGAAATTGAGGACCTGCAGCCTTGTAGAATAAGAAGTCACTTAACCTCTCAGTGGGGAATGTTCAGGTGAGTACTTGGTCCCTTAGTGGCCTCTTAAAAAACACAGCATTTGTTATCATTACTGGATTAGAAAGAGAGCAGTACAGACAGAGAGAAAGAGAGACGTAAACAGAGAGAAATGGGGAAACTGAGAGATACTGAGTCACAGAGAGACTGCGATAGATACTGAGACACTATGCACAGAGAGACAGGGAGAGACAGAGATACTGACATAGAGAAACTGAGATAAATACTGGGACATTGACAGAGAGAGAGACTGTGAGACAGGGTGAGAGACAGATACTGGGAGACAGAGAGAGACTCAGATAGATATTGAGACATTGACATAGAAAAAGACTGAGAGATACTGAGACATTGACTGAGAAACAGAGATACTGAGAGACAGAGAGAGACAGTGAGGGACACTGAAACATACTGAGCTATTGAGATACTGAGAGAGACACTGAAAGATATCAAGTGCTGAAAAATACTGAGACATTGTGAAGAGTGAGAGATTGAGAGAGTTAATGAGATAGGCACTGAGGGATGCTAAAAATAGAGGACTGATACCAAGAGAGGGAGACACTGAGAGGCAAACTGAGACAGGGACAGAAAAATACTGAGAGACAGACTGAGACAGAGGCACTGAGATTGAGAGACAGAAACACTGAGACCGAAAGAAAGGCACTGAGAGACAGAAAGACACCGAGAGAGATCTAAGTAGATACTGAAGGACAGAGAGAGAGAGAGAGACGGAAAGGGATGTTGAGACTGAGAAATTCTGAGAGAAAGAGAGACTGAAAGATATTGAGACAGAGGCACCAAGAGATACAGAGAGACTAAGAGACAGAGATACAGACGGAGACACTGAGAGACATTAAGAAAGATACCGAGAGACAAAGATACACTGTGAGATTGAGAGATGGAGAAAGACAGAAAGAGACAAAGGGGGGAATTTTACCCTAATCCGCCCAGTGGGAAACTGACAGGATTGGATCGGCCATCCGATTTACATCCCAACCGATTTTGCTTTCCGTTGACATCAGTATGACGGACGGCCGATCTGATCTTGTCAGTTTCCTGCTGGTGTTGAGTCTACCAAGACTCCTAGATTTATTTCAACTTCACCCTTGCCTATTTCAACACCAATTGGTGTGTTGTCCATTAATTGCCGCTTTGTGCAGAATTAAATTTCATCTGCCATTGGATTAGGTTAAAATTACCCCCACGGATACACTGAGAGATTGAGTGATGGAGAAAGAGACTGAGAGGCAATGAAAGATACTGAGAGACAGAGGGATAGAGAAACTGAAAGAATTGCAGAGAAACACTAAGCGGCAGAGAGAAACTGAGAGACACATTGAGACATAGATTGAGAGAATAAGGCACTGAGAGGCTGAGAAACAGTGAGATCCCAGACACCAGGGATCAACTTTGTGGTATTTCTCTGCACTGCCTCCAGCGTCTCCCTTGTTTCTCAGTGACCCGAACTGGACACAGTACTCAAGGTGCGGTCTGACCAGAGCACTGTACAGTTTGATCACAACTTCTTCTGACTTGTATTCTCTGGTTCTGGATATGCACCCCCTGTGCTTGCTGACTTACATTTGCTCCCATTCAGGCAATGCCCCGATTTAAAAATTCTCATCCTTATATTCAAATCCCACCATGGCCTCGCCCCTCTCTATCTCTGTGACCTCCTCCAATCTTACAACCCTATGAGATCTCTGCGCTCCTCCAATTCTTGCCTCTTGCGCATCCCCGATTTTAATCGCTCCACCATTGGTGGCCGTGCCTTCAGCTGCCTAGGCCCTAAGCTCTGGAATTCCATCCCTAAACCTCTCCGCCTCTCTACCTCTCTCTCCTCCTTTAAGACGATCCTTAAAACCTACCTCTTTGACCAAGCTTTTGGTCACCTGTCTTAATATCTCATGAGGCTCAGTGTCATGGTTTGTTTGACAATCACTCCAATCGCCATGGAACATTTTACTACATTAAAGGCGCTATATAAATGCAAGTTGTTGTTGTTGTAGTTCAACAGTCTATTGGCTTTGTTGATTGCTGCTCTGCATTGATTGGACACATTGAGTGTTGAGTCTACCAAGACTCCTAGGTTTCTTTCAACTTCCTCCTTGTCTATTTCAACACCCGGAGGTGTGTTGTTCATTAATCGCCCTTATATGCAGTATTAAATTTCATCTGCCATCGTTTGGCTCACTGACACATTTTGTCCAACTCACTCTGTAGTTTCAGAACTGCCACCTTCCACTGCCCCTCCTAGTTTGGTATAATCTGCAAATTTGACCAATTTTACATTCTGAATCCAAGACATTGATGTGACTCGGAAATAATAGTCATTCTAACACTGAGCCCTTGAGAAAGTGCAGCACTATCGGATGAGACATTAGGCCGCGGCCCCTTCTGCCCTCTCAGATGGACGTTAAAGATCCCACGGCACTATTTCAAAGATGAGCAGGGGAGTTCTCCCCGGTGTCCTGGACAACATTTATCCCTCAACCAACATCACTAAAACAGATGATCTGGTCATTATCACATTGCTGTTCGTGGGACCTTGCTGCGTGCAAATCGGCTGGTGCGTTTCTACACATGGCTACACGTCGAAAGTACTTCATTGGTTGTAAAGCGCTTTGGGATGTCCTGAGGTCGCGAAAGGTGCTGTACAAATGCAAGTCTTTTGTTTATTTTCAATATCTCGATCGTGAATCATCAGTCTATAGGTGAGTCATTCAAAGTTTTTTTTTAATTTAAAAACCCAGATGAAGAGTAGAAGATGACTTAAAAGAGAGTGATTGTCAGATGACTCCAAGCTTAGATTTTAAACATTAGGCATTTGTAGGAGGAGGAGGCAAGGAGGGAGGGTATTTTTCAACTTACCATTGGCGTGTGAGCCAGCGTTGTGTGTCGGACCTCCATTATAGAAACCGCCTCGATTTTCCTTTTCACCTGACCCTCAACGTCAATTTTAAGCTCCATCGATAGGTTGAAAATGACACCCCAAAGCAGTTCTACAGTTCTGAGGTCCTGGGATAGAATAGCCGACAGTGGGGTAGACTCCAGCAGCAATGAAAATTGGGCAGTTTCTATAACGGGCAAGGCCAGGTTTTACGCCCTGGCATCAAGGGTGAAGAGTTTTGAGTTCAACACAGTCAGGAAGCAGGGAGGAGGAAGGGCCTTTGGATCAGTGTATTTGAAACCGAGGAGGAACAAGGACTATCAAACACAATGTATATCAACTGCAATACCCATTCCGATACTGATTATCTATAACTCTATCACTGTCTGTAACTCCCATACATTATTCTGTCTGCAACTCTCTCATATGTTATTCTTTCTGTAATTCTATCCTATTTTATTCTGTCTATAACTCTCGTCCATATATTATTCTGTCAGTATATCTCTCCCATACATTATCCCATATTTAATGGTCCCTTACATTATTCTGTCTGTAACTCTCTCTCATATAGTATTCTTTCTGTAACTATTTCATAAATTATTATGTGTATTACTCTCACAAGAAAGAATAGCGCCTTTTACATCATGAGAACGGCCCAAAGCACTTTAGGGCTGATGAAGTACCTTTGAAGAGTGGTCACTGCTGTTATGTAGAAAACTCAGCAGCCAATTTGCACACAGCAAGTTCCGACAAATAGCAATGAGACAAATTACCAGATAATCCGTACTTTAGTGGTATTGGTTGAGGGCTAAATATTGGCTAAAACACCAGAGAGAACTCCCCTGCTTTTCTTCAAATAGTGCCATGGGGTCTTTTATATACACCTGAGAGAGCTGACAGAGCATCAGTTTAACGTCTCATCCGAAAGATGGCACCTCCGACAGTGCAGCACTCCCTCAGTACTGGACTAAAGTGTGAGCCTAGATCATGTGATCAAGGTTCAGGAGTGGGATTTAAATCCATGACCTTCATTGAGCCAAGGCTGACATTAGATCAGATGATCATTTTTTGGTTAAGCAGAGTGGAAACCCATCGCATGTTTAAGAGCCTCCAACCTACCTGTTAAATAGTACATACATGTAGAATTTGCCCGATATGGAGCGTACGCTGTTTCCTCGTAGGCCTGCACCCAACTTACCTAAATCCACCACATGGCAGAGCAAGGCTTAGGAACCCGTGAGGATGTGTAGGGTACTGCAAGAGTTTAACAAACTGAAACCGCGCAACCTACCAGCACACCGCACTGGTCAAGTTCCCTGATGCTTGTCCGACCAGCGCTACCCAACACATTACAGCATTAGCTCGGCTGGTAAAGAAGGCCTGAAATAGATGCATGGGAAAGAGTTACTTACGCAATAATCCCGTAAGTAATTCTTATACCTGATCCTGTCTTTCGCCCGCTCGGATACATTTTACTGTCTGTATCTCCATTTCAGGTAGTTTTGATAATACACGTATTATTACTCTCTTACTGTATTCAGACTGTAGTCAGACGCAATTATTCTGCTTCAACTACCCAGAGAGACCGTACAGTTTTCTACAGGGAAAGGAAACTGTTACATCTCAATTTAAATTTTACTTTATTAATTAGTGATATTTAAATACCTCCCCCCAATCATAATAGCAAGCATTAGTTGTAATAACAGAATTATATAATCTCATTGCTCTTGATATTATTAGACCCATTAAGAATCTTTCTGGTTACTGTCGATACCTTATTCGTCCAAATCGGGTCAATAGATTTAGTGCTCTAGTCAAAATGTTAACAAAAGCTGAGTTGCTAGTTAAGCTGTTCACAGTGATTATAATTAGTTTCATCGTCCCTGGTTCGTGTTCCCCTTGCCATTACCCTTTAATCTTTCTGGTACTAAAAACCCTTCTGATAATTAATATAATCAGCTCTTCTCCCTGATATTAAAATGATGCCCTGGCCAATGATAAATAATTCACAACTATTATTACATGTTGCTGTTGATGATCCATTTTTTTCATTAATTAACCACAACTGGTGCTGTCAGATTTATAAGTAATATTAGCATATCAAAACTATACATTATTAATGATAAAGAATCTTTAATAACGCTAATTATATCCAAAGCCATGGATTTTCAGTTTTTGCAGGAAGAATGGGTGGAATTGTGGAATGCAATCCTCAAAAGATCAGTAAAATTCCCCAGCACTAAAAATGGCATTTGATTTATCTAGTCAAATGCCATTTGCCAGTGGCCCTGACGACCAATGTGTGGAATCGCAGATTGCAATCCCCAAAACATCAATAAAAATCCCGGAATCCCAAGCTTTAAAAATGGAATTTGACTTATTCGGTCAATGCAAACCAACAGCCAAGATTATGCTTTGTGTTTCGACTATGGCTGTAGATGTCACACTTACTAGCGTTATTGTTAGAAAAATTTAACACATCTATAAGAACATCAGGAAAATAAGGAAGGAGAAGAAAGTATAGGGTGCAGAAAAGATTTACTAGACTGGTCCCATGGATGTAGGACTTCAGTTATGTGGATAGACTGGAGAAGCTGGGGTTGTTCTCCTTGGAACAGAGAAGGTTGAGAGGAGATTTGATGGAGGTGTTCAAAATCATGAAGGGTCTAGACAGAGTAGATAGAGAGAAACTGTTCCCATTGGTGGAAGGGTCACGAACCAGAGGGCATAGATTTAAGGTGATTGGCAAAAGAACCAAAGGTGACATGAGGGAAAACTTTTTTACGCAGCAAGTGGTTATGATCTGGAATGCACTGCCTGAGGGGGTGGAGGAGGCAGATTCAAACGTGGCTTTCAAAAGGGAACTGGATAAATACTTGAAGGGAAAAAATTTGCAGGGCTACGGGCAGGGGAGTGGGACTAACTGGATTGCTCTTGCAGAGAGCCAGCACGGGCTCGACGGGCTTTATGGCCTCCTTCTGTGCTGTAACCATTCTATGATTCTTTCATAGCCTTAGGAAGTCCCAAAGCACTTTAGGGTTAATGAAGTACTTTTGAAGTGTTGCCCCTGCTGTTCTGCAGAGAACACAGCAACAATTTTACACACAGCAAGGTCCCACAAACAGCAATGAGATAATGACCAGATAATTGAGGGATTAATATTGGCCATGACACTGGAGAGAACTCCCCTGCTCTTCTCCAAATAATGCCATGGGATCTTTTATGTCCCCCTGAGATGGCAACTGGGACCTCAGTTTAACACCTCATCTGAAAGATGGCACCTCCGACAGTGTAGCACTCCCTCAGTACTGCAAGGGGAGTGTCAGCCTAGATTTTGAGTTCAAGTCTCTGGAGTGGGACTTGAACCCACAACCTTTATAACTCAGTGGTGAGAGTGCGCCTGACTGAGCCACGGCTGGCACCTTTGAAAAGAGGCGATAGAAACGTTTGAAGTTCCTCCCTCCAGTATGTTAATTCTCCGATTATGACATTTTGGGTAAGGTTATGGTAATACAACAGTAACCCAGAGGTCATAAGTATAGGTTCCACCAATACAAGTTGTGAACATAGCAACAGGAGTAGGCCATTCAGCCCCCCGATCCTGTTCCGCCATTCAATCAGATTACGGCAGTTCTGTACCTCAACTCCATTTACCCACCTTTGCTCCATATTGAACTTGAAGTGAAGACATTTGTGGGCTAGTTGAAGGGCAGACTACCATGAACGTTGCTGGATTGTTTTAAAATCCCAACCAATTCACTAATGTCTTCCAGTCCCACACTACACTGTTGATTCTTAGGGGTAGATTTTAACATTCGCTGCCCAGCAGAAAACTGGCAGTTAGTGGATTGGTCACCTATTTTATAACCTGTCCGATTTTCATTCCCATTGACTTCAGTGGAAAGGACAATCGGGCATGGTGTGAAATGGGTGGCCCATCCATTACTGCCGGTTTTCCAGCTGGCACTGAAAGTTCAAATCTACCCCTTGATGTCCTCAGGGCAACTAGAGATTGAGCAATAATTGCTGCCTTGCCAGTCTCACCCACATCTAAAAAAAAACGAAGATTTTTGCCTCTGTTAACTGGTGGTTTATTCCGTTCTTGCTCTTCAATAGAATCGTCCAGCACAGAAGGCCATTCGGCTCTTTGAAAGAGCTATCCAATTAGTCCCACTCCCCTGCTCTTTCCCCATAGCCCTGTCAATTTTTCCTTTTCAACTATTTATCCAATTCCCCTTTGAAAGTTACTATTGAATCTGCTTCCACCGCCCTTTCAGGCAGAGCATTCCAGATCATAGCAACTCGCTGAGTAAAAAAATTCTCCTCCTCTCCCCTCTGGCTCTTTTGCCAATTATCTTAAAAAGCTGCAACCTATCGTACACTTGAAGCCCTTATAACACAAGCTCTAATAACACAAGCTCCAATAACACAAGCTCTAATAACACAAGCCCTAATAACACAAGCCCTAATAACACAAGCTCTAATAACACAAGCCCTAATAACACAAGCTCTAATAACACAAGCTCTAATAACACAAGCCCTAATAACACAAGCCCTAATAACACAAGCTCTAATAACACAAGCTCTAATAACACAAGCCCTAATAACACAAGCTCTAATAACACAAGCTCTAATAACACAAGCCCTAATAACACAAGCCCTAATAACACAAGCTCTAATAACATAAGCTCTAATAACACAAGCCCTGCCGAGATAACAGCGACTGAACTTTAAAGTAATTTGGACTTGAAGTGCTGTGGGACCTTTCTGAGAGACAAAACAAGGATCTGTACAAATGGAAGTTCTTTGTTACCCTTCTCCTCCCACTCTGCCACCAGAAGCTCCGCGGAGTGTAAGTGGGATTTCCAACAAACTTCCGCCGAAGTTACCAGCTCAGCGGGAAAAGCCCCGAGGAATTTCCCCCCCCCCCATTCTTCCACATATACGTTCCAAATTTGCTCTTCATTCATTTCCATTGATGTCCTCGGCTCTTACTAATCTGTGTCACTTTGATGTAATAGTCTTTGATTTATGTGGGGTACGGTAGTGTAGTGATTATGTTACTGGACTAGTAATCCTAGCCCTACAATTCAATAGAACATGAGCTCAAATCCCACCATGGCAGTTTGAGAATCTGAAAACCTGGTATCAGTAAAAGTGACCATGATGCTGTTGGATTGTCATTAAAAACCCATCTGGTTCACTCATGTCCCTTAGGAAGGGGTACCTACTGTTCTTACCTGGTCTGGCCTATATGTGACTCCAGTCCCATATGAGTGTGGTTGACTCTAGCAACTCGTTCAGTTATATCAAACTCAGGGCAACTATGGATGGGCAATAAATGCTGGCATTGCCAGCTACACCCACATCCCGATAATGAATAAAAATATATCTGGATTTATCTTTATAACATTTAATATTTCACACATTTGGATACACTTCAAATACTGTAAATATAATCACTAGTGGTAGTATTAGCATAGATCATGTCTGGTGATTTATAGGCTTGGATGAAGTAGGGTGGAATTGACCTGTTGGGCCGAATGGCTGTACATTCTATGTCTTTCAATGTAGGACAGAACACCCCTTGATCCTTGTGATTCTTGACCCTTGTCTTGTCTCAGAAAGATCCCAAAGCACTTCACGTACAATAAATTACTTTAAAAGCACAGTCACTCTTATCTAGGCAGAGGGCTTGTGTTATGAGGGCTTCAAGTGATTTGTTAAAGCTACAATATTAACACAACCGTGTTACCAATTGGTTGAATTCAATTTAGTTGCTGTTACTGTGAAGGGGATTGCTCCAATATTCCCAAAAATAGCGTGTTACTATTGCAAATCTCATGAAAGTGGTTGTGAATAGTGTTGTCCTTTTTTTGACTGTAATATATTTGCAGATTTCGTTCTTGAAGAGTTAAAAGGCATTTTACCTGGGATTTCACTTTTTATTTGGAACTCAGGGAGATGACGTGGGCTGACTGATGTCATCATCCCAAACCCCACCCCCCTCCCTACACCCCCAGCCAATCCTGGTGGAGCCAGGGAGAGATATTTAAATGAAGATGTCCTAATTTGGACCTGAAAACCCCACCCCCTTCGTGTCAATCAGAGCCACACGCGTCTCTCCCCGGGTGGGTGGGAGGGAGGCAGAGTTGGCAAGGAGCGAGCACGGGAGAAGGTGCATTCCTCTGGGATAGCACAGCCACAAAGACTCGGGGAGGGAGGGAGGGAGGGGGTGAGAGAGAGAGAGAGGATAGGAGGCAATTGCAGATCTGCAAACCACGCCAGTCTCCCCCGGGGGAGGGGGGGGGGGGGAAGAAAAAGCCAAGCAGAGAAAGACCCCTCTGGCTCGCTACATGGATAACTCACTCTTCTTAGCGTTGCCTCCAGGAGCTGACGATTCCTTTTACATTCTACATCTCTCTCTCTCTCGCTTTCTCTCCCATATATTTGCGAGAAAGATATATTGCATTCGCTCTGCTGATCCTGTCGGATTCAACTTTATCCAGCTGCATTAGAAGATTTTTTTTTTAAAAAAAGGAGAGAGAGAGCGAAAGCCAAAATGTTAATTTCTCAGTGAAAAGCAGGAGACAAATCTCAAGTGCAGGCAACTCTCCTCCTCCTCCGATCGGAGAAGTGCAGACAGATCAATTGACTGGTTGGGATCTATATGCCCAGTGGACAGCGAAATACTGTGTGGCTTTGCACTGAAATTGAACACGCAGACATACACACAACACAAATTCGCAGCAATAACTATTGTGTCTCTCTTGGAAGCATAAACATTACACAGGACAACAAACCAAACAGACAGACAGACAGACAGGCAGGCAGACAACCAAGGCTGTTTTGATGTTTGCCATTCAGGAGAACATACCGAGAGGTGGGATAACCATGAAAGAGGAGCCCTTGGTTGCCGGGATGAATCCCGTCCGATCCTGGATGCAGTCCGGCGGGATACTGGACGCTAACACTGCGGCTCAGAGGTTAGTGCGGACCGGCTTAGTTTTTTTTTTGGTGTGCGGTTGTTGCAACGCGTTATTATTGTTTTTTATGTTGTTGCCCTGTGTCCCAGTCCCAGGTACCGAACCTTCTCCCCTCTCACCCGTTTCCCAGTTACCAGCCCGGTTACCAGGAGCTGCGAACTCTCTGGATGCCGCTGGTACTTTGCCCTGTGTGTGTGTGTGTTTTAGTCGCCGGTTGTTTTCTAAGAAGAATCTTTCAGTCAGGTGGAAATGAGATTTTCCGACTTGACTAAGATATGCGGTCCTTGATTTCCCGTTATTTTCCTCTTCCTGCTTCCCCGTTTCTGTTATTTACTCTCTCGTTCCCCTTTATCTTACTCTCTTTTTCTCTTTCCCTCTTTCTGCCTTCCTCTATTTCCTCTTTCTGCCTTTCTCTATTTCTTCCTCTCCCTTTTCCCGCTTTTCTCTATTTCTTTCTCTCCCTCTTTCTGCCTTTCTCTATTTCCAACCCCCCGTTTTTTCCTCTCTATTTCTTCCTCTCTCGTATCTGTATCTCTCTCCGTCAATTTCTCCCCTTCTCTATCCGCCTCTTTATCTTTCTTATGTTTCTCTTTTTCTTTCTCCCCTTCTATCTTTCCTCCCCATTTCTTTGCGAGGCTGAGAATTAGCCCACTTTTTAGCATGCGTTGGCCACTTCTTCTTTCTCAGAGTTTATAAAACTTTCACTGTCTCCTTTTCACTCTGTCCCCATCACTCTCACAATTTAATAAAAATATAAATACACCTGATTTAGTCCTGGTTTGTCGTAGGGTTTTTTTTATTCACGTTTCTTCTTTAATTCTTCCCTCCTACTTATCGTTCTGGTCTCACTTTTGCACAATTCATCATCCTTAACAATATAATTTGCCGGTGTAACATTTCAAATAGAAAGTTTCCGAAATTAGTTGCCTTTTCTTTTAGCTTTCCCCACTCTCTCTCTTTCCCCTTTCTCAGCCCGGTTTTGGTCAGTTCCCATAACTTACAAAATGAAACATGCTAGAGTTTAACAATTCGATTCCCCTCAGCGACCCGTGCGGACAAGTTTTAAATTTTCTAAAAAAATAAATTATGTTTTATTTAGAAGTAACTTTGTAAGTCCTGTGCAGTGTGAGAGTATTTATTCGTGCAACTCAGAGTCCCGTTCCCCAGTTAGCATCCCGCCCGATGTAACCCAGTTTACAAGATGCTAATCTCATTTAGCACGTTAAGAGATTATCTTTTAATATAATTTTCCAAACTTCTTACATCAAAGTGAAATTAAGAATGATTTCCCCCCCCCCCAAAAAAAAAGATGTAACAGATTCAAGTCCCTTTCTCTCCTTGCTATTTTCAATATGATTTTTTTGTTTAAGGCTCTTCCCCCCTCTCCCACCCCCTTTAATTTTATGTTATTAATCGGCGGTGTGCGTTGTGTTCTTTGCCCGCAGTGGGGTCGGTTTGGCCCGGTCGCACTTTGAGAAACAGCCGCCTTCCAACCTGCGCAAATCCAACTTCTTCCACTTTGTGTTGGCGCTTTACGACCGGCAGGGACAGCCCGTGGAGATCGAGAGGACGGCGTTTGTGGACTTTGTGGAAAAGGACAAAGTAAGTTTCATCTCCTTTACTTTTTTTTTTCCTTTCTTCCATTCATTCTTACTTTTTTTCCTCTCATTCCTACTTTTCTCTCAATCTTTTCTCTTTCTATCGTTTATTTTTTTTTCTTTCGTCCTTTATTCATTCCCACATTTTTCAGTCCTACCTTTTCCCCAATCTTTTCTTTACCTTTCTATTCGCGGTTCACTATTCCTATTTTCCCTTCCCTTTCTCCCTCTTTCCCTCTTTGCCATTTCCACTTCATTATATCTATTCCTTTCTAAATCACCCTCTTTCCTCCTCCTCCTCCCCCCCCCATCTATTTTCCACATGCCCTCCCTTCCTTGTTTTTGTAATTTCCTCCCCTCTATATTTTACTCCATCCCTCTCTTTCCCCCTTCTGCCTCTCTCACATTGCCTCCGCTTTCCCTTCACATCCAAACTATCCTTGCAGCATACATGGCGCTGCGGGGAGAGAGAGTGCTGTTTACACATATAGTCTCCCATCACCGTCTGCATGCATTTATCGCCGCGAAAAAAAAAACGTGCAAATTCAACAGCCCGGCGCGGAACTCGAGTTTCGTTTCGTTTTTTTCTTGCAATAATAAAAATTAATGAAATGCAAAGTTGCATTCGTGCGACATGCGGTCCAACTTGCATTCGATCTTAATTCATGATTTATAATATCGACGTTTCTCCGCAGGAACAAAACGGGGAGAAAACAAACAACGGGGTTCACTACAAGTTACAGCTTCTGTACAGCAACGGTAAGAGCCGCAGACAGCAACAAGCCACATGAGAATCTGACAGCCAAAAACTTCCAAAACAAATCTAAGTTTTTGCCTTCTTTTAGTGCAGGGTTTTTCGCCCTGGGAGATTCCTTCTTGTTTCTGTTTCCCTTTAGAGGCCAGAGTCTGATATATATATATATATATAAATCACTTAAGATTAAACGCAGTGTGGATTAGATAAAATAATCCGAATGCAATTTTCACGAGAACATTACGAGCCTTTCACCTTTTATTACTCGCTGTAACAAACATGCAAGAAGCAAAATTAATTTTAATTAAGAGAGAAAACCCCCTTTAATAAATATTAACACCAGCATTCGGAAATAGCAACTCGGGATTAGAAAACAGACTGGAATTGCTATTTCCGAATGCTGGTGTTTATATTTTACGTACAAATGTGTTGATTGAGATCTCCGATGTATGTACCGTGTTTATACACGCCGCGTTTGTACATTCTGCTGGAAGCACTCAAATCACCTTCAGTCTAATGGCAGCGATGTGTGCAGAAGGGAAAATAAATAAACATTTTAATTGCAAGTATAAAATGAGAAAACTTATGCATAAAACTTTGCATTAAGCCAAAGATTTATTTTTTTAAATGCATCTATATAAATGTAAGTTTTCTGACGCCTAGGGAAATTATAATATAATAAATGCATTGAAGAGATGTTTTAAAAACAGTATTATTTATATGTCTGGTAATGAGCGTTTAAATCCCAGTTCTGAGTTTTAAGGTGGAATCGTTTAGATCTCCCAATTTTGGCTTTACAATTATGTATGATCAACTTTTTAATCTCTTTTAATTGGCATTTTCTTTATTGATGTAAAAGCTGAATGTATTTTTAACACGCGGCTCATATGCAAGAGTTGGGAAATTATAAATATATTTATGCCGACATTTGTGCATGTGTGGGATATGCTTTGTCTTTAATCGGCTCGTACTGAATTAACCTTCACCTTTAATATGTCCCATATATTCACACACACACACACACACAAGATGATCAGCCCGGATCTATTGCTGGGCTCTGCTGAATTAACAAGTGAGTTATATTTCATTGCAAAAACCGCACGGCCTCTCGCAGTTCGCAGACAGTAATAGCATTGAACTATTTGCAATATCACTTACAGTCTGTTCTGTTAAACTGTAGTGGGGAGCTTGCTGTCTGAGGCTGAGATTCGACTCGCCAGTCTGAATCCCCGGTTAGAAAGATTTTTTTAAAAAGTAAAAACAGCGGGTCGGGATGGGGAACGAAAATATTTTTATGATATTGCAGTTTTGTTTTTGTTTGGGGGGGGAGGGGGAGAGAGGGGAATGGAGAAAATGGAAATACAACGTGAGAGGTTTTGAGACAGTGAAGGAAAAGAAGAATCGGCTTTGGAGATTTAGAGGGGAAAGGTAAATTGAAGGAATTAGGAAAGGTTTGCAAGAGGGCAGGAGAATAAATGTAGAGATAACGTTAAGAACTGCAAATCTGAAATAAAATAGAAAATGCTGGAAATACACAGCACAGCTGGCAGCATCTGCATAAAGAGAATAGGCAGGTTAGTGTTTAGGTGTTGGACCTGGTGGGACAGTTCTGGTCTGGTCTGGTCTCCAGACATTGAATGGGCTTGTCTGTTTTTGGAAACTCGCTGTGTGATTCTGAATACAATGTTCCTGTGAAACTCTTTTAAAACACCAAACAGAAGTGAAAAGACTTTTTGAAAAAAATCGAACGATACTGCCATGTCATAGCAGGGGATGGGGCTGAATGGCCATATGACAAAGTGCAGGCAGAAAATTTCATTTCAGTTATTCCTTGTTTTTCTCCCCCCACCCCACCCGCAGGGATCCGAACAGAACAGGATTTATTCGTACGGCTTATAGACTCAATGACCAAACAGGTAGGCGTTTTACAGGAGCAAATCCGTCTGATTATTCAGGGGGTTTTCTGTTGTCAAGCACTGTCTTAAAAGAAATCATGCTTCTTGATTTAACTGAACATCAAATTGAATTTTTTTTTAAAGAAGAGGTATTTTTGAAGGGATCTGCTTCACCTCCCCTCATCCCCCCCCCACTGCAGGCCCAGAATCAAGTCGGGTGTCTCAAATCAGATTAAAATGAGTTTGGGGTGACATAATCAGTGCGGACCAGTGTTAACGATGTGGTGGGTCTATTTTGAATGATCATTAGTAGCAACAGTATGATACATCGAAGTATTGAATTGTCGTGTGTTGTGTGTTTAATCAATAACTACAAGATTTTATCTTCACTGACATTAATTTTGACTTCGGAGGATTCTCCTGGCATCACCTCGTTGCCAACATCACCGCCTCCCCTTCTCCCCGTGGATCTATTGTACGCTCATGCACAGCTTTGACGCAGTGCTGCAGTGAGGGGCTAAATTGCTTGCTGCGAATTCTCCGATCGCAGCCCAATGCGCGACACGCAAATAATAATCGACCGATCGCATCCAAAACGACTGTACCTGTCGCAAAGCAGAAAATGTTCACGCTGTATTTGACGGATGAATTTATTAGTACTGCGCTCAGACACAAGTGAATCCTTAGAGATACTCAAAAAAAGTGAGAAATTAATATCGGCATTTTAGGTATTTTATTATTTTCTTTAAGGAGGAGTTTAAAACGGCATTTTGAATTCAGCCAACGCATGTGAAGCACATTACCACACCACTTCCCATTCACAGAATTCCCGAACCATACCACTCCGATATTATATCCCGATTGAAGTGTAAAATACTCCCTGATTTACCTGACTTTTTCTTTTTTGTCTTCATTTTGTACTCCTCAAAGTGAGGGATGTTAATCATGAGGAAGGGTACACTTTCCATTTCAGGCACCCAGTGTCCGCATCAAACACTCCCAGGGAAGGTACAGAATGGATTAATACAGAGTAAAGCCCCCTCTACACTGTCTTTTCAGACACTCCCAGGGAAGGCACAGAACGGATTAGATACAGAGTAAAGCCCCATCTACACTGTTTCATCAGACACTCCCAGATCAGGCACAGCATGGGTTAAATGCAGGGAAATGCTTCTAGTGATCTCAGTTTTGAAATTTTCAATTGACCCCCAGCCTCAACAGCTTTTTGGGGGAGAGAGTTCCAGATTTCCACCACCCCTTGTGTGAAGAAGTGCTTCCTGACATCACCCCTGAATGGCCTCGCTCTAATTTTAAGGTTATGCTCCCTTGTTCTGGACTCCCCCCACCAGAGGAAATAGTTTCCATCTACCCTGTCAAATCCTTTAATCATCTTAAACACCTCAATTGGATAAACCTACACTGTGACATCCTTGTTCAGTTGTTTTTTTTACAAGGTCTAAGAGACCCAGTGAGGTGAAGTGATAGATCTTTCATGGTGTCTGAGAGCGTGGCTCTGGTCTTCCATCGTTGTTTCCAGCCCATCACACACTCCCAGGGCAAGTTCTGCAGGAGTTAAATCCGAACAATATGCCTCAGCTCCAGCCTCAGAAGATCACCCCTTGCTGTTCCATTGTTCCCCAGGCCAGCCGGCTTGCGATCTCTCTGAATCAATTTATCAATTTAGTGTCAATTGAAGCTAATTTTGTGCTGTTGGCTCGTATCTACTGGAACTGGGACTGGGCAAAAATGACCAGCCTTGCCAGCGAGGCCCACATTCCGAGAACGAATGAAGTCATAATTGGGGGGCAGTGAAGCAATGCCACGCCCTACAATGTATCCCACAGGTCCCTACACTTGCTGCAGACACCGGGACTTGCTGCCCGAGTACCACAATTCTCTATTAAAGTCCCAGTTGCAACAAAAATGCTGCCCATTGGAACCAACGATGGAAGACCAGAACCATGCTGCTCTCAGACACCATGAAAGATCTATCACTTCACCTCACTGGGTCTCTGGGACCTTGTAAAAAAAACAACTGAACAAGGATGTCACAGTGTAGGTTTATCCAATTGAGGTGTTTAAGATGATTAAAGGATTTGATAAAGTAGAAGGAAACTATTCCCTCTGGTGGGGGAAGTCCAGAACAAGGGGGCATAACCTTCAAATTAGAGCTAGGCCATTCAGGGGTGATGTCAGGAAGCATTTCTTCACACAAAGGGTAGTGGGAATCTGGGACTCTCTCCCTCACAAAGCTGGGGGTCAGTAGAAAATTTCAAAACTGAGATCGCTGGGTTTTTGTTAGGCTGGGGTATTAAGGGATACGGAACCAAGGCGGTTAGATTGAGTTGAGTTACAGATCAGCCATGATCTAATTGAATGGTGCAACAGGCTCGAGGGGCTGAATGGTCTCCTCTTGTTCCTTTGTTAAACCCGAAGAAGGCAGACATGCAAGAATGTTAAAAAAGATGCTGTTTGCCTTAAAGTGTAGGACAGACACAGATACTGAAAATACGCGTCATATTGGCTCCGACCTGTTTCTCGAGGACCACGTACTTGGGACGAGTTGTGCTATTCCTTTAAATCCCAAAATGCTTGTAGTCTTTCCTAGCATCAAGACAGCAGTCTGCTTCAAAAAAAAAATCACTGGTGTCTAAAGTTATCCCATTTTTCTCATGTCTTTCCTGTTTGTGGGTTGAGCAAATTGCAGAATTAATTCTTAAATGGACTCCAGTAAAGGGTTTACAGATTTGTTTATCTATTATCGGTGATCGCCTTTGTATTCCTCATCCAGAGCCAAAGGAGCTTGTTTTAACTTGTAATGCGTTAATTAGGATGAGATTGTGTTTTGTTTATAGCACAGAGGCAGCTGGGTAGATTGAACACTTGACCTCTGAAGAGGATGTCGTGAGTTTTCATCTCACGTCTGCCTCATGAGAACATAAGAATTTTTAGCAACAGAGAACACTATTAAGCCGACAAGCCTATCCCTTTTTGACTGATCAAATCCATCTTCTTACCATGCCACTCAATCCCTTTCTGCCGCCTCCCAAATCCGTGCCCATCTTTCCTGCAACTCCACGTTTGAACCTCTCTGATCAGGATTCTGTCCCTGCCACAGCACTGTAACGGCCCTTATCAAAGTCACAAATGACATCCTGTGTGACTGTGACCGTGGTAAACTATCCCTCCTCATCCTCCTCGACCTGACTGCAGCTTTTGACACGGTTGACCACACCATCCTCCTCCAATGCCTCTCCTCCGTCGTCCAGCTGGGTGGGACTGCGCTCGCCTGGTTCCATTCTTATCTATTCAGTGTAGCCAGAGAATCTCCTGCATTGGCTTCTCTTCCCACCCCTGCACCATTACCTCTGGAGTCCCCCAAGGACCTATCCTTGTCCCCCTCCTGTTTCTCAGCCACATTCTGCCCCTTGGCAACATCATCCAAAAACACATCAGGTTCCAAATGCCCTGATGGCCCCCAGCTCCACCTCACCACTACCTCTCTCGACCACTTTGTAAGATTATTCATTATTTCCTTTGTCCCTATGTTTAGTGAAGCAACCTTATTACTAATACTAAACTTCGGCAGAGACATCAACCACAAAATGAGCATTAAGATCACTCAGCACTTTACTTGATTGCCGAACAACAATAAGCAACAGATCTAAATAATACTCATAACCGTGGAATATGGTTCAGGACTTACAATTGACCAGACCGTTGTCCTGGGGAGAAGGCCAGAGGACTCGGGAGTGTCGACTGAAGCGATTCTTCCTTGTCTTTGTCTTTTGTCTCTCATGACCGTAGCACAGTTCATTCTTCTTTTTTACAGTTTTGAGGTATAGTCTTATGGCTTCTGACTACCATGGAAGGGGTCTCTTTTGTCATTCTTTTTGTTGCTTTTTCCGTTCTGTGTCTCTTTTCTTTTGTTTTTCTTGGTAGACAAAAGTCTGCGGTTTGTGCGTTTTCAATTTGTCAAAGAGTTAAAAGTTCATAACATTTAAATGACCAAAACAATTTCACTTTCACTGCCCATGATTTGTCACGCTGCTTGCCTGACGTCCAGTATTGGATGAGCAGAAATGTTCTCCAATTAAGTTAAAGCCATTGTCTTCGCCCCCCCCCCCGCCACAAACTCTGTTCCCTAGCCACCGATTCCATCCCCAGCCCTGGCCGCTGTCTGAGGCTGAATCTGACCGTTCGCAACCTCGACGTCCTATTTGACCCTGCGCTGAGTTTCGACCACACATCCTCTCCATCACCGAGACCGCCTACTTCCACCTCCGTAACATCGCCCGTCTCCGACCCGCCTCAGCCCATCTGCAGCTGAAACGCTCACCAATGCAGTGGTTACCTCCAGACCTGACGATTCCAATGTTCTCCTGGCCGGCCTCCCACCTTCCACCCCCCGGTAAACTTGAACTCACTCACAACTCTGCTGCCCATGTCCTTACACGCACCAAGTCCCCTTCTCTCGTCACCCCTGTGCTCGCTGACCTACATTGGTTCCCGGTTGAGCATCACCTCAAATTTAAAATTCTCATCCTTCTGTTCACATCCCTCCATGGCCTCGCCCCTCTCTATTTCTATAACCTCCTCCAGCCCTACAACCCTCCGAGATCCCAGCACTCCTCCAATTCTGGTCTCTTGCGCATCCCTGACTTCCCATCGACCTACCATTGGCGGCCGTGCCTTCAGCTGCCTAGGCGCTAAGCTCTGGAATTCTCTCCCTAAATCTCTCCGCCTCTCTCTCTCCTCCTTTAAGACGCTCCTTAAAACCTACCTGTTTGACCAAGTCTTTGGTCACCTGTCCTAATATCTCCTTATGTGGCTCAGTGTCAAATTTTGTTTGATAATCGCTCCTGCGAAGTGCCTTGGGACGTTTTACAATGATAAAGGCTCTATATAAATACAATGTTGTTGTTGTTGTTCTCTCTGCAGCAAATGTATCTACGTGTGTCTTGACCCCATTTGCATTGCCTGTTCTAATGTCTTAGTCCGGTATCTTATTCCACAACTCACTTTGGGTGAAAAAGAACTACCTGATTTAGGGGCTGCCAATGCTAGTTGGACATATTCATGAGGTTTATATAATATTATATATTATAATATATTATATATATATAATCATATTATATTATTATATATATATTATATATTATATAATATTCTAGAATAATATTCTACATTATTGTAGAATAATGGATTCTATCATTAGAATAGATGATTCTAATGATAGAATCATTAGATTCATCATTTCGTTATTATACAATGGATAATTGTAGAATCTCCAACTAGACTCTATCTTGTTGTTGGAGTTAATGACCATCTCCAACAAGAGAGTCTAACCACCTCCCCTTGACATTCAACGGCATTACCATCGCCGAATCCCCCACCATCAACATCCTGGGGGTCACCATTGCCCAGAAACTTAACTGGACCAGCTACATAAATACTGTGGCTACAAGAGCAGGTCAGAGGCTGGGTATTCTGTGGCGAGTGACTCACCTTCTGACTCCCCAAAGCTTTTCCACCATCTACAAGGCACAAGTCAGGAGTGTGATGGAATATTCTCCACTTGCCTGGATGAGTGCAGCTCCAACAACACTCAAGAAGCTTGACACCATCCAGGACAAAGCAGCCTGCTTGATTGGCACCCCATCCACCACCCTAAACATTCACTCTCTTCACCACCGGCGCACTGTGGCTGCAGTGTGCACCATCCACAGGATGCACTGCAGCAACTCGCCAAGGTTTCTTCAACAGCACCTCCCAAACCCGCGACTTCTACCACCTAGAAGGACAAGGGCAGCAGGCACATGGGAACAACACCACCTGCACGTTCCCCTCCAAGTCACACACCATCCCGACTTGGACATATATCGCCGTTCCTTCATCGTCGCTGGGTCAAAATCCTGGAACTCCCTCCCTAACAGCACTGTGGGAGAACCTTCACCACACGGACTGCAGCGGTTCAAGAAGGCGGCTCACCACCACCTTCTCAAGGGCACTTGGGGATGGGCAATAAATGCCGGCCTTGCCAGTGATGCCCACATCCCATGAACGAATAAAAAAAAATATCGTCCCACCTCCAACCGCCCCACCCAGTCAAATATCCTTTTTCCCCCATGTCCAATATTTTTAGATCAATTTTTATAAAACTGTTCAATGATAAAAACAACAATCTTTTTAATGCCCCTATGATTTTTCTCCTGGATTTCTTGTTGCAGTGTCCAGGAGATTAATCTTTAATTCCTGGAGGCTCCAGGGCAATCCTGGAGGGTTGGCATCCCTAACCTGACTGTCTCCCAACCCTAACTGCTTTCACTACTAAATCCTAATTTTTAACTTGTGTTTAAACCCTTTGCCTCGACTTTGCGATAATGACCAGATAATCTTTTTTTGTGATGTTGGTTGAGGGGTAAATAATGGCCAGAACACTGGGGAGCACTCCGCTGCTCCTTCTTAAAATCGGGCAATGGGATCTTTTGCGTCCACGTGAGACAGCAGACAGGGCCTCGGTTTAACATCTCATCTGAAAAATGGCACCTCTGGTTATGCAGCACTCCCTCATTACTTCACTGGAAGAGTCAACCTTTTTTGTGCTTAAGTCACTGGAGTGAAGTCTTGAACCTACTATCTACCAGGACTCAGACGAGAGTGCTAATAACTAAGCCATTGCTGGCTCCTAACAACTGAAAGTTATTGGAATGTGATTCGGAACCGAAACATCTACAGGTGCCACTCAATAACTGGCCACAAGGGGGCATTTGAAAAACCTTCCAGTGCAAACCCACCCCAATGACCATTTCACCCTCTGGAAAAGCACTCTTATATTTGGTTCACCCTCCGCCTCTCACTGCCCCACTCCCTGGCCCTCGGTCGAGAAGATTTTTCACAACAATCTATTTACAGCCGCAGATTATCGCAAACTAGGGGGCTTAAGAGGGGGGCACACAAATCTCACAAAGGGAGCTTGAAAGGGTTTGTGGCTGGGCTGATCGGTGGCAAATGAAGTTTAGTGGAGACCATGCAAAGTGTTGCCTACATTGGACATAAAAATGGGAGGCTCCGGATGGAACTTGCCAAGGGGGAGTTTATAGAGAGCTGAGGGGATGCTGTTTGACTTCTCACTCAACAACAACAACAACTTGCATTTATATAGCACCTTTAATGTAGTAAAATGTCCCAAGGCGCTTCACAGGAGCGATTATCAAACACAATTTGATATCGAGCCACATAAGGTGATATTAGGACAGGTGGAGGTAGGTTTTAAGGAGTGCCTTAAAGGAGGAGAAAGAGATAGAGAGGCGGAAAAGTTTAGGGAGGTAATACCAGAGCTTAGGGCATAGGCATTTGAAGGCACGGCCGCCAACGACCTAAACTCCCTAAACTCCATAATTGGAGGAGTGCAGAGGTCTCGGAGGGTTGTAGGGCTGGAGGAGGTTACAGAGATAGGGAGGGCCTTTTAAATCAAGGATGTGAATTTTAAAATCGAGGCATTCCCGGACCGGGAGCCAATGTAGGTCAGCGAGTACAGGGGGTGATGGATGAACAGGATTTGGTCACACACCACATTTAAACAGTGTGAAGTGACAATGGACAAAGTGAGCAGATTCTGGCTTATATTTCTGAATCGTAACTCGCACCAAGCCCCGTTCACCCATCACCCCTGTGCTCGCTGACCTACATGGGCTCCCAGTCCGGGAACGCTTTGATTTTAAAATTCTCATCCTTGTTTTCAAATCCCTCCATGGCCCTCGCCCCTCCCTATCTCTGTAACCTCCTCCAGCCCAATTCTGGCCTCTTGCACATCCCCGATTTCCATCCCATCACCATTGGCGGCCGTGCCTTCAGCCGTCTCGGCCCTAAGCTCTGCAATTCCTTCCCTAAACAGTCGCTCCTTAAAACTGAACCCTTTGACAAAACTTTTGGTCTCCCGCCTTAATATCTCCTTACGTGGTTCCATGTCAAATTCTGTCTGATAATCGCTCCTGTGAAGCGCTTCGGGACGTTTTATGTACGTTAAAGGTGCTATATAAATACTAGTTGTTGTTGTTGAATCAGTTGAGTTTATACCCCTAGAAAGTCAGACTCCACTTGGAGCACTGTGTGCTGATCTTTTTGGTGTGAAGTGAGGGGGACTGGAAACTGTGCAGGGGACAGTGAGAAGGCTGCTCCACAGGGTCAGAGGGGGGACCGACTAGATAACCTAGGAATCTAGAGCCTTGTAGAGACAGGTATAGAGTGCACCTGATAGAGGTATATAAAATATCAGGATAGATGAAGTAAATCTGGAACAATACTTTTAGATACTCTTTCAAAGAGCAGGCACAGGCGCGATGGCGTACAGTTCTGGTGCCCTTATTTAAGGAAGGACATACTTGCATTGGAGGCAGTTCAGAGAAGGTTCACTAGGTTGATTCCGGGTATGGAAGGGTTGTCTTATGAGGAAAGATTGAACAGGTTGGGTCTATACTCATTGGAGTTTAGAAGAATGAGAGGAGATCTTATTGAAACATACAAGATTCTGAGGGGACTCGATAGGGTAGATGCTGAGAGGGTGTTACCCCTCATGGGGGAATCTAAAACTAGGGGGCATCGTCTCAGAATAAGGGGTCGCCAGTTTAAGATGGAAATGAGAAGAATTTCTTCTCCCAGAGGGTTGTGAATCTTTGGAATTCTTTACCCCAAAAAGCTGTGGAGGCTGAGTCATTGAATACATTCAAGGCTGAGTTAGACAAATTTTTGATCAGCAAGGGAGTCAAAGGCTATGGGGAAAAGGCGGGAAAGTGGAGTTGAGGTAAAAATCAGATCAGCCATGATCTCATTGAATGGCGGAGCAGGCTCGAAGGGCCGAATGGCCTACTCTTGCTGCTATCTCTTATGGTCTTATGGCATCCTTCTATGCTGTACATATGTTTCTAAAGTATTTCATTGTTTGTAAAGCCCTTTGGGACATCCTGAGATCGTGAAAGGCGCCATATAAATGCAAGTTCTTTCTTTCTTTCATTGATACTCCAGGGCCATAGAGCGAGGGAGCAAGTTTAGGACAGATTTCTTTGCAGAGAGTGATGGACAGCTGGAATGGGCAACCAGGGAGAGTGGCTGAGGCCCGGACACTTGACTCTTATAACACAGTGAGGAGTCGTGAAGGCAAGATGGTAGAGACGGTAGTCTGGAAGGATGAGAGCAAATGGGCTGAGGGGCCATCTTCATAGACTCAGAAATTACTGCACAGATGGAGGACATTCGGCCCATCATGCCTGTGCCGGTGCCACCTCTTCAATGAGCGCTCACTACTCCAATCCTGTAGCAGGCTCCGTTACCAGTCTGTGCTGAGTGAGGCTTTCTCAGATGGGGGAAGCAATAGGGGTGCTACAATTGGCCTCAGCGCCTTTGTGTTAGGGATCAGCCAGGGCTCCTCCTCATAATTGCTGCCCAATGATCCCTTGCTGGGAAGTGTGCATCGGCGAATTTCAGGTGAGGACGGGACGCGATGCCTTCCTTCGTCAAATAGCCCGGCAGTACTCACTGCCTCAATTGAGCAGTGAAGAATGGCCGCTCGGCTGAAATACGCGGGGTGGGGAGGGTGGCGGTGAGGGGGTGGTGAGGTGGGGGGGGGGGGTGTGGGGGGAGTCCCGGTGCCAGGAAGAAGTGTGGAGAAGGAGAGAGGAGAAAAGAGAGAAAACATACACAAACCCTCCATCTCCTGGAGTAGGCTCGAGGGAGGGCGAAACGCATCTGATGACAGATTGTGGCGGTGATGCATCTCTCTCGGCCCATGCATCCGTCTCCGTGCGGTATCTGTGCGAGATAGAGAGATACACAGAGACCAGATATCAGCGACCTTCCCCTGACAGTTTATTATGTAGATGGATACTGCCTATTGCTGTTGCACACAACGCTAGATTCTGGGAGTGAAGAAACCATTTTTCTTCATAAACTATGTGTCATTGCCTGTGTTCGATGCTAATAGCTTCAATCCAGTGTTAAAGAACACATTATAACCTCGTGGGTTTGTATACCTGCAGCATTATATATTCATTGCTCATTACGTTTCCTCTCACTTTTCCTTTCTATCTTGTTTCCTTCCTCTCCCCTTTCTTTTTCTTTCGTTCTCTAGTCCTTTCCTTCCTTTCCATGCATTCAGTGTCGATGCTCAAGTCTACTCTCTTGCTGCGGTTTGTATTGCACCACATGAGAATCCCTTTTGTTTTAGTCTGCGTTGGGAGGATATAGTGAGAGAAGGAAGGGGGTGGAAGACAAAAAGTGAGAAAGACCTGATGGCAGGAATCAACAACAACAATAACTTGCATTTATATAGCGCCTTTAATGTAGTAAGACGTCCCAAGGCGCCTCACAGGAGCGATTATCAAACAAAATTTCACACCGAGCCACATAAGGAGATTTTAAGACAGGTGACCAAAAGCTTGGTCGAAGAGGTAGGTTTTAAGGAGCGTCTTGGAGGAGGAGAGAGAGGTAGAGAGGCGGAGAGGTTTAGGGAGGGAATTCCCGAGCTTGGGGCCTAGACAGCTGAAGGCACAGCCGCCAACGGTGGAGCGATTAAAATCGGGGACGCGCAAGATGTCAGAATTGGAGGGGCGCAGAGATCTCGGAGGGTCGTAGGGCTGGAGGAGGTTACAGAAATAGGGAGGGGCGAGACCTTGGAGGGATTTGAAAACAAGGATGAGAATTTTAAAATTTTAAAATTGACTTAGCGAGCGAGAGAGAGAGTGGACAGAAAGGCAGACAAACATATATAATATAAATATCTACTCAACTGATTAACATGTAAAACATAAACTAAATGGTACAACTTTAAAGAGGCTGCAGGATCAGAGATGCCTGGGGGTTTGCGTACATAAATCTTTGAAGGTGGCAGGACAAGTTGATAAAGCTGTTAAAAAAGCACATGAGATTCTTGGTTTTATAAATAGAGGCATAGAGTACAAAAACAAGAAAGTTACGCTAAACCTTTATAAATCACTGGTCAGGCCTCAGCTGGAGTATTGTGTCCAATTCTGGGCTTTAGGAAGGATGTCAAGGACAGAAAGGGTATAGAGGAGATTTACCAGAAATAATTTACCAGAATAATACCAGGGATGAGGGACTCTGGGAGAAGCTGGGATTGTTCTCCTTAGAGCAGAGAAGGTTAAGGGGAGATTTAATGGAGGTGTTCAAAATTATGAGGGGTTTTGATAGAGTAAATAGGGAGAAACTGCTTCCAGTGGCAGGAGGGTCGGTAACCAGAGGACACAGATTTAAGATAATTGGCAAAAGAACCAGAGGGGAGAAGAGGAGAAACAATTTTATGCAGCAAGATCTGGAATGCGCTGCCTGAAAGGGTGGTGGAAGCAGATTCAGTAGTAACTTTCAAAATGGAAATCGATATATCCTTGAAAAGGAAACATTTGCAGGGCTACGGGAAAATGCGGGGGAGTCAGACTAATTGGATAGCTCTTTCAAAGAGCCAGCACAGGCACGATGGGCCGAATGGCCTCATTTGTTCTGTAAGATTCTATGAACTACATAGAAACGTTTACAGATAGATGGAAATGATGTACTGTAGACAGAGAAATGTAGTATAACGCTATTTACTTTGAATCCAGTCAGAAGGCAGTGTTTTGTATCAGTGTCTATAGGCTGGAAATGAATGTTGTGATATTGGCAGGTGCATAGTTAACTTCTTCCTACGACATTCCTCTGGTTGCTGTTTTAACGGAAGCATTACCCATGTAAAGTAAACAGGTCTAATGCCCTTTAGTGAAGGAAACCCGTTGTCCTTGCCCGGTCTGACCTATATGTGACTCCACTCCAACGGGACTCTTAACTGCCCTCTGAAGGAGCCTAGGAAGCCACTCAGTTGTATCAAACCACCCACACGCCACGCAGTGGTTAAAGAAGAAGGCCCTACACTTCCTCAGGGCAGCTAGGGACGGACAATAAATGCTGGCCTTGCCAGTGATGCCCGCATCTTGAGAATGAAGAATAGAATAGGTTTGAGCCCGTGTTACAAAGTCAGACAGAGGACCACCCTACAGATGCATTGGATGTTCATGGACTTTCCATCGCAAACAGGCATTTCTAGACCTATATGAGCTGGGTTTAGTCAGAGCATCTCCAGGAGTGCACTTATCTTCCCTCCTGCTGCACCGTCACCTCAGGAGTCCTCGCAAAAGACTCTACCCTTGGCCCCCCTCCTCCTTTTCAGCCACATGCTACCCCTTAGTGCAGTCAGACTGCTGGTCTGACATCCAGTCTTGGATGACTCTTAACTTCCTCCAGTTCAATATTGAAAGACCAAAGCCACCATCTTTGGTCTGTGGCAAAAACTTCACTCCCTTGCTATTGATTCCATCCCTCTCACTCTCCCTCTCTCTCTCTCTCTCTCCCTCTCACTCTCTCTCTCTCTGAAATTCCAACACACGCCTTTGTCTCCTCCAGTGCTCTCCTGGCCTGGCTCCCATCCTCCATCCTCCGCAAACTTCAGCTCATCCAAACCTTTGCTGCCCATATCCTGTCTCACCCATTATTCCTGTCCTCACTGACCTACATTGGCTTTCAACCTCTGGGACCTTGGCTTTAAGTCTTCTGTGTCGAGTGACTTGGAGAGCCCGATGTGAAGTGAGTTTGGGCAGTCCACTAGGAGCAGTGTTAATCCTGCTCCCGGTGGGCATGGACCCACAGTACAAAACTGTCCCCTAATTTAGTACCAATTTTTAAGTCTCTCTCAGAGGCCACTGGTTTGGGCAATGGAAAAAAAAAATACCACACTGGTACAGTAGGGGCTGCTCTTTGAAGGTTGGGGCAGAGTAGAGGAAGCTTCACTCTACATTTGATCAACATGACGTCCATTCCCAGCACTGACATCCCTCACATAACAGAGCTCAAAAATAGCTCATCAGTTTAATGTCTCCTCCGTCTCCAATCCTTGATTATTCCTTTCTCGTCTTTCCTGCTGTTCTTTCCTACCCCAACCCTTGCCCTTTCGTTTTTAACAAGATCACAAGGCAGAGTGCAAAGGCGGAAGGATATTTGGCCCAAATCGAGAAAGACCCCAGACTACCCACATCATGGCATTGAAGCTACATCGAAGTAGCAAGCCTTTTGAGCTGGACAAGTATTAACGCCTGTGACGTATTTGTATATTTGTTGTATTTAATGTAAGATGTCCAACTGCTTCTTAAAAGATTCCAGGGTTTTTTGCTCCCACTCTCGTACATGGAAATCACTCCGTGAATTTACCGAGCTTTACGTGAGGAAAAGCCTCCCAACCTCCCTCCTAAATTTTCCTTTCGTTAGTTTGAACCTGTGCCCCCTTGTCCTACTGTCATGATTTAATGTGCCAGGTTACTCATTTGTATATTGTTTACAATTTCATATGCTCCTATAGAACATTAGATGTTTGCAGCGCAGAAGGAGGCCATTTAGCCAATCTACAGGTTTTTAAAACCACAGCTTGACATTACCTAACCACTAATTTCCCTTTTCTACCGCTCTTTTGAACCTTGGTGGGGTCCTGCACTATGGCACTTGACCTTTGACTTTGGTTTTCCAGTTGAAAAGAAAAATGGGCTGTGTGTCTGGCATTTCTTGGTTTCTGTGTATATCACTCAAAACATATCATTCACCAAGTATTTTATCTCTTTTTTTACTGTGAATTTCCTCATAGAATCATAGAATCTTACAGTACAGAAGGAGGCCATTCGGCCCATCATGCCGGTGAAAGAGCTATCCAATTAGTCCCACTCCCCCCTGCTCTGTCCCCATAGCCCTGCAAATTTTTTCCTTTTCATGTACTAAAATTTCAATCAATTGTTCCAGTAGAGTCATAGAGTTATACAGCACGGATAGAGGCCCTTCGGCCCATCGTGTCCGCGCCGGCCATCAGCCCTGTCTACTCTAATCCCATATTCCAGCATTTGGTCCGTAGCCTTGTATGCTATGGCATTTAAAGTGCTCATCCAAATGCTTCTTGAATGTTGTGAGGGTTCCTGCCTCCACAACCCTTTCAGGCAGTGAGTTCCAGACTCCAACCACCCTCTGGGTGAAAAAGTTCTTTCTCAAATCCCCTCTAAACCTCCCGCCTTTTATCAAGTGTCAAGGGAATTCAGCCCAGTTCAGAAATGTTACCCCTAAATCTTATGTCTTTTAGCAAGAAATGGATAGAAAGAGGAATAAATTGATAGGGGGAGAGATAGTTAGATAAAGTTAAACAGACAGGTACATAGATAGGGATAGATAGACAGATAGACAGGGATAAATAGATCTAGATAGATAGACATAGATATATATAGATAGGTTGATAGATATAGATAGAGATATAAATAAACATATATAAATAGACAGATAGATGCATAAATTGATAAATTTAGAGATAAGATAGAGAGATGAATATAAATGAACATAATAGATAAAAGAGAGCTAAAGAATTAGAGATAAATACATAAGCAGAAGGATACATAGAGAAGAAGTTAGACAGGCAGATGGAGAGATAGACAGATAGTTAGGTGGACAGACAGGCAGACATGTAGACAGATAAACTGTCAACCAGAGGGATAGACCGATAGATAGACCGATAGATAGACCGATAGATAGACCGATAGATAGACAGATAGATAGTAAGATAGATAGTAAGATAGATAGTAAGAAAGATAGATAGATAGTAAGATAAATAGGTAGATAGATATGCAAATAGATGGACATAGATATAAATGGAGGGATGGTTAAACAGATAGGTAGACAGATAGGGACACATTGATAGACGAATGAAAGACAGGAACACACTTAGATTAATGAACGCTAGGTATACAGATAGATGGATCAATAGTACATAGAGAGAGAAGTGGTGTATAAAGGATCGATAAGATGTAAAATCTCCATCCTGTGGCAGATATCATTTAGCTGCTGTGTGTTTTCACTGATCCAGTCCTGGAGGCAAGAAGCCATATTTCTTCATAAGCTGAGTGTCATTGCATGTGTATAATCCTAATAGTTTTCAATTTGCTCTTAACTCCTCCAATTCATTCCTTCATTTCAATCCATCTGTTTTAATACTTCTGAGGGCACCTGACAGAGTCGGCCTTGTACCACAAGGCTTCGCAGCCCAGACATTATCCGCGCTCCCAGGCGTGACTCGCCTTCACTGGTTGAGGAGAACTCTGGGTGTTCGCATCTAATGTGTAAACGTACCACACCCGGTGAAACACTGAGCTCTACAGGCCTGCCCCGGGTTCCCGGGGTTTATGGAACTTAACTTCCTCTCAACCGGGGACTGTGCTATGGGCACTACGGCTGGCCTTGGTACCCTTGAGATCGGAGGGTGGGGGGGTGGGGGGATAAAAAGTCAGCCGGAGTCCCTCCTCCTGATCACCGGGATTGGGAATCCCAGCTGACCTTCCATTTCCCCGGCCCAGCGGCATTGAAGCGAATGGCAGTGATGTCCAGCCGACCCCGCCCAGATGGAGGTTCTTCTGGGTTCCTATGGCTCAGTACCACACCAAACAGTGCACTAACTATAAAGAAAGAAAGAACTTGCATTTATATCACGCCTTTCCTGACCTCAGGATGTCCCAAAGCGCTTTACAGCCAATGAAGTACTTTAGAATCGTACTCACTGTTGTAATGTAGGGAAACACGGCAGTCAATTTGCGCACAGCAAGATCCCACAGACAGCAATGAGATAATGTCCAGGTAATCTGTTGCTTTTTGGTGATGTTGGATAAATATTGGCCCCAGGACAGCGGGGAGAACTCCCCTGCCCCTCTTCGAAATAGTGGCCATGGGATCGTTTACATTTACCCGAGAGGGCAGATGGGGCCTCGGTTTAATGTCTCATCCGAATGACGGCACCTCTGACAGTGCAGCACTCCCTCAGTACTGCACTGGGAGTGTCAGCGTGGAAAAATAGATTACAGGCTGTCCAACAGATGTTCTAATGTTTTATTTTTTCTTTCATATTTCAGGCTATCATATATGAAGGGCAGGATAAGAACCCAGAGATGTGTCGGGTGCTCCTCACTCATGAGATCATGTGCAGGTGCGTGACTTAAGTATTATTTTTTTCATGTAACCATCAGAGAGTCAGAAAAGAAGTCATGAGTACGTTTATCACCTGAAGAACCAAGAGACTCGTGGAAAGTCTATTGAAGCGGACGGTGTCAGTGGGTCCAAAAAAAAAGGCAATTGGATGTTTCTCTGGAGATAAGGGGTTGACGGATATGGTGAGGAGATGGAGTGGTGGGGACGAGGCCTTGGCAAAAAGGGACAGGGTTTGCCTGGCGGAAATGGACAAATAGCTTGTGCTTCCAATGCGATGCCACTGCATCGAGAATCATAGGAGCTTAGGGACAGGAGTAGGCCATTCAGCCCCTCGAGCCTTTTCCACCATTCAATGAGATCATGGTCGATCTGTGTTCTAACTCAGTCCACCCACCTTGTATCCCTTAATACCCTTGACTAGAAAAAATCTATCGATCTCAGATTTAAAATTATTAATTGAGCTTTTTGTAGGAGAGAGTTCCACACTTCTACCATCGTTTGTGTGAAGAAATGTTTCCTAACTTCACTCCTGAATGGCCTGGCTCTGATTTTAAGGTTATGTCCCCTTGTCCTAGACTTCCCACCATCGAAAAAAGTTTCTCCCTATCTACCCTATCAATTGCTTTCAAAACCCTAAAAACCTCAATCATATCAATCATATCACCCCTCAACCTTCTATATTCCAGGGAATACAAACCTAGTTTATGTAATCTCTCCTCATAATCTAACCCTTGGAGCCCTGGTAACATTCTGGTGAATCTACGCTGTTCTCCTTCCAAGGCCAATATATCCTTTCTAAGGTGGTCTAATCAGGGCTTTTTATAGCAGTAGCAAAACCTCCTCCCCTTTATATTCCAGCCCTCTAGATATAAAGACTAACATTCCATTAGCCTTTTTGATTATTTTTTGTACCTGACCACTACATTTTAGTGATCTGTGGACATGGACCCCTAAATATCTTTGGACCTCCACTGTTCCTGGCTTTTCACCATTTAAAAAATACTCAGATCTGTCATTTTTTGGGTCCAAAATGACCTCACCCTTACCTGCGTTGAAATCCATCTGCCACAGTTTCGCCCACTCACTTAGTCTGTCAATGTCTCTTTGTAATTTTATGCTCCCTTCTACACTACTTACTATGCCACCAATCTTTGTGTCATCAGCAAACTTGGATACATGGCTCTCTATTGTGTTATCTAAGTCATCAATAAATATAGTGAATAGTTGAGGCCCCTGCACAGGTCCTTGTGGGACACCACTAGTCACTTCCTTCCAATTCGAATACATACCCATTATCCTTACTCTCTGTCTTCTACCGCCTAACCAATCTCCTAACCAGGTCAATAATTTGCCATCAATTCCGTGAGCTTTCATGTTAGCTAACAATCTCTTCTGATTTAAATGCACGGCGGACAACTTTGGAGAAATCTTTGGCGTGCAGTTTTCAGTATACTGGAGGAGCCTGCCCTGTGAATACTGAGTAACATTAATGTGTCCTTCTTCTTCTCCTCTCTTCCCTGTCTTCCTCTTTTCTCTAATTTGTCTGTTTTTCTCCTTCTTTCCTTTGGCGGAATTCACAAGCTCCAGCGATGGATGTTAGGCTATCCCAGCATTCATAGCAGTAGTGAAAGTTACCTATTAAAACTAGTTTAAGCGGAAGATTTACACTATCACTGGGATCGCCCCCGCCTCCATTGGTGATCTCTTACTTTCCATCACTCTTTAGTAAAAGAAATCCAAAGAATGCCAGGATGCAACGCACAGATATTGCGATGCACACATGGAACAGAACCGATCGTAATTTCCAGGTTAGAGGTCGTGAGCTCCAGGGTGGAGGTCGTGATCTCTAGGTGAGAGGTCGTGATCTCCGGGGGGGGGGGAGGTCGTGATCTCCAGGTGAGAGGTCGTGATCTCTGGGGGGGAGGTCATGATCTCCAGGGGGGAGGTCGTGATCTCTAGGTGAGAGGTTGTGAACTCCAGGTGGGAGGTCGTGATCTCCAGGGGGGTAGGTCGTGATCTCCAGGCAAGAGGTCATGATCTCCAGGGGGTTGGTCATGATCTCCAGGTGAGAGGTCATGATCTCCGTGAGCAGACTGTTGCCATCTTTAGTTGGGAGAACACCGTCTCCTGCATGAGGCTGCTGTTGAATGCTTCCGAGCTGGTAGGCCTGCCTAAGTGTGGGTTTCTCTCAATGTGACTTTCAGCAAAGCTTCCAGGAAGCTGAGGGTTTTGCCGAACTTGGAAAAGATCCCAAACCTGTTAAAAGGCAGCATTAGCTTGCAACGATTTCAGACAGAGTTACATTGTTTGCTGCAAGCTCACAGATAACCCTCGAAGACTGAAGGTGAGTCGATTCTTTTCTTTGGAGTGGGGGGGGGAGGCAAGAAGTATTTCTGAGCAGATCGGTAACTGAAGTGCGTCATTGGTTAGTTCACTGTTCTTTCACCAGTAGATTTGGGTTCAAATCCAGCCCAGATCGATGGAATGAAAGTCTCAACAACAACAACAAGCGTTTATATAGCATCTTTAACGTAGTGAAACGTCTCCCAGGCGCCTCACGGGAGCGTTACCAGACAAAGAAATTGACACCTAGCCAAAGAAGGAGACATTAGGACAGTTGAGAAGCGTCTTAAAGGAGGAGAAAGAGGCGGAGGGGTTTAGGGAGGGAATTCCAGATCTTAGGGCCGAGGTGGCTGAATGCACGGTCACCAATGGTGGAGTGGGGGGATGCACAAGAGGCCAGAATTGGAGGAACGCAGAGGTCTCGGAGGGTTGTAGAAGATTACAGAGATAGGGAGGGGGTGAGGCCATGGAGGGATTTGGACACGAGGATGAGAATTTGAAATTAAAGTCTCTCTGTCTCCCAGTTGTAAAGATCGTAAATGATTGAAAATGAGTTTGGGACAGTCTGAACCGAGTTCCTTTGATGCGAGTCGATAGCATTAAAATTGCCCATAATTCAGCACTAATTGGCATTCCTGCACAGGGAGTGGTTGATGTGGGAAATCAGACAAGTCACATTGGTGCAATAATGGCTGCTGTTCTGAGGTCAAGGGTTAAGGCACATTGTTGGATTTAGTGCGCGGGAAGCTTTTTGCTTCTGCATCTGACCTGTGCCGTTCCTGACCCCCAGGGGTGCTTGAAGCTGACACTGGCTTCCCAAAGTAGACAGGTGGTTCATTCCCCACATCCCTGCACTTCAGTAAGTGTAAAGATCCGTTCCTTTTTTAAAAAGACCTGCAAGTTATAGTGTTCGATAATAGGCTCTCAAACTCTTGCAGATAAACGCACAGCCCATCATTGTGCACTGATCAGGCAGTCCTGTGCAGGGAGGCTGGAGTAGGAGTGGTAATGTCGCACTAGTGCAACAACATCAACAGCAACTTGCATTTATATGGCGCCTTTAATGGAGTAAAACACCCCCAAGACCCTTCACTGGAGCGGTTATCAAACAAAATTTGACACTGAGCCACATAAGGAGATATTAGGACAAGTGACCAAATGCTTGGGCAAAAAGAATCATAGAATCATTACAGCACAGAAGGAGGCCATTCAGCCTATCGAGCTCATGCTGGCTCTTTGTAAGAGTAATGCAGTTAGTCCCATTCCCCCGCTCTTGCCCTGTAGCCCTGCAAATTTTTTCCCTTCAAGTATTTATCCAATTCCTTTTTGAAAGCCACGATTGAATCTGCTTCCACCACCCTTTCTGGCAGCGCATTCCAGATCATAACCACTCACTGTGTAAAAAAGTTTTCCCTCAAGTCGCCTTTGGTTCTTTTGCCAATCACTTTAAATTTGTGTCCTCTGGTTCTCGACTCTTCCGCCAATGGGAACAGTTTCTCTTTATTTACTTTATCTAAACCCTTCATGATTTTGAACAATTCTGTCAAATCTCCTCTTAACCTTCTCTGCTCCAAGGAGAACAATCCCAGCTTCTCCAGTCTATCGACGTAACTGAAGTCCCTCATCCCTGGAACCATTCGAGTAAACCTTTTCTGCATCCTCTCTAAGGCCATAGAGGAGAGAGAGGTAAAGAGGCGGAGAAGTTTAATGGAGGGAGTTCCCAGAGCTTAGGACCTCGGCAGCTGAAGGCAAGGCCACCAATGTTGGGGCGAAGAAAATCGGGGATGATCAAGAGGTCAGAATTGAAGGAGCACGGAGACCTCAGCGAGTTGAGCTGTTCCAAGGGCTACATGTTTAAAACTTCTTTCGTGGCTGCGCGGAGGGAAAGGGAAATTAGAGAGTGGGGGGGATGCTCGTATGAGAGCACTGGCATAGACTGTCCTGGGGCCAATTACCTTTTTCCGTGTTGTGCATCGAATATGAAGATAAAACTGATGTGATGTGGCAGATGAACATGCTGCACCATTGTAATATTTTGTTCTTCGGTTCCCACAGTTCCCACGGCAATTGGAGGAGGCGGGTGGGGTCTGCAGAGATCTCACCCCCAGAGACTTGAGCACATAATCTAGGCCGACACTCCCAGTGCAGTACTGAGGGAGTGCTGCACTGTCTTTCACATGAGACATTAAACCGAGGCCTTGTCTGCCCTCTCAGGTGGACGTAAAAGATTCAATGGCACTATTTTGAAGAAGGGCAGGGGAGTTCTCCCCGGTGTCCTGGCCAATATTTATCCCTCAACTAACATCACTAAAACAGATTATCTGATCATTATCACATTGCTGTTTGTGGGACCTTGCTGTGTGCAAATTGGCTGTGGTATTTCCTACATTACGACACGTTATAAAACTCTTTGGAGCATCCTGAGGTCATGAAAGGCGCTATATAAATGCAAGTTCTTTCTTTCTGTACAGAATTTCACGTGAACATCTCATACATTAATATTGCAAACAGTGATACCTAGGCTCTGGGTTCTTGTTTAACACTTGGAAAATTATAGACTCTGTATCCTCCAGTAATCACCGGGACCAGCAATATAATGTTTCTTTTAAATCTACAGGATTTTGGGTGACCTCTTTCTCAGCACTAGCAGGGACCTATATTTAGGTCTGAGCACAATCTGTGCCACGGTTTGTAAACGAGGACAGCGTGACTTATAAAATGAAACCACGATTCAGCAAAGGACCTTCACAGATTGAAATAAATAAAAACATGACTCCCACGACAAGTGAAGAGTGGTCCTCCGGTGCGGCCACCCAATCGTAGAAATCCCTTCGAGCAGGTCACCTCATGCACAGTAACAGGGACAGTTAACGCTCTCCCCTCCCCGCCATGGTCGTCACCCTCGGCAACCCCCTAACCTCTTAACATACACCAGCATGCCCTGAGTCTTGTTACATTTCCTGATTAAATATGCACCAGTCAGATCATAGTCAAGATGTTTAATCATTTGCTGAATATATTACTGGAGTGTGGGTATAATTTGCATCATAATTGATAGATTGTTCTAACTGAACTGATTTGATATAGCCTGCACTTGCAGATGGGCTGTGCTTGTGTGTGTGTGTGTGTGTGTTTAGACTTCTGTGCAGTATGTGTATGTCTGTGTGTATAGACTGTGTGCGGGTTTGTGTATGTACACGTTTGTGTATGTGTGTACATGTGTGCATGTAGTGTGCATGTGTGTTTGTGTGTGCGTGTCTGTGTGTGCTTGTGTATGTGCGTGCACGTGTATGTAGTATGCGCGTGTGTGTGTATGTGTACGTGTGTGTATATTCTGACGCGTGTTTGTATCGGTGAATTCAATGGCCCAGTAACTGCTGGAGTGGCACATCTTGTGGCGAACTGGACTTTTTACCTCACCCTGCAGATCGCACTGTATTTGCGCTGCAAATTGCTGGGAATGCGAATTGATAATGGCGCAGTGATGTCAACGTCGCATCTGAGACCTTGTGAACGGCAATACATTAAAATGATGGCCAGTGTTGCAAATGGAAATGTTGCACTGGTGCTGTCGGAGGCTCTCTCCTGTGGTTGGGGTTCAGTTGTAGTTTGGAGGGAGGTTTACTCTCCGTATTAATATCCATATCATACACTTTAAGGTGTCAGAGCTGTGGTTCAGTGGGTAGCACTCTCGCATCTGAGTCAGAAGATTATGGGTCCATGTCCCACTCCAGAGACTTCAGCACGTGATCTAAGCTGACACTCCCACTGCAGTGCTGCACTGTCGGAGGTGCCGTCTTTCACATGAGTCGTTAAACCGGGGCCCCGTCTGCCCTCTGAGCTGGATGTAAAAGATTCCATGGCACTATTTTGAAGAAGAGCAGGGGAGTTCTCCCTGGTGTCCCGGCCAATATTTATCCCTCAACCAGCAAGATACAAAACAGATTATCTGGTCATTATCCCATTGCTGTTTGTGGGATCTTGCTGTGCGCAAATTGGCTGCCATGTTTCCTACATCACAACAGTGACTACACTTCAAAAAGTGCTTCATTGGCTGTAAAGCGCTCTGGGACATCCTGAGGTTGTGTAAGGTGCTATATAAATGCAAGTCTTCCTTATTTCTTTCATATAGCCTGTGATGCACTTAACCTAGGATCTGATGAAGCTGGAGAGAGCTTTCCTTTACAGCTAAATCTGAATTTGGTATGTGCACTTACACCGTTTAAGAATTGTGTTAGTATTACTCTCAACTCATGCCACCTAAGATCCCTTACGAGCTTTATAATCAACGCTATGCTCTTTAAACTTTACAGTTCTCCTTTAGGAAGATTAAATAACTCCCTTATTAAACTTTCATATGAATTACGTGGCAGAATTATTGTGCAGTGATAACATCACAATTGCCTAAGTCATTAATCAACATCGTTGAAAGGCAGCTCAACTTGTCACGAGCATTGTCTTCATTATATTCGCATCACAGTCTGCGCCATTAAAATAAAAATTACAGATTGTAGTGAATTCAGGCTTTAAATATCATACTAAATGATGGTATGAAGAATTGGCTGGGTCAGTACTAATCAGTGATGGGGCACGAGGAATTCTATGGGTCAGTACTAATCAGTGATGGGGCAGGAGGAATTCTATGGGTCAGTACTAATCACTGATGGGGCGGGGGAACTCTATGGGTCAGTACTAATCACTGATGGGGCAGGAGGAAATCTATGGGTCAGTACTAATCACTGATGGGACAGGAGGAATTCTATGGGTCAGTACTAATCACTGATGGGGCGGGGGAACTCTATGGGTCAGTACTAATCACTGATGGGGCAGGAGGAATTCTATGGGTCAGTATTAATCACTGATGGGACAGGGGGAACTCTATGGTCAGTACTAATCAGTGATGGGACAGGGGGAACTCTATGGGTCAGTACTAATCACTGATGGGACAGGGGGAACTCTATGGGTCAGTACTAATCACTGATGGGACAGGGGGAACTCTATGGGTCAGTACTAATCAGTGATGGGACAGGGGGAACTCTATGGGTCAGTACTAATCACTGATGGGACAGGGGGAACTCTATGGGTCAGTACTAATCAGTGATGGGACAGGGGGAACTCTATGGGTCAGTATTAATCACTGATGGGACAGGGGGAATTCTATGGGTCAGTACACAGTGATGGGAAAGGGAGAACTCTATGGATCAATATCCAGTGATGGGACAGGGGGAACTCTATGGGTCAGTACCTGTCAGTGACGGGACAGGGGGAACTCTATGTGTCAGTATTAATCACTGATGGGACAGGGGGAACTCTATGGGTCAGTACTAATCACTGATGGGAAAGGGGGAACTCTATGGGTCAGTACCTGTCAGTGATGGGACAGGGGGAACTCTATGGGTCAGTACACAGTGATGGGACAGGAGGAACTCTATGTGTCAGTACCGGTCAGTGATGGGACAGGGGGAACTCTATGTGTCAGTACCGGTCAGTGATGGGACAGGGGGAACTCTATGTGTCAGTACCGGTCAGTGATGGGACAGGGGGAACTCTATGTGTCAGTACCGGTCAGTGATGGGACAGGGGGAACTCTATGGGTCAGTATTAATCACTGATGGGACAGGGGGAACTCTATGGGTCAGTACTAATCACTGATGGGAAAGGGGGAACTCTATGGGTCAGTACCTGTCAGTGATGGGACAGGGGGAACTCTATGGGTCAGTACACAGTGATGGGACAGGAGGAACTCTATGTGTCAGTACCGGTCAGTGATGGGACAGGGGGAACTCTATGTGTCAGTACCGGTCAGTGATGGGACAGGGGGAACTCTATGTGTCAGTACCGGTCAGTGATGGGACAGGGGGAACTCTATGTGTCAGTACCGGTCAGTGATGGGACAGGGGGAACTCTATGGGTCAGTACCGGTCCGTGATGGGACAGGGAACTCTATGGGTCAGTATCTGTTAGTGTTGGGATAGGGGGTACTCTGGGTATGTGTGATCTATTGGTTTATTTTGTTTGCCTTCACCTTTTTTTTACACAGCTCATTGTGTTATCACCTAAGATATATTTCCTTCCTCCATTTCCTCCCAAATCTTCTCCCCTCTCCTTTCCAGATTGAGCTTGCGCCTTTGCAATGTTTCCAGCACATATCGGGAAATTGCGTGCCACTCAATCCTGATGTTCTGGCCAGTCTGGAATACCTGCCCTAGGGTCACACCGGGCATCCCTGGTACTTCACCCAACTGGCAATTCTTCACGTGTGAGTCTAGGCAATGAAGGTCGGTCTGCTGCAGAATATCCCAGCTGAGCCTGAACCGTCCTCACCCAATGTCTGCACTCCTGCACTTCAGGTAGGGGGTGATCAGGAGTGGGAAACCTGGCTGATTGTTTCATTTGACCGTCCTGGAGTGCGACGGCCAATTGTAGCAAACGCTGGCCCAACTGAAGTCAGCTAACTCAGTCCCGTCACTGCGAGGTATTGATTCATACAACTCCTCTGTCCCATCATTCGTCACGGACCAGTGATGGAAGCTGGCACTTTCCTGGTCTGTACTCATTGCCTTTACAAGCTGGATCATTATTTGTGGGAGCTTTATTTGTACAATGAATTGCATGGAAGATAACAGCAACTTTTATTAATATAGAGTCGTTAACGTAGATAAAAAAGACTTAAGCAACTTTGGAGAGATGTAATCAGACAAAAATGGGCACCCAGCCAAAGAAGGAGCTATTAGGAGGGGTGACCAAAAGCTTGATCAAAGAAGGGACTTTTAAGCAGGGTCGTAAAGGAGGGGAGGTTTAGAGATGGAATTCCAGAGTGTACGGCTTCGCTGTTTGAAGGCACGGCTGCCAATGGTAGGGCGAAGAAAGTGGATTATGCAGAAGAGGCCAGAGTTGGAGGAACGTAGAGTTCTCGGAGGGTTGTGGGGCTGGAGGAGGTTGTAGAGATTGGGAGGGGGTGAGGGCATGGAGGGGTTTAAACATGAAGATGAGAATTTTAAATGTGAGGCATTGATGGACCGGGAGCCAATGTAGATAAGCGAGCGCAGGAATGATGGATGAACGGGATTTGGTGAGTTTTGGATGAGCAGTAGTTTATGCAGGGTTAAAAATGGGATGCCAGCCAGGAGAGCATTAGAACAGTCGAGTCGGGAGGTGACAAAGGCATGGGGCAGAGACGGGCGATGTTACCGAGGTGGAAGTGGGAGGCCTTTGTGATAGATACCTGATCTTGGGGTCAATTAGCAGGCTGAAGTTGTGAACAGCCTGGCTCAATCTGAGACAGTGGCCGCGGAGAGGGATGGGATTGGTGGCGAGGATACGGAATTTGTGGCTGAAGGTGATGGCTTGGATCTTCCCAGTGTTTAAGTGGAGGAAAATTCAGCTCATCCAGTCCCTCTTGTGCTATTTGCTACAATTTGTTATTGGCTCAATAGATTACCCGTTACAATATATTGAACTATGCACCTGGGTGTACCGCAGGCCCAGATAGATCAGAAAGCATATCACATCACCCGAGAAATGAGGTACTGTGTAATCGCTGCTGCTGCACTAATTATTTATGGCAGTGAAATTAAATTAATGCTTTATTAGTTTTTCTGCTAATCAGTTGCTTGTCATCCTGCATTATTGGTGTTAGATGGGAAATATAGGACATAGATTTAAAGATACAAGACAAAGTGATACATGGATAGGCAGACAGGGCAGGAGGGAAAAGATAGAGAGATAGTTAGATATAAATAGATGGACAGAGAAATAGATAGATATAGTTAGGTAGATATAGATAGATAGGTAGATAGAATCATAGAATCATACAACACAAAAGGTGGCCATTCAGCCCATCGTGCCTGTGCCGGCTCTTTGAAAGAGCTATCCAATTAGTCCCACTCCCCCCTGCTCTTTCCCCGTAGTCCTGCAAATTTTTCCTTTTCAGGTATTTATCCAATTCTCCTTTGAAAGTTACTATTGAATCTGCTTCCACCACCCTTCCTGGCAGTGCGTTCTAGATCATAACAACTCGCTGTGTACAAAAAGTTCACCTCATCTCCCTGCTGGCCTCTTGCGCATCCCCGATTTTCTTCGCTCCACCATTGGCGGCCGTGCCTTCAGCTGCCTAGGCTCTAAGCTCTGGAATTCCCTCCCTAAACCTCTCTGCCTCTCTACCTCCCTCTCATCCTTCAAGAACAGTCGAGGCAGGAGGCGACAAAGGCATGGGGCAGAGATGGGCGATGTTATGGAGGTGGAAGTGGGTGGTCTTTGTGATAGATATGAGGTCAGATCCTGACCTTGGGGTCAATTAGCAGGCTGAAGTTGTGAACAGCCTGGCTCAATCTGAGACAGTGGCCGTGGAGAGGGATGGAATTGATGGCGAGGATAGGGAGCCCATGGAATAAAAGGGGCAGTGGCAGCATGGATACAAAATTAGCTAAGTGACAGGAAACAGAGTAATGGTGGTTGTTTTTCGGACTGGATGAAGGTAAACAGTGATGTTCCCCAGGGGTCGGTACTAGGACCATTGCTTTTAATTAATATATATTCATGACTTGGACTTGGGTGTACAGGCCACAATTTCCAAATTTGCAGATGACACAAAACTTGGAAGTGTAGTAAACAGTGTGGGGGATAGTAATAGACTTCAAGAGGACATAGACAGGCTGGTGGAATGGGCGGACACGTGGCAGTTGAAATTTAATGCAGAGAAATGCAAAGTGATACATTTTGGCAGGAAGAACGAGGAGAGGCAATATAAACGAGAGGGTACAATTCCAGAGGGGTGCAGGAACAGAGAGATCTGGGGGTATATGTGCACAAATCTTTGAAGGTGGCAGGGCAGGTTGAGAAAGTGGTTAAAAAAGCTACGGGATCCTGGGCTTTATAAATAGAGGCATAGAGTACAAAAGCAAGGAAGTTATGTTGAACCTTTATAAAACACTGGAGTATTGTGTCCAATTCTGGGCACAGCACTTTAGGAAAGATGTGAAGGCCTGAGAGAGGGTGCAGAAGAGATTGACTAGAATGATTCCAGGGATGAGGGACTTTAGTTACGCGGATAGACTGGAGAAGCTGGGGTTGTTCTCCTTAGAGCAGAGAAGATTGAGAGGAGATTTGATAAAAGTGTTCAAAATCATGACGGGTTTAGATAAAGTAAATAAAGAGAAACTGTTCCCATTGGCGGAAGGGTTGAGAACCAGAGGACACAGATTTAAGGTGTTTGGCAAAAGAACCAAAGGTGACATGAGGAAAAACCTTTTTACGCAGCGAGTTGTTATGATCTGGAATGCGCTGCCTGAAAGGACGGTGGAAGCAGATTCAATCATGGCTTTCAAAAAGGAATTGGATAAATATTGGAAGGGAAAAAATTTGCAGGGCAGCGGGGAAAGAGCGGGGGAATGGGACTAACAGGATTGCTCTTACAAAGAGCCGGCGCAGGCTCGACAGGCCGAATGGCCTCCTTCCCCGTTGTAACCATTCTGCGATTCTATTCGATGATTCTAACACTCTGCTTAAACCTACCTCTTTGACCAAGCTTTTGGTCACCTGTCCTAATATCTCCTTATGGGGCTCGGTGTCAAATTTTGTTTGAAAGCGCTCCTGTGAAGCATTCTGGGATGTTTTACTACGTTAAAGGCGCTATATAAATGCAAGTTGTTGTGGGCTCTTTTGCCAATTATCTTAATTCTCCGTCCTCTGGCTGCCGACCTTCCTGCCAGTGGAAAGAGTTTCTCCTGATTGGTGCAGTGATATAGATGTATTTTGGATATAGATAGAGCTATATATAGAGAGAGAATATGTAGATACAGCTATTGATAGATGTTAGATATCAAAATAGATTATTAGATAGCTCTTTTAAAGAGCTGGCACAGGCACAATGGGCTGAATGGCTTCCTTCTGTGCTGTATCATTCAATGATTCTATGATATATAGTTAGTTAGATATAGATAGATGGCTAGATTGATGAACAGATGGATATATATATAGAAGTACTTGGATAGATATGCATTGATGAATATATAGCCAGCTGCGTACAGATATAACACGGAATCAAGATAGAGCAGCTGGATAAACAGGCAGATGTGCACTCAGGCCACAGACAGCTCTGTAAACAGTTGGGTAAATGCATGGATAGTTGCAGAAGTAACTGGATAAGAAGAGACACAGAGAGAAGGGACAGACAGTAAGACACAGCAAACAGATGGGCAGGTACCATAAGTCGGTAGGTTGACATCAGTAAATAAGGAGATGGGTTAAAAATAGTAAATACATCCGTCATACCTGAGAAGTCATCTGTCCCAGCTGCTGGAGCCTGATGTTGCAGGCAAAGCGGAGCAATAGAGTATTGCAGTCAGTTGGAGTTTGGCTGCAATATGGGGAATGGAGTGGGCACAGCTGTCACAGGTGATCCAGTATCGACCAGGATTGTGGGCCCAGCCTCAGGACTGCGCACTCGTAAAACAGACCCTGAGTTGTATGGAGCGAATAGGTCGGAGTAAGCCAGGAATGTAGGATCAGAGGCAGAGAGAGACTTGCATTTATATAGCGCCTTTCACAACATCCCATAGACTTTACAGCCGATGAAGTACTTTCGAAGTGCAGTCACTGTTGTACTGTAGGAAACGCAGCAGCCAATTTACGCACAGCAAGATCCCACAAACAGCAATTTGATGATGACCAGATAATCTGTTTCAGTGATGGTGGTTGAGGGATAAATAATGGCCAGGACACAAGGGAGAACTCACCTTCTCTTCTTTGAAAACAGTGCCACAGGATCTTTTACATCCACCTGACAGGGCCTTTATTTAACAACTCATCCAAAAGCCAGCACCTCCAACAGTGACACATTCCCTTAGTGCTGCCAATGGGAGTATCAGCCTGGATTATGTGCTCAACTCCCGAGGGAGAGGTTTTGAACCCACGACCTTTGTGACTCAAGAGGCAAGAGAGCCACAATTATAAAGCTGACAGATTGAAAAGGGATTTAGAGACAAGAGAAAGGAGGAGAAAGAAAAAGAGCACAGAAAGAGAAAATGTTAGTTCTGTTTGCAAAGAAGGGAAAATAATAACGGAATGGAAATAAAGGGACAGTGGTTTAGTTGTTGCTTGACTACTGATTAATCTCCATGGGAAGAGTCTGTCCGCAGCTTTCCAGTGCATCACACCTCTTATTCTGGTATGTGCAAACCATCTGCATCACATTCCCAAAAGATTTCGACAGGTACACAGTATAAATAGAATATTCCCGCAGGGATTACACCTTTTGTATCACGCTCTCATCAGTGCTGGTACCAACTGGGTTACTTCATCAAGGAACAACAAAAGAATATCTTAAACACAGCCTGTTCCAACAAATCACAAACATTAAATAGTAATGTGGCAAAAGCAATGCCTACTCGGGAGTGGGAATAACTGCGAGCAAGTCGCTGATTTATATCTGGAATAACGGATATCCGAGAGTGAGTTACAGACTGGGATCTAATCGAGGGGCTCGGGTGGTTTATATATAGAATAATGGATACCCGGGAGTGAGTTACAGGCTGGAATCTAATTGGGGGGTTCTGGTGTTTTGTATCTAGAATAATGGATACCTGAGAATGAGTTACAGGCTGGAATCTAATCGAGGGGTTCTGGTGTTTTATAAATAGAACAACAGATACCTGGGAGTGAGTTACAGGCTGGAATCTAATCGAGGGGTTAGGTAGTTTATATCTAGGATAATGGATACCCAGGAATGAGTTACAGGCTGGAATCTAATCGAGGGGTTAGGTAGTTTATATCTAGGATAATGGATACCCGGGAATCAGTTACAGACTGGAATCTAATCAAGGGGTAATGGATGAAAATCTCGCTCTTGATTCCCAATGCAAAATAAGTTTCAGCAGCCTAAGTCTGTCCCTAGTGGGCATAGGCCCAGGGCACTAAACTGGCCATGTACTCAGAAATACGTTAAGCCCTCGTGCCCAGTGAGATCAGAAGGCACTTTGATACAGATAATTAACAGCAGACAGAGACTGCTGCTATCACCTGCGAATGGAAACGACTTGAATCTGGTGTTTCTAGTGAGGCCCGGAATCTAATGTTGCCTGGGTCCTGCCTGACTCCAACAGGCCCACCTTCAAAGTGGAGACCCCTCCGTACACTACAGCTCATCCAAAACTCTGCTGCCCGTTTCCTGACTCGCGCCAAGTCCCATTCACCCATCACCCCTGTGCTCGCTGACCTACATTGGCTCCCGGTCCAGCACCGCCTCGAATTTACAATTCTCATCCTTGTCTTCAAATCTCTTCATGGCCTCACCCCTCCCTATCTTTGTAACCTCCTCCAGACCTACAACCCTCCGAGATTTCTGCTCTCCTCCAGTTCTGTCCTCGCATTTCTGATTCACTTCACCTGGCGGCCGTGCCTCCAGATGTCTGGGCCCTAAGCTCTGGAATTCCCTCCCTAAACCTCTCTACCTCTCTCTCCTCCTTTAAGAGGCTCTTTAAAACCTACCTCTTTGGCCAAGCTTTTGGTCACCCGTCCTAATATATCCTTAAGTGGCTCGGTGTCAAATTTTGTCTGATAACGCTCCTGTGAAGCACCTTGGGACTTTACTATGTTGAAGGCGCTGTATAAATGCAAGTAGCTGTTTTTGGAGCTTAAAAAAGAGGTGATGCAAGAAGGTGTAAAGGATGCGAAGGAAGTTCTTTCTGAGGTATCAGGTCAAGTCACTAATTTGCGATGTTGTCATGGTTTTAGTCTCCTCACTCTGTCTGTGCGATGGGGGCGGTGGTGGGTGTTGTTGGGGGGGGAGGGTTAACTGTTGTCAATTTTGGTTGACACCTTGATCTTCTTCAGGCCCCAGTGTGTCATTAGCCTTCTGTTTGTTTATCACACTCGCACACACTGTTTGTGCATATACTCAACCTGCTGTGCCCCAAATGCTAATTGGTCTCGGGGAACCTCTGTTGATGTTCTTGCAGCCTGCAGGGAATTAAAATAAAGCGACACAGGAGTTCTGAAGGGCTGCTTTCATATTGGAGCTCCTCGGTTGCTCGTGCCAACGGATCCTGCACTCAAGGCCTCACATGGTCGATGGTGGCTCCATATATATCCTGCTGGATTCATTACGGCCAGTGAGCAGGCAGATTGGACAAATACCCTGTGTTACCGACTGATGTTAATCCAGCTCCCTCACACTGTCACACAGTAACCCCTCCCCCCAGTGCCCTGTGTTACTGACTGTATCTCTACTGATGTTAATCCCTCTCCCTCACACTGTCCCTCAGTAACCCCTCTCCCCCAGTGCCCTGTGTTACTGACTGTATCTCTACTGATGTTAATCCCTCTCCCTCACACTGTCCCTCAGTAACCCCTCTCCCCCAGTGCCCTGTGTTACTGACTGTATCTCTACTGATGTTAATCCAGCTCCCTCACACTGTCACACAGTGACCCCTCCCCCCAGTGCCCTGTGTTATTGACTGTATCTCTACTGATGTTAATCCCTCTCCCTCACACTGTCACTCAGTGACCGCTCCCCCCAGTGCCCTGTGTTACTGACTGTATCTCTACTGATGTTAATCCCTCTCCCTCACACTGTCACTCAGTAACCCCTCTTCCCAGTGCCCTCTGTTACTGACTGTATCTCTACTGATGTTAATCCAGCTCCCTCACATTGTCCCTCAGTAACCCCTCTCCCCCAGCGCCCTGTGTTACTGACTGTATCTCTACTGATGTTAATCCGGCTCCCTCACACTGTCACACAGTGACCCCTCCCCCCAGTGCCCTGTGTTATTGACTGTATCTCTACTGATGTTAATCCGGCTCCCTCACACTGTCACTCAGTGACCGCTCCCCCCAGTGCCCTGTGTTACTGACTGTATCTCTACTGATGTTAATCCCTCTCCCTCACACTGTCACACAGTGACCCCTCCCCCCAGTGCCCTGTGTTACTGACTGTATCTCTACTGATGTTAATCCCTCTCCCTCACACTGTCACTCAGTAACCCCTCTTCCCAGTGCCCTCTGTTACTGACTGTATCTCTACTGATGTTAATCCAGCTCCCTCACACTGTCACTCAGTAACCCCTCTCCCCAGCACTCTGTGTTACCGACTGTATCTCTACTGATGTTAATCCAGCTCCCTCACACTGTCACACAGTAACCCCTCTCTCCCCCAGTGCCCTGTGTTACTGACTGTATCTCTACTGATGTTAATCCAGCTCCCTCACACTGTCACTCAGTAACCCCTCTCCCCAGCACTCTGTGTTATTGACTGTATCTCTACTGATGTTAATCCAGCTCCCTCACACTGTCACTCAGTAACCCCTCCCCCCAGCGCCCTGTGTTACTGACTGTATCTCTACTGATGTTAATCCCTCTCCCTCACACTGTCACTCAGTAACCCCTCTCTCCCCAGCGCTCTGTGTTACTGACTGTATCTCTACTGATGTTAATCCAGCTCCCTCACACTGTCACTCAGTAACCCCTCTCCCCAGCACTCTGTGTTATTGACTGTATCTCTACTGATGTTAATCCAGCTCCCTCACACTGTCACTCAGTAACCCCTCCCCCCAGCGCCCTGTGTTATTGACTGTATCTCTACTGATGTTAATCCCTCTCCCTCACACTGTCACTCAGTAACCCCTCTCTCCCCAGCGCTCTGTGTTACTGACTGTATCTCTACTGATGTTAATCCAGCTCCCTCACACTGTCACTCAGTAACCCCTCTCCCCAGCACTCTGTGTTATTGACTGTATCTCTACTGATGTTAATCCAGCTCCCTCACACTGTCACTCAGTAACCCCTCTCTCCCCCAGCGCCCTGTGTTATTGACTGTATCTCTACTGATGTTAATCCAGCTCCCTCACACTGTCACTCAGTAACCCCTCTCCCCCAGCGCCCTGTGTTATTGACTGTATCTCTACTGATGTTAATCCAGCTCCCTCACACTGTCACTCATTAATCCCTCCCACCAGTGCCCTGTGTTATTGACTGTATCTCTACTGATGTTAATCCAGCTCCCTCACACTGTCACTCAGTAACCCCTCTCCCCCAGCGCTCTGTGTTATTGACTGTATCTCTACTGATGTTAATCCAGCTCCCTCACACTGTCACTCAGTAACCCCTCTCCCCCAGCGCTCTGTGTTATTGACTGTATCTCTACTGATGTTAATCCAGCTCCCTCACACTGTCACTCAGTAACCCCTCCCAGCCAGTGCCCTTTTCAATGACTATATCTCTAAGAGAAAGAAAGAGCTTGCATTTATATTCCTCAGGACATCCCAAAGTGCTTTGCAGCCAGTGATGTACTTTTGAAATGTAGTTGCTGTTATAATGTAGGAAATGCAACAGCCAAGTTGCACACAGCAAGATTCCACAACAGCAGATAACGTGTTTTTTTAGGTGTTGGTTGAGGGATAAATGTTGGCCAGGAAACTGGGGAGAACTCTCATGCTCTTCTTTGAAAGTGGGATCTTTTATGTCCACCTGAGAGGTCAGACGGGGTCTCGGTTTAAAGTTTCATTTGAACGGCGGCACCTCCGACAGTGCAGCACTCCCTCAGTACTGCACTGGAGTGTCGGCCTAGATTATGGGCTCAAGTCTCTGGAGCGGGGTTTGAACACACAACCTTCTGTCTCAGTGGCCATTCGCACTGCTGCAGGCCTCTCAGACTTGCAGCAACAGGTGCAAGGCCCTGCTATGGGGTGGCCCTACACCAAGGGAGCATCTAGACTAGGCACATGACCTGAACCTGGAAATACAGGTGGGTTCAGGCCATCTTTTTTTTTATTCGATCATGGGATGTGGGCGTCGCTGGCATCCCTAATTGCCCTTGAGAAGGTGGTGGTGAGCCGCCTTCTTGAACCGCTGCAGTCCGTGTGGTGAAGGTTCTCCCACAGTGCTGTTAGGAAGGGAGTTCCAGGATTTTGACCCAGTGATAATGAAGGAACGGCGATATATTTCCAAGTCGGGATGGAGTGTGACGTGGAGGGGAACGTGCAGGTGGTGTTGTTCCCATGTGCCTGCTGCCCTTGTCCTTCTAGGTGGTAGAGGCTGCGAGTTTGGGAAAGCAGAAGGAGTGCAATTTGAGTGTCGGATAGGGGCGGAATGGAGGACCATTATCCCTTTGCTCCTTTATGTTGGTGGGACCTCCTTTTGAGAGTGGGCTCGAGACAAGACAGTGTCGAAAATAGTCCCGATGGCAGGATTTCAGAGTGTCCTTGATGGTGACCCTTCCCTTTTAAAGGAACTCTGATTGTAAGACCCCCCCCCCTTCCAACTAACTACAAAGCATCCCAAAGGTGAGGCTTTCCCTTTAACGGTTCCTAACACTTTGGCACAGAGCGGGCAGCAGGTGGGCAGAGTGCCCCCCGCCGCTCGCCCACTGTAACCACTGTGAGGCCCGAACGAACCATTGCGTGGCCCAGCTGGTGAACTGAGGTGTGCCAAGTCGGCACTCTTGAGGCAGCGCTCCAGTCGGGCAGGGCGGGAAATTGTCCTGCTCCTACACGGATGATGATGATGAGACTCACTCGCTAAGAAAAAGAAAAAAACTTGCATTAATATAGCACCTTTCACGATCTCGGGACGTCCCAAAGTGCTTCAGTTCCTACATTACAAGTGTCGTCTCTGTTGTAATGTAGGGACTGTGAACTCTCTATTATTCTCCATGTAACTCACTGCCTATCATTCTTGATCTAACTCACCACCAACCATCTGTTATTCTCCCTGCACTTCCCTCCTAGCTATTACCATGGATGTGACTGTCTCCCCGTTGTCTTTAACCTTTATGTGGCTCGCTGACAGCCATCTCTTATCCCCTGTGCATCAACATCCCTTTTGATGATTTGATTGCCGCTAACTTTCCACCCATTTCTGTTTTTTTTGTAGCCGATGTTGTGACAAGAAAAGTTGTGGGAACCGGAATGAAACACCTTCTGACCCAGTTATCATCGACAGGTAAGGAATATAATTTCCTGGTGGTCTTGAATCTTGAATTCCGGCCTCTTTGAGGTTTGAATGTGCACTGCAGAGGGGTTTGTTCTATCCTGTGACAGGGGGCCCGGAGTAACCTCTTGTTACTTTAGACTGACGGCTACCTCTCCGCTACGTTGCTTGTTTTGGATTCACCGCTGGATGAGGGACTCTTGTCTGAATGGAATGGCACCAGAGGGTTGAGCTGCAGAATGGCCTTCCCCGGGCCGTTCACCGCTCAATAACGGATCTGTGATCTCAGCACTGTTATCCGTGAGGGGATAGGAGGGACTATTATCCAATGGGCCTGCCCCTGCTCGCGCATGCATGGCCGTTAATGGTTGGAAACTTGGAGCTGGTTCGACGTGTTAGTTGAAGGATACTTTATTGTGGGGTGTCCGAATTACTTTCTAGGGCCCACACGGAGCCCTGGCAGCAGCGTTGTCAAGGCCTAGACAACTCAGCCCTGCCTGTGCTTACTTGTTGGTACGTCCTGTTTGAATTTTGTGAGGTTTGGAAAGGGCTGTTCTCAACTGATTAAGTTCTAAGTCTCTCCTTAGAGCAGAGAAGGTTAAAGGGAGATTTAATGGAGGTGTTCAAAATCATGAGCGTTTTTTTGACAGAGTAAATAGGGAGAAACAGTTTCCACTGGCGGGAGGGTCGGCAACCAAAGGACACAGATTAAGATAATTGGCAAAAGCACCGGAGGGGGAGATGAAGAGATGTTTTTTTACACAGCGAGTTGTTATGATCTGGAATGCGCTGCCTGAAAGGGAGGTGGAAGCAGATTCATTAGTAATTTTCAAAAGGGAATTGGATAAATACTTGAAAAGGAAAAAAAAATTGCAGGGCTATGGGGAAAGAGCAGGGGGGAGTGGGACTAATGGGATCGCCCGTTCAAAGAGGCACAGGCACAGGCATGATGGGCCGAACGGCCTCCTTCTGTGCTGTAAGACTCTAGGTCAGAAGACCTATGTCTGTCAGTATCCGCAGCTGAAGGTACACGCAAGGTATTGGAGTTTAAACTTGATATGTGGCCCTGGTGGCTCCATAGCATGCACCTGTTTGGCCCTTGAAGATCAAAGATTGGACATCTCTGGTCTGGTCGGCGGGGCAGTGAGGAATAGAACAGAGGCAGTAAAATAAAAACAATGGTCCAGATTTCGCTGGAGCTGGGCATCTCGCGACGTGTCCCTCAAGTTGGATTTTTCTCCCTCACCCTTCAACTGGAAAATTTTTGTGCCCGAACTTGTTGGAAGTGTGAGCTGATAACGGGGACAAGGGGTGGGGGGGCACCTGGGATCTTGGTGGACGCTGGGACCGACAGTCTATCTCCTTAACCAAAGAGATTTAAGGATAGGGAAAGAAACAGAGTGAACGACGGAGAAGGAAATAGGGTGAATGAGAGTCAAATCAGGCACAGAAAGAGGAATAAAGAGAGGGAAAGAAAGATTGGATTAAGAGAGAGAGAAAAGAAGGAGATAGAAGTAAGAAGAAAAAAATAATTGTAAAAACGCCTTGAGGAACAATTTACTACCCGCAGGAATGAAACTCCACAGTTTCAGTTGCTCCCTTGAGGTTGAGTGGCATTTGCAGGAGCATAAATCTCGGCATTGAAAGGGTCCTTACGCTGTTAAGTACTAGCCCTAACTTTCTGCAAGCGAGTTTAATTCGTATTTATGGTGCAAATGCAGCAAGTTCTTGACACTTATTGCGGAGGGGGGGGGGGGTGATGGGTAGAGGGTGAGCTGCCGTTTTTGCGAGGCTTAACGGCGGAGGGGCAACTTGTGGAGATTCGCAGATCCTGGGGTACCTCTTCCCCGCCGCAAATCGCTGTTTCTTTTTAACGCACTGGTAATGCCATTAAACTCGCCGTTATTTTCCCAGCAAATTAATATATATAACTTTTCGTGAAGGAGGCAAGACTCCACTGACCCGTGCCGGAGATCTGGGTGTTGCGGACAACAGCAGCATCCATGCTGCTCGCCAACTTCGACAGAGTCAGCACCAAGTCTCGGCACCGGCAGATGTACTGACCGGAGGGGCGGGGGGGGGGGGGGAGCTGTGCCCTGTTCAGTTCCCGGGGCTGTGCTGAGTTGGCTGTTTCTCGGGTGGTGCTGTGGTTGATGCTCTGCAATTAGCTTCATTTTCCACCCCCCCCTCCCTCATCTGGGTGGGATGGGGGGGAGCACGGCGGGGGAGCGAAGTTATCAGCCAAGATTCCCTCTCTTGATCCATGTCGGACAGTGCGTGGGGTGTGGGCATTAGGTGAGGAGGGAATCAGGCTGTGGTACATCCACAGTCGAATAGCCTGCTGACGTAACAAGTGAAACTCAGCATTTGATATTTTTTTTTTGCCACAACTTGTTTGTTCTGTAACGTGTTCTGAAAGAGGGGGGAATTGAATCTCATTCATATGTACCTGAGTGAGAGAAGACCAAAACGAGAACAGGATCGAAAGGGTTGACTTAAAGGGGGATGTCCTGCAGGGACTGTACTATCATCTGAGTAAGGAGACGAGGCCTTTGTAAATAGGAGCTCTTTAATATCAATGAGTCCTGTTGCAGAAATGCTGAAGAAGGAAAACAACCAGTTTAATATTTTCCCGAGTTTTGAGCTATTCATATTTATCGTATAAAACCACCCTCTAGCCTGATGGATGAGTCTGTTTGTCCATTTTATTTTTGTAAGGTATCATAATCTGTATTCATTTTGTTGATAACATTATATTTTTGTAGCTCTAACCATGTAAGGGAGCAGGGAAAGAATTTTAAGGCAGATTATTGACCTGATCTGTTGAGAAAATAGCTTGTTTTCTGGGAATCCGTTTGATTTTTTGTCGAGCGATCGACTTGGTGAAATCACTGTGTGACCAATATGATGTTTTTAACCGCACTCAGCTGCCTCCTGTGCCTGGTAAAGGAGAGACTCCACATCAACGATATGAAACGAGCAAGTGCGTCACCTTTCCGTCTGAGCGACATTTAATCGGCCCAGGATGTAGCCTTGGAGGGAAACACACAGCGATGTGTGGACATAGAGAAGACCTTTCCACTTGTTGGGTGGAGACCAAAACTAGGGGCCATAAATATCAGATAGTCACCAATAAATCCAATCGGGAATTCAGGAGAAACACCTTTACCCCTTAGAGTGGTGGGAATGTGGAACTCACTACCACAAGGAATAGTTGAGGCGAATAGCGTTGATGCATTTAAGGGGAAAGCTAGATAAACACACGAGGGAGAAAGGAATAAAAGAGGATCTTGACAGGGTTAGATGAAGTCGGGAGGGAGGAGGCTCGTGTGGAGCATAAACACCGGCATAGAGCTATTGGGCCGAATGGCCTGTACATTCTGTGTGATTCTATGATGATGGTCTGGCTGCCTCTTGGGCAGAGTGACTCCTGACAGCTGTGAGCTGAAGGACGGCATGTTTGGAAATGCCCTCGTGTCATCGCCTCGGGCAGTTGTGGCGGATGCGGCAGGTCCTCGGTAGGGGTGTGTTCTGCCTCTCTAGTCCCCGCATTGCAGCAGGTGTAACAGTGCTGCACGAGGCACATTTTACAAGTTAGCGCTGCCGGGTAATAAATTGGATGGCCCGGTCGTGAAGGATAGAATACTCGAGCCTGGTCTTCAGTTGCTTCCAAGCCTTTATTCACAGAGCCCCACATTACCCACTCCACACCCTAGATCAGCTCTCGTATAAATGGATACAAGAGAGTCCCCAATTGATGCGCACCACCCGAATACAATTAGCACTTCCCGATTCATTTTAACGGACGGAAAAATCCCGGAGATGGCAAACCGCCTTGCTCAAATTCCTACTACGTGCTCCCGTCAACGCGAATCACAACATTCGCCCCTGTATATCGCATAGTAGCACACTCTGAGACCGCGGCTAAAGGAATAACCTGAAATTGAGTCATAGGAGCGGGAGTAGGCCATTCAGCCCCTCAAGCCTGTTCAGTTAGTTCGTGGCTGATCTGTACCTCAGCTCCCTTTACCCGCCTTGGATCCCTATCCCTCCACAGTGCCTGTGCTATAAAATGGCATCCCTCTAACTCCAGCCCTGAGACTGCAGGTCCTTGGAATTGGAATTGTGTTACTCCACTCTTCTCCGTCACGAGCGGATCGCCCTCTAGTTTTTTTATCGTCTCTCTCTCTCTCTCTCTCTTTCCCCCTGCCTCGCCTGCAAAGTAAACTGGACCAGGGCGGCGGCCTTGTACATTTTTTTCCCCCTTAAAACAAAGAGCTGTCAGTTTACTGAGCTGTGTAGCACAGACGTACGAGTGTTTGTCTTAAGTGAAGACAGCTGTTTGTTTAGCCAAGAATGTACGAAACAAATTAGACAAGAATGCGAGGTATCCGGGTATGGGTGACAAGTGGAATCTGTTAGTAATCAAATATCAGTTGCCAGTTGCTGCTGTCGATCCAACGAAAGAAGGACGTGGGGCGAGACTGGGCAGTAATTTCCATGGTTTTAGGCCTGAGTGGGTGAGTAGGCCCTTTAGCTGGCAAGGCCTTACTGACTCACATTTTCTGTACTTTATGATGCTTCTTGTGATTCAGTGACGACCAAAAGAGATATTAGTAATTGTAGATTGATCAGCTCATCTCAGTCAGGGCGCCACGAGGGCCTGTAGCTGCCATGGGCGGCGTTTTGTTTTAAATCAGCCCAGTTCCCGATCGCTGACCAGTGACCCCCCGCACCCCCCCCGCACCCCCCCGTACCTGAGAAGTGGATAGTGGGGCGTGAGGACAGATTCGAGCTCCGCTCCGCTCTCATGCGTCCCCCCCTCCTCCACACCCACCCCCCCCTCCGCAGTCAAAATAAGGGAGGGAGAAAAAAAACATAATCGCGCATGATCGTTGTCCAGTGATGTCTGCCGCAAAGGAGGCCTGTGTGGGCGGCAGGGTGGGAACGCTATCGGGATCGGCTGTGATGCTGCCCTCCATGGTCAAATAGCCTAATGACGCCTGCATGTTGGGAAGGAGCAGGACTGCCACTCCTGATGGCTGTAAGTGCTGGAAAGTGTGCCCGTGCGGAAATGGGGTGAGAACGGGATTGGCACATCTCTGATGCGCCCTATAGGTCAAGAAATGACATTCACTCTCTGGGCTAACGAATGCAAAATGAGCACTTGGGTGAAGTAGCAGAGGACACCTGGCAGCTGAAGTAAAAGAAGAGGCAGAAAGAACTTGCATTTCTATAGCGCCTTTCACCACCTCAGGACATCCCAAAGCGCTTTGCAGCCGATGAAGCACTTTTGAACATAAGAATATAAGAACATAAGAAATAGGAGCAGGAGTAGGCCATACGGCCCCTGAGCCTGCTCCGCCATTCAATCAGATCATGTCTGATCTTCAACCTCCTCCACTTTCCCGCCCGATCCCCGTATCCCTTGATTCCCCTAGAGACCAAAAATTTATCTCTCTCAGCCTTGAATATACTTAACGACTCAGCATCCACAGCCCTCTGGGGTAGAGAATTCACAACCCTCTGAGTGAAGAAATTCCTCCTCATCTCAGTCTTAAATGGCCGACCCCTTATCCTGCAACTAAGCCCCCTAGTTCTAGACTCTCCAGCCAGGGGAAACACCCTCTCAATATCTACCCTGTCAAGCCCTCTACGATTCTTATATGTTTCAACCTCTCATTCTTCTAAACTCCAGAGAGTAAAGGCCCATTCTACTCAACCTCTCCTCATAGGACAACCCTCTCATCCCAGGAATTAACTTAGTGAACCTTGAAGTGTATTCACTGCAGTGATGCAGGAAACGCAGCAGCCAATTTGCACACAGCAAGGTCCCACAAACAGCAATGTGATAATGACCAGATAATCTGTTTTTTAGTGATGTTGGTTGAGGGATAAATATTGGTCAGGACACCAGGGAGAACTACCCTGCTCGTCTTCGAAACAGTGCCATGGAATCTTTTACATCCGCCTCAGAGGGCTGACGGGGCCTCAGTTTAACATCGTATTCGAAAGACGGCACCTCCGACAGTGCAGCACTCCCTCAGTACTGCACTGGGAGTCTCAGCCTTGATTTTTGTGCTCAAGTCTTTGGAGTGGGACTTGAACCCACAAATGACTGACTAAAAGGTGAGAGTGCTACCCACTGAGCCACGGCTGGTACCTTAAGTGTCGGAGAACAGCTGGTAGCTGGGATACGAAAGGACACTCGGTGGCTGCCCGGGTATGAGAGGATAGCTAAAGGGTGGGCATCAACTGTGGTATAACAGTGATTGAGTCCTCCTCCCAGGAGAGCCGGGGAGATAAAATACAAGTCGTCCTGTTGATGGTGAGTGTTTAGTATTCGTTTGGTTGGTACTAACAGAGCTGATTATGTGTGGAGCTGAGAGGGATACAGTAATGGGACCGTCTTTGTTACTATTATCAGTGGGCTATGAAGGCCTCACTCAGGAGATGTGGCTCACTGCATTGTTAGTCCAGGTGCGTTAATGTGTCTTATCTAATACAGGGAAATATCGGAGTAGAAATCACTGATGTTATTGTATCAAATCTGCAAGTCTTACATCTGTGCACACATCCTGTGTATAAGAACTTACTTCCTGTTGTCAGATTTCGACTCTTCCCTCTGCCCTTATAAACTCCTATGTAAACGTGTCACGGTGTGATTACACCCTCCCACCAGTGGTGGCGCTGTGGCACCTCAGTTTGTCATCACCCGGCTCCTCAGCCTGTACTGCAGAGAACCTCCAATGCTCCAACCAACTCCGCTTCTCTGCCTCCCTAATAGCTGTAAGTTTTGCTATGTAACAGTAAATGATAACATAAAAATGAAAGTATGATCTGAAAATAACGATGGAATGTAACGCTTCAAAATGGGGACTGAATTACGCCTGCACACCCTGATCTGATCATTTCGTGCCCTCTAACCCTGCTTCACCTGAAGGCTGTACTTGGTCTTGAACCCCTATGTACAATATCAAAGCAGATTGAATAGTATTTTATAAATCAAATGGGTTTAAACAGCAGCGGAGTGAATTTGGTATGAGAGTTAAGAGTTTATTGGTCATGTCATCCACAGTCATTTTTACCCTACAGATTCACTTTAAGATTTAAAAACAGTAACAACTTGCATTTATATAGCACCCTTTAATGTATTAAAACGTCCAAAGGCGTTTCACAGGAGCGATTATCAAACAAAATTTGACACCGAGCCACATAAGGAGATATTAGGATAGGTGGCCAAAAGCTTGGTCAACGAGGTAGGTTTTAAGGAGGGTCTTAAAGGAGGAGAGAGAGGTAGAGAGGTGGAGAGGTTTAGGGAGGGAATTCCAGAGCTTAGGGTCTAGGCAGCTGGAGGTGTGGCCGCCAATCGGGGATGCGCAAGGGGCAAGAATTGGAGCAGCGCAGAGATCTCGGAGGGTTGCAAGGCTGGAGGAGGTCACAGAGATAGGGAGGGGTGAAGCCATGGAGGGATTTGAAAACAAGGATGAGAATTTTAAAATTGAGGCATTCCCGAATGTAGGTCAGCGAGCGCAGGGGGTGATGGTGAACGGGACTTGGTGCGAGTTAGGATACGGGCAGCAGTATGAACTCAAGTTTATGGAGGGTGGAAGATGGGAGGTCGGCCAGGAGAGCATTGGAATAGTCAAGTCCAGAGGTATCAAAGGCATGGACGAGGGTTTCAGCAGCAAATGAGCCGAGGAGGGGCGGAGACGGGCAATGTTATGGAGGTGGAAGTAGGTGGTTTTGGTGATGGAGCGGATATGTGGTCGGAAGCTCATCTCAGGGTCAAATAGGACGCCACGGTTGTGCACGGTCTGGTTCAACGTCAGACAGTGGCCAGGAAGAGGGATGGAATCGGTGGCTGGCACACAATGGGACATTTAACCATTGACATCTACGTTACAACAGTGACTACTCTTCACAAGTACTTCATTGGCTGTAAAGTACTTTGAAAGGACTTGCATTCATATAGCATCTTTCACGACCTCAGGACGCCCCCAACGCACTTTACAGCCAATTAAGTACTTTTGGAGTGTAGTCAGTGTTGTAAATGTAGGGAAACACGGCAACCAATGTGCATACCTTTGCATAAGAACATAAGAAATAGGAGCAGGAGTAGGCCCAAAGGTCTCTCGAGCCTGCTCCGCCATTCAATCAGATCATGGCTGATCTTCGACCTCAACTCCACTTTCCCGCCCGATCCCAATAATCCCTTGATTCCCTTTGAGTCCAAAAATCTATCGATCTCAGCCTTGAATATACTCAACGACTGAGCATCCACAGCCCTCTGGGGTAGAGAATTCCAAAGGTTCTCTTCATCTCATCTCCTGCATCTGCTCTTGGTCGCTATCTTGCGAAAACTGGAAAGTGCCCAACCGCGTGGGAACCCGGATCGACCTCGGCCTTTATTGCCCCCCCCTCCCCCCAACCAAACGTGGTCGAACAGCCCACGGATACTCCGGGCTCGCAACTGAAGAACGGCGAGTCACCAGAACGCTGCCGGCAGCCCAAGGAGATGTACTCCGGCAAAAGTCAGAACCTGCAGGACAGGAGGGGACAGAACGCTGGAAAGAAAAATAAACGCTCAGAGGATCGGAGCCTGTTTTCTTGAACATGTGGTTTGAGAAATGCTTAAACCTTGAAATTAGAAGCAGCTGGACTGCCCTTGGAAACAGCAGGGACAGAATTAGTTTATTTACAAACCCATTACTTTGAAGACGCTATAAAATTTTCACTGAGAGCAGGGAGGGAAGAGTTGCTTACCTCAGTTGCAGCCTGGCCTGTACGTCAAATTTACAGCAATATGTAATCAAGATAAACCTGTCAAATCTTATTTTGTTTAAATGGTGAGGGTATTCCTGTTACCCCCGAGCACAGCCAGAGTGCAGTACAAGGACCAAACAACTTGCATCTATATAGCGCCTTTAACGTAGTAAAACGTCCCAAGACGCTTCACAGGAGAGTAAACAGACACAAATTTGACACCGAGCCACTCAAGGAGATATTAGGACAGGTGACCAAAAGCTTGGTCAAAGGGGTGGGTTTTAAGGAGCGTCTTAAAAGGAGGAGAGCGAGGCAGAGAGGTTTAGAGAGGGAATTCTCTGGGCATAGCCTCGGCAGCTGAAGGGGGGCAGTGCCAATTCTGTTAAACTTGGGGAAGGAGAGACGTGTCAATATAAACCAGATAACCACATCGTAAATCGTACACACGATTAGATTCCAATTAAAGGCACATTTCAGTAGTGGTTCGGAGGATCCAGTAAAACCAAACTTGGTTTAATTGTTAATGTTGACCTGATTCATAACCTGTTTAGATGGGTTCTCACTCCTCTTCTTGTTAATGTCCCCTTTGTGGAGGGGAGGGATTGATGGAGGCTTGGTACTTGTCGAATCACACAGCACAGAAAGAGGCTATTCGGCCCATTGTGCCTGTGCTGGCTCTTTGAAAGAGCTATCCAATTAGTCCCACTCCCCTGCTCCTTCCCCATAGCCTTGCAAATTTTTCTTTTTCAAAATTTATCTAATTCCCTTTTGAAAGCTACTACTGAATCTGCTTCCAACGCCCTTTCAGGCAGTGCATTCCAGATCATAACAACTCGCTGTGTATAAAATATTCTCCTCATCTCCCCTCTGGTTCTTTTGTCTGTTATCTTAAAATCTGTGTCCTCTGGCCCTTTTGCTGGTGGAAACAGTTTCTCCCTATCCACTCTATCAAAACCCCTCATAATTTTGAAAACTTCTATTAAATCTCCCCTTAACCTTCTCTGCTCTAAGGAGAACAATCCCAGCTTCTCCAGTCTCTCCACATAACTGAAGTCCCTCATCCCTGGTATCATTCTAGTAAATCTCTTCTGCACCCCCACCAAAGCCTTGACTTCCTTCCTAAAGTGCGGTGCCCAGAATTGGGGATAATATTCCTGCTGAGGCCTAAGAAATGATTCTTTTCCCCCAATCTTTTACCCCTTCCAGTGACTCATGCTTTTCAGGCACTGATAATGCTCCAGCAACCCCTCCCCTCTGAAACTGCTGTGCTTCCTGTGTGAACCTGGGTGGTGAGCAGGGTATTCAGCCATGAAGGGTATTGCAGTCAAACTCAATACTGTCCTCAACTAACTACCACACATCGACACAGCACTTATCCATGCTGACACACCCATGCATGCATGGTACACACATCCACGTGCACACAGAGGTATTTGTCGACATCCATGCATGGTGCACACACCCATATACACAGATGTATGTGCACACACTCATGCATGGTGCACACACCCATATACACATTGGTACGTGCACATTCCCGTGCATGATGCACACACCCACATAGACAAAGATGTGTGCACATACCTATGCATGGATGCATACACCCATATACACATTGATATTCGCACAAACTCATGCATAGTGCACGCACCCACATACACATTGGTATGTCCACACTCACGTGCATGATGCACACACTCACGTACACAGAGATGTGTGCACATACCTATGCATGCATGCATACACCCATATACACATTGCTATGTGCACACACTCATGCATGGTGCACACACCCATATACACATTGGTATGTGCACAAACTCATGCATGGTGCACACACCCACATACACATTGGTATGTGCACACACTCATGCATGGTGCACACACCCATATACACATTGGTATGTGCACACACTCATGTATGGTGCACGCACCCACGTACACAGAGACATGTTCACATAGCTATGCATGCACGCATACGCCACACGTGCATGCACGCACACTCACACGTGCACGCATACACTCACATACATCCGCCAGCAGAGGCGAGAACCCTGACTGGTGATTATTCCCTCCTTAGCTCAAGTTTACAGAGCCCCAATGTAGCATTCCTGCCCCAGCCTCTGCTGAGCTCATGGTCGAACACTCACCCAACAGTGAAGAGTGGTGCACCAGAGGGTTGAGATCAGCTAGCTCCTCACAGGCCAGGGATTGGACCCTGCTCCGTACTGCTCAGGACCCCGTTAGTCGGTGCATTTACTCACCAAGCCAGCGTGTCCCAGAAGGAAGGTTGAGCCCAGCCAGACCTTCTCTATACTGTTCTACACGCTGACTCCTCGATGGCAACTTTCATACATTCAATCGACATCCAAATCGCATCACGATTTCAATGGAGTTGGTGTTGCGAAGGAGGCCTGAGAGTTAGAGATATATTAACAGTGATGCTCGATCTTCTTCTGGGGAAGGTGCAGTAGGAATTGAATCTTCTCTAAATTAAGGGACCAACAGGTGGTTTGTTACACAAAAACCAAATCCAAAATTGCTTCTCCCCTCCCCATGTGCTCCTGGGTCAGAAAGCAATCCTTGACCATGTTCAGGAAGTAAACCTCATTGCTCCAGCTTCCATTATAGTCCTCCCAAATAATTCTAGATCGATTACTTCCCTCATCTATTCCCACAGTTCAGTGTCCATGGCTTCACTCTAACCTGGTGACCTGTATCAGATTCCAACAACCACCTCTGCCTTTTCTTATCTCTCATCTCACCCTATAGGGGCTCCACCTTGACCATACTATCATAAAATTATAGAATCATACAGCACAGAAGGAGGCCATTCGGCCCATTGTGCCTGTACTGGCCCTTTGAAAGAGCTATCCAAGTAGTCCCACTTCCCTGCCCTTTCCCCATAGCCCTGCAAATTTTTCCCCTTCAAGTATTTATCCAATTCCCTTTTGAAAGTTACTATTGAATCTGCTTCCACCGACCTTTCAGGCAGCGCATTCCAGATCATAACAACTCGCTGCGTTAAAAAAAAATTCTCCTCATCTCCCCCCTCTGGTTCTTTTGCAAATTTTCTAAAATCTGTGTCCTCTGGTGACTGACCCTCCTGCCAGTGGAAACAGTTTCTCCTTATTTACTCTATCAAACCCCCTCATAATTTTGAACCCCTCTATTAAATCGCCTCTTAACCTTCTCTGCTCCAAGGAGAACAACCCCAGCTTCTCCAGTCTCTCCACATAACTGAAGTAGTAAGTCTGAGATTTTCAAAACCGTGTATCTGAGCTGTTGTCCGCTTCCTCCCAAAATTTATTATTTTTGAAAAATAATAAGATGGCCTTAAAGATACAAAGAAGAAAAAGAACAAAATAACCCAACTCTTTGACCTTTTATATTTTTCCCTTTCTTACTGTGGTTAAGAGAGATAAGCTGTGTCCCTCAGATAAACCACAGTAAACAGGCAAGTGAACTTTAATACGCAGTATTTTATCAACAACAACTTACATTTATATAGCGCCTTTAAAGTAATATAAGGCACTTTACAGAAGCGTAATCAGGCAAAAATTGACACCGAGCCAACTAGGTCAGGTGACTAAAAGCTTGGTCAAAAAGGTGGGTTTTAAGTAACGTCTTCAATGAGGCGAGCAAGATGGAGAGGTGAAGAAGCGGGAATTCCAGAGTTTGGGGTCTAGACAGCTGAAAGCACGTCAAGGTGGGGTGAAGGGAATGGGGGGGCGCACGAGGCACGAACGGAGGAACGCAGAGGTTTAGGGCTGGTGGAAGTTACAGAGATAGGGAGGGGTGAGGCCATGTAGGGATTTGAACGAGTGGATGAGAATTTTAAATCAAGGCGATGGTGGACCAGGAGCAAATGTAGGTCAGCGAGCACAGGGGTGATGGGTGAATGGGACTTGGTGCGAGTTAGGATACGGGCAGCAGAGGTTTGGATGTGAAAGAAAGACTTGCATTTATATAGCGCCTTTCACAACCTCAGGACGCTCCAGAGCACTTAACAGACAATGTAATACATTTTGAAATGTAGTCACTGTTATAATGTAGGAAATGCGACAGCCAATTTGCACACCGCAAGATCCCACATACATATAAACTGTTCTAGTGATGTTGGTTGAGGGATAAATATTGGCCAGCACCCTGGGGAGAACTCGCCTGCTATTCTTTGAAATAGTGGCCATGGGATCTTTTATTTCCAATTGAGAAGGCAGAAGGGGCCTCACTTTAATGTCTCACCCGAAAGACGGCACCTCCGACAGTGCAGCACTCTCTCAGTACTGCACTGGGAGTGTCAGCCTAGATTTTTTGCTCAAGGTTCTAGAGTGGGACCTGAACCCAGAACTTTCTGCCTCAGAGGCAAGAGTGCTACCCACTGAGCCATGGCAGACACCATGTGGTCACCTTTACGGTGGGTGAAAGATGGGAGGCCGGCCAGGAGACCATTGGACTGGTCGAGTCCAGAGGTAACAAAAGCATGGATGAGGGTTTCAGCAGCAGGTGGGCTGAGGCAGGGCCAGAGACGGGCCATATTGCGGAGGTGGAAGTAGGGGGTCTTGGTGATGGAGAGGATATGGGGTTGGAAACTCAGCTCAAAGTCGAATCTGACGATACGGTTAAGAACAGTTTGGTTCATCCTGAGATAGTGGCAAGTGAGGGGGATGAGATTGGCCCTCTTGTCCCGCCCTCTCTGTTACTTTCTGCCTTATTTTTTCTGTATTTCTCTTTCGCTCTTTGCTGCTTACCAGGTTGTCCTATTTGCTGGTGTTTTCTCTTGTCTCCTGTCACTGAAGAACAGGATAAAGCAAGAGACAGCGATGGAGGAAATGCTTTCCCAGCATCCATAGCAGTAGTGAAAACCCTCTATTAAAGCTATTGACCCCCCTAGATAAGACATTCAGTGCAGTGGGACAATGAAAAGGCATCTCTCTATCCCATAAATGGTTTCCTAGGCCATTGCTAGAAACAAGAAGATAATAATAGATTTTTTCAGACTATAAGGTGAACAATTACTTTTCAAGCTACAGAAGTTACCATGACCATGTTGTAAAGTGTGCAACCTTCAACTCTCAGCACTATAATGCACTTTCAGGTGGTCCCAACAAACACAGGTGTGTTGAGATTACCCTCAACTGCAGCCAATATTTGTACACTGAAGTGTACAGGTTAGAGTGTGTTATATTCAGATGGAAATGTGTTATGTACGGACTGGAGTTTGTTATGGTCAGGTTGGAGTGTGTTATATACAGGTTGGAGGCTGTTATATACAGGTTGAAGTGTGTTATGTACAAGTTGGAGTGTGTTATGTACAATTTGGAGTCTGATATGTACAGGTTGGAGTGTGTTATATACAGGTTGAAGTGTGTTATGTTCAGGTTGGAGTGTGTTTTGTACACGTTGGAATGTGTTATGTTCAGGTTGGAGTGTGTTATGTACAGGTTGGAGTGTGTTTTGTATATGTTGGAGTGTGTTATGTTCAGGTTGGAGTGTGTTATGTTCAGGTTGGAGTGTGTTATATACAGGTTGGAGTGTGTTTTGTACACATTGGAGTGTGTTATGTTCAGGTTGGAGTGTGTTATATACAGGTTGGAGTGTGTTAAGTTCAGGTTGGAGTGTGTTATATACAAGTTGGAGTGTGTTATGTACAGGTTAGAGTGTGTTTTGTACCGGGTGTTGGAGTGTGTTATGTACAGGTTGGAGTGTGTTATGTACAGGTTAGAGTGTGTTATGTTCAGGTTGGAGTGTGCTATGTACAGGTTGGAATGTGTTTTGTACAGATTGGAGTGTGTTATGTACAGGTTGGAGTGTGTTATGTACAGGTTGGAGTGTGTTATGTACAGGTTGGAGTGTGTTATATACAGGTTAGAGTGTGTTATGTACAAGTTGGAGTGTGTTATGTACAGGTTGGAGTGTGTTATGTACAGGTTGGAGTGTGTTATGTACAAGTTGGAATGTGTTATGTACAAGTTGGCGTGTGTTATGTACAGGTTGGAGTGTGTTATGTACAGGTTAGAGTGTGTTATGTACAGGTTGGAGTGTGTTAGGTACAAGTTGGAGTGTGTTATGTACAGGTTAAAGTGTGTTATGTACAGGTTGCCGTGTGTTATGTACAAGTTGGAGTGTGTTATGTACAGGTTAGAGTGTGTTATGTTCAGGTTGGAGTGTGCTATGTACAGGTTGGAATGTGTTTTGTACAGATTGGAGTGTGTTAAGTTCAGGTTGGAGTGTGTTACATACAGGTTGGAGTGTGTTATGTACAGGTTGGAGTGTGTTTTGTATATGTTGGAGTGTGTTATGTACAGGTTGGAGTGTGTTATGTTCAGGTTGGAGTGTGTTATGTACAGGTTGGAGTGTGTTATGTACAGGTTGGAGTGTGTTTTGTATATGTTGGAGTGTGTTATGTACAGGTTGGAGTGTGTTATGTTCAGGTTGGAGTGTGTTAAGTACAGATTAGAATGTGTTATGTGCAGGTTGGCGTGTGTTATGTTCAGGTTGGAGCGTGTTACATACAGGTTGGAGTGTGTTATGTACAGGTTGGAGTGTGTTTTGTATATGTTGGAGTGTGTTATGTACAGGTTGGAGTGTGTTATGTACAGGTTGGAGTGTGTTTTGTATATGTTGGAGTGTGTTATGTACAGGTTGGCGTGTGTTATGTTCAGGTTGGAGCGTGTTACATACAGGTTGGAGTGTGTTATGTACAGGTTGGAGTGTGTTTTGTATATGTTGGAGTGTGTTATGTACAGGTTGGAGTGTGTTATGTTCAGGTTGGAGTGTGTTAAGTACAGATTGGAGTGTGTTATGTCCAGGTTGGAGTGTGTTTTGTATATGTTGGAGTGTGTTATGTACAGGTTGGAGTGTGTTATGTTCAGGTTGGAGTGTGTTATGTACAGGTTAGAGTGTGTTATGTTCTGGTTGGAGTCTGTTATGTTCAGGTTGGAGTGTTATATACAGGTTGGAGTGTGTTTTGTACACATTGGAGTGTGTTATATACAGGTTGGAGTGTGTTAAGTTCAGGTTGGAGTGTGTTATATACAAGTTGGAGTGTGTTATGTACAGGTTAGAGTGTGTTTTGTACCGGATGTTGGAGTGTGTTATGTACAGGTTAGAGTGTGTTATGTTCAGGTTGGAGTGTGTTATGTACAGGTTGGAATGTGTTTTGTACAGATTGGAGTGTGTTATGTACAGGTTGGAGTGTGTTATGTACAGGTTGGAGTGTGTTATGTACAGGTTGGAGTGTGTTATGTACAGGTTGGCGTGTGTTATGTACAGGTTAGAATGTGTTATGTACAGGTTGGCGTGTGTTATGTACAAGTTGGAGTGTGTTATGTACAGGTTAGAGTGTGCTTTGTACAGGTTTGAGTATGTTATGTACAGGTTGGAATGTGTTATGTACAAGTTGGCGTGTGTTATGTACAGGTTGAAGTGTGTTATGTACAGGTTAGAGTGTGTTATGTACAGGTTGGAGTGTGTTAGGTACAAGTTGGAGTGTGTTATGTACAGGTTAAAGTGTGTTATGTACAGCTTGGCGTGTGTTATGTACAAGTTGGAGTGTGTTATGTACAGGTTAGAGTGTGTTATGTTCAGGTTGGAGTGTGCTATGTACAGGTTGGAATGTGTTTTGTACAGATTGGAGTGTGTTAAGTTCAGGTTGGAGTGTGTTATATACAAGTTGGAGTGTGTTATGTACAGGTTAGAATGTGTTATGTACAGGTTGGCGTGTGTTATGTACAGGTTAGAGTGTGCTTTGTACAGGTTGGAGTGTGTTATGTACAGGTTGGAGTGTGTTATGTACAGGTTGGAGTGTGTTATGTACAGGTTAGAATGTGTTATGTACAGGTTGGCGTGTGTTATGTTCAGGTTGGAGTGTGCTTTGTACAGGTTGGAGTGTGTTATGTACAGGTTGGAGTGTGTTATGTACAGGTTGGAGTGTGTTATGTACAGGTTAGAATGTGTTATGTACAGGTTGGCGTGTGTTATGTTCAGGTTGGAGCGTGTTACATACAGGTTGGAGTGTGTTATGTACAGGTTGGAGTGTGTTTTGTATATGTTGGAGTGTGTTATGTTCAGGTTGGAGTGTGTTATGTACAGGTTGGAGTGTGTTTTGTATATGTTGGAGTGTGTTATGTACAGGTTGGCGTGTGTTATGTTCAGGTTGGAGCGTGTTACATACAGGTTGGAGTGTGTTATGTACAGGTTGGAGTGTGTTTTGTATATGTTGGAGTGTGTTATGTACAGGTTGGAGTGTGTTATGTTCAGGTTGGAGTGTGTTAAGTACAGATTAGAATGTGTTATGTACAGGTTGGCGTGTGTTATGTTCAGGTTGGAGCGTGTTACATACAGGTTGGAGTGTGTTATGTACAGGTTGGAGTGTGTTTTGTATATGTTGGAGTGTGTTATGTACAGGTTGGCGTGTGTTATGTTCAGGTTGGAGTGTGTTACATACAGGTTGGAGTGTGTTATGTACAGGTTGGAGTGTGTTTTGTATATGTTGGAGTGTGTTATGTACAGGTTGGAGTGTGTTATGTTCAGGTTGGAGTGTGTTATGTTCAGGTTGGAGTGTGTTATGTACAGGTTGGAGTGTGTTATGTACAGGTTGGAGTGTGTTTTGTATATGTTGGAGTGTGTTATGTACAGGTTGGCGTGTGTTATGTTCAGGTTGGAGCGTGTTACATACAGGTTGGAGTGTGTTATGTACAGGTTGGAGTGTGTTTTGTATATGTTGGAGTGTGTTATGTACAGGTTGGAGTGTGTTATGTACAGGTTGGAGTGTGTTATGTTCAGGTTGGAGTGTGTTAAGTACAGATTGGAGTGTGTTATGTCCAGGTTGGAGTGTGTTTTGTATATGTTGGAGTGTGTTATGTTCTGGTTGGAGTGTGTTATGTTCAGGTTGGAGTGTTATATACAGGTTGGAGTGTGTTTTGTACACATTGGAGTGTGTTATATACAGGTTGGAGTGTGTTAAGTTCAGGTTGGAGTGTGTTATATACAAGTTGGAGTGTGTTATGTACAGGTTCGAGTGTGTTTTGTACCGGGTGTTGGAGTGTGTTATGTACAGGTTAGAGTGTGTTATGTTTAGGTTGGAGTGTGTTATGTACAGGTTGGAATGTGTTTTGTACAGATTGGAGTGTGTTATGTACAGGTTGGATTGTGTTATGTACAGGTTGGAGTGTGTTATGTACAGGTTGGAGTGTGTTATGTACAGGTTGGCGTGTGTTATGTACAGGTTAGAATGTGTTATGTACAGGTTGGCGTGTGTTATGTACAAGTTGGAGTGTGTTATGTACAGGTTAGAGTGTGCTTTGTACAGGTTTGAGTATGTTATGTACAGGTTGGATTGTGTTATGTACAGGTTGGAGTGTGTTTTGTACAGGTTGGAGTGTGTTATATCCAAGTTGGAGTGTGTTATGTACAGGTTGGAGTGTGTTTTGTACAGGTTGGAGTGTGTCTTATACAGGTTGGAGTGTGTTATGTACAGGTTGGAGTGTGTTATGTTCAGGTTGGAGTGTGTTATGTACAAGTTGGAGTGTGTTATGTACAGGTTGGAGTGTGTTATGTACAGGTTAGAGTGTGTTATGTTCAGGTTGGAGTGTGCTATGTACAGGTTGGATTGTTTTATGTACAGGTTAGAGTGTGTTATGTACATGTTGGAGTGTGTTATGTACAAGTTGGAGTGTGTTATATACAGGTTGGAATGTGTTTTGTACAGGTTGGAGTGTGTTATGTACAAGTCGGAATGTGTTTTGTACAGGTTGGAGTGTGTTTTGTACAGGTTGGAGTGTGTTATATATAAGTTGGAGTGTGTTATGTACAGGTTGGAGTGTGTCTTATACAGGTTGGAGTGTGTTTTGTACAGGTTGGATTGTTTTATGTACAGGTTGGAGTTTGTTTTGTACCTGTTGGCTTGTGTTATGTACAGGTTGGAGTGTGTTTTGTACAGGTTGGAGTGTGTTATATACAAGTTGGAGTGTGTTATGTACAGGTTAGAGTGTGTTATGTACAAGTCGGAATGTGTTTTGTACAGGTTGGAGTGTGTTTTGTACAGGTTGGAGTGTGTTATATACAAGTTGGAATGTGTTTTGTACAGGTTGGAGTTTGTTATGTACCCGTTGGCTTGTGTTTTGTACAGGTTAGAGTGTGTTATATACAAGTTGGAATGTGTTATGTACAGGTTGGAGTGTGTTATATTCAGGTTGGAGTGTGTTATATTCAGGTTGGAGTGTGTTATATTCAGGTTGGAATATGTTTTAAATTAGAGTAGTGAAGCTCGAGTGTGTTACCGATGTCTGTTATTCAGTTGTGTTTGTACACAGTGACAAGACAATAGGCATCCACAAAAAATAATCGCACAATTGGACAGTGGAACCGGGGATTATTGTGGATAAGCCAATGAAACTGTCAGCCCAGAGTGTGGCAGCAGTGATAAAGGCTGGGTTACTATAGCAGAGGGACAGGGTGAAGTGAAAAGAGGCTGTACTATTTCAGCACAAAGCCCTGGTTAGAATCCATCTGGAGTAATGGGTAGAATCTGGTCACTTTCTCACATTAGGAGAAATACAATTGAGACTTTTTTTGCGCAGATGGCTGAGAGACTGTGGAATGTGCAACCAGGGTTAGTGATTGAAGGAGAGACCATGTCAACATTTAAAAATAGGTGTTTGAAGGAAAGGCGAATAAAGGGATAGGGGATCATGGGATTAGTTGGCACATGGGATTGGGACCACTGGTTATGTGAAGGATAAACACCAACACGGACTTCCTGGGCCGAATGGCCTATTCCTGTGTTGTAATTTCTTTGCAATTCCATGTAATGGCAGCAGAGAATAAAAGAATGTCAGAGAATGCTTGACAGTTATTTACAGCGGAAGTTGAAGGAAGTACTCCAGGATGCGGAGGAGCAACTAATAGATAGATAAATATTAAAAAAGGAAATGGCGTTAAGAGGCTGTCCCTGATTATCCCATCACGTTCTAAATGCTCACTCACTAAGGTCTCCAGCAGTTCCCCTATTACTGATGTGACGAGGACTGCTCTATAATTACCTGGCTCATTGCTTTCCCCCTTTTACGAACAGTGGTGTAACATTCTAGGCTGACACTCCCAGCGCCGTACCGAGGGAGTGCTGCACAGTTGGAGGTGCCGTCTTTCCGATGGGACGTTAAACCGAGGTAGGGTCGCCAACCCTCCAGGGTTGTCCTGGAGTCTCTGGGAATTAAAGATTGAGCTCCTGCACACTGCTGCAGACAACTCTGGGGAACAATCAAAGGGAGCTTAAAAAATAATGTGGGTTATTTTCCATTTACTTTGACTGCTTTTTGTTTATTAGTCATAAAAATATTGGAGATGGGGGAGGGGGTGCGCAGGGGGAAAGGCTGTTTAACTCATGGTCAAGGACCATCCATTCTTGTAACTGAGAGCCTGCTCACTTCCCTTTGGCCTGGGAAGGCAATGTGTGGTGATAATGGACGTGTCAGGCAATCAGTGGTAGGAACATGGGGGCGGTGCGGTTGGAGGCGGGAGGGTCATGTGATGATATCGCCAGGAATATGTCCAAACAGTGTTAGCAACCCTCAACCGAGGCCCCGTCTGCCCTCTCAGGTGGACGTAAAAGATCCCACTACACTATCCGAAGAAGAGCAGGGGGAGTCCTTCCCGGTGTCCTGGCCGACGTTTATCCCTCAAACAACACCACTAAAAACAGATTATCTGGTTATTTATTTCATTGCTGATTGTAGGACCTTATTGTGCACAAATTGGCTGCCTCATTGGTTGTAAAGCGCTTTGGGACATCCTGAGGTCGTGAAAGGCGCTATATAAATTCAGGCCTTGCTTTCTTACGTACTTACTGTTTAAGGGGGAAATAGATAAATACTTGAAGAAGGGAAATAGTAAAGAATATGAGGGAAAGAACAGGGGAAAGGGATTTGAATAGGTAGCTCCCATTTGGAGCTTGCACCCTGCATGGACATTACGGGCCGAATAGCCTCCTTCTGTGCTGAAATTTTCTGATTCTTTGCCCTTGTTAGATTTGCCTTTGATGGATTAGCAAGCAAATATTGGAAATCTAAGTTGTGAGGAGAACTTATGGAAGTTGAGCTTGTTTCTTTTGGAAAAGACGACAGGGCAATGTGAGGTGACTGGAAGAAGAAACTTCAAAGAAAAGGGATGGTGAAACGAAAATCAAAAATAGCTAGTTCATCATTTAATGATTACAGGAAGGAGAGACTTGGGATCTGAAGGCTTGAAGCACTTGTCTTGGTGAAAGCTGCTGCAATAACAGAAACACATACGGTCGAGTGCTCTCGAAGAGCTCAGGGTATTGTAAATCCCTCCCATTCTCACCCGCGACTTCCGACTGACACCACTCTTGTCCGGTACTCACGCCACACTCAATAAGATCAACCGACAGCCGAGGGGGAAGAAAATCAGAGAGGGAGAGAGCTGTTTGAGCAGCACAGAGCTCCTTATGGTTTTCCATTCCTCCTCCAAGTCACAGCAGCAACAACAGCTTGCATTTATATAGCGCCTTTAACGTAGTAAAACGTCCCAAAGGCACGATTATCAAACAAAATTTGACACCGAGCCACATATGAAAATATTAGGACAGGTGACCAAAAGCTTGGCCAAAGAGGTGGATTTTGAGGAGCGTCTTAAAGGAGGAGAGAGAGAGGTAGAGAGGCGGAGAGGTTTAGGGGAGGGAATTCTAGAGCTGAGAGCCGAGGCAGCAGAAGGCACGGTCGCCAATGGTGGAGCGATTAAAATCGGGGATGTGCAAACAAGCACTCCGGTTAGCTCCATTGTGCATCTGTTAGCCACACGCATGAAGAGTAAACAAATTGGGATTTCCTTTACTTCTGAGTGAAGAGTGGGGTTTAGGTTCGATAATCTGAAGCCTTCTTCAGTTATGTGGAGAGACCGGAGAAGCTGCGATTGTTCTCCTTAGAGCAGAGAAGGTTAAAGGGAGATTTAATAGAGGTGTTCAAAGTTATGAAGGATTTTGACAGAGTAAATAAGGAGAAACTGTTTCCACTGCCAGGAGGGTCGGTAACCAGAGGACACAGATTTAAGGTAATTGGCAAAAGAACCAGAGAGGATCTGAGGAGAGTTTTTTTTTACGCAGCGAGTTGTTATGATCTGGAATGCACTGCCTGGAAGCAGATTCAATAGTAACTTTCTGAAGGGAATTGGATAAATACTTGAAGAGGAAAAAAATTACAGGGCTATGGGGAAAGAGCGGGGGAGTGGGACTAATTGGATAGCACTTTCGTGGAACCGGCACATGTACAATGGGCCGAATGGCCGCCTTCTGTGCTGTATGATTCTATGATCAAGCCTGCTCCACGCCTGGAGCACCATGACTAGACACTTCCAAACCCTCCTCGTTCCCCGCAGTCTTCTAATCTCCTGGGAGAGGCAAAAAAACCCAGGGCTAATTAGGGAAATTGCTCTCCCACCTCCCTGAGGTGATCGAAACCAGTCCAGATCACATTGACCACGATCCGTTAATCCACTCATCTTCTCTATATGATGCGATCTCTGCCCCAACCAAGAACCAGACCAGCTCCCTCCTCAAGAAGGCGTGGAACTGGAACTGACCAGGAATGTCCCGGATTTGACCCCCGGTCCGTGCTTGGCTAATGAGTCGGGATTCGGGGAGTATCACAACCGGCCTGACTGCCCACCGGTGCTACAAAGCGGAGAGACATCAGCTAGGACAGCCAGTCCTGACCATCGTCCAGCGGCACCAGCTAGAACGTGGGCTCACACGGTCGAATATTCTGAGACTCATTGGCCTCGATTTTAACTCGCACTCACCCGGCAGAAACCAGGTTGGTTGGGGGGGGGGGGCGGGGGGGGGGGGGGGTTAGTTAAAATCGAGCGGGAGAATTACCCACTCCTTTCCCGCCCCGATCTGACCGATTGCAATTTTAAAATCGCAGCCGGCAAGAATACCCGTCGTCTAGCCGACGGGGTCCTCTTTAAATATGCAGATCAGGCTATTGTGACATCATGGGGGCCCGATCTGCTATTTTAACCTGAGGCCTGATTTGGGGGGAGCAGTGGTGTCTTCACCCCAGGCTAAACCTGCTAGGGCAAGGTCCAGAAGAGGCCCAGTAAGGTAAGTTTACTTGTGGGTCAGGTGGCGCTCCTCTGGGCCCCTGCAAAGGAAACCTTGGACCTCCCTTGCCCCGGGCGATCCCAGCACCTCCCCCACCCCAATCCCGACCACCTCTGAACCCCCACCCCCTCCACTCACCATCTATTTGTCTGTCAGGGACCGTTGCCGGGGGTCACCGGCGACGGCCTCTTGCCGCCCGAATTCCCCACTCCCGCCCACCAAGCCGGGCGGTGATTCCCGCCCGGGGTACGGGAACCGGGAGTCAGGATTCTCGATATGGAAATGAGATCCGGGAGCTAGAAATCTCTCCGGGCTTCGGCCTGCGAGTTTGTCGAACTGCCCCCCCCCCCCAACTCCGCACGCACCGATTAACCCCGCCCCCCCCCCCCCCCCCCGACTTAAAATCGAGGCCATAGCGAATCTTCACACGTGAAGGACGCCATTTTGGCCGAGCTTCTGGACACCACCTGTGGATCCGTGGCCCTGAATGAATCAGGAACTTTGGGAGAGGAGGGGAATTAGAGTGGGAACAAAAATAACGGCAAGGGGGCGAATTCCCTTGGGGCTGCCCCCACTCTGCCATCGTGACTTTGGCGTAAACCCTGTTTTGGCGTGATGCTGTGTTGGAGCGGAAGACATCCTTGAGGAAATTACCCCCCCAGCCCCCCCCCCCCCCCCTCCCACTCCGAAGTACTTAATTCCCTGTGGTGTAGTGGGCTGGTTAACTCACAGTTCGAATTTCTTCAACTCAGTCAGACTAATGACTATTAAAATCGAGTATTATTTAAAAAGTGTTAACCAGTGTTGTGCCAGATGAAATTAAACTACCAGAATGTGAGGACAGTCTAGAGAATCCGTCTTTAGATCTACTTCGTCACATCTCTCAGAAACATCCCAAAGTACTTCACGTACAGTGAACGGCAGTCACTATTGTATAGGCAAAGCAACAACAGTCATACTGCAGGCAGCAATGCCCCGCAAACAGTAATGAAATGAACGACTTAGCATTTATATAGCACCTTTTACAGCCTCAGGACGTCCCATCCCAAAGTATTTTATAGCTAATGAAGTACAGTCAGTGTTGTAATGTAGGAAACACTGCAGCCAATTTGCACACATACAAGGTCCCACAAACAGCAATGTGATAATGATCAGATCATCTGTTTTTTTAGTGATGGTGGTTGAGGAATAAATATCAGCCAGGAATCCTGGGAGAACTCTTTTTCTCTTCTTCGAAACAGCACCATAGGATCTTGTACATCTCCCGGAGCAGGCAATTAGGGTTTTTAACAGTGTCATACTCCCTCAGTCCTGCACTGGAGGATCAACCTAGATCTTATGCTCGCGGCTTGGGAGTAGGACTTGAATCTACAAACCTTCCTTCTACAGAAGCGAGAGTGCTACCCATTGAGCTACAGCGAAGGTGATTAACCAGTTAATCTGTTTTATTGGTAGCGTTGGCTGAAGGGAGGAATGTTGGCCGGATCAGACGAGGATAATTCTCTTCTTCAAATAGCATGCCTAAAGCCTCAATTCAACATTCGATCCAAAGGACAGGATCTCCGTCAAGGCAGCACTCCCCCTCAGTGTCGCAGTCTCAGTCCAGATTATGTGCACGAGTAGGGCTTCTGCCTGATTTCAGCCACCCACCATCTTCATCATCATCAGGCCACCAGATCTGGTTTAGCAGATGGAAAAGACTTTCATCCCCGTCATTTGGGATGGAGCTACATTTGAACCCAGAGGTGAAGGGGCAGCGTCTAATCCATTGCACCGCCCAGAGCCAGGGTTGCCAACCCTCCTGGATTGCCCTGGGGTCTCCAGGAATTAAAGACTAATCTCTGGAGAAAAATCATAGGGGCATTAAAACATTTTAAATTTGAACACTTTTGTTTACTAGTTATAAAAATATCAGAAAGAGGAAGAAAGGCTGTTTGACTGACAGTCAAGAATCATCCAATCGGGTAATGAAGAGTCTGTTTGCTTTCTGATTGGCTGTGGGAAGGCAGGTCACCACGAAGATGGACATGTTGGGCGACCAATGGCATGAGTGCGGGGGTGGGGTAGTTGGAGGCAGGAGGTCATGTGGTGACACCTCCAGGAATATGCCCAACCAGAGTTGGCAACCCTACCCAGTGCTCCCTTGCTTCTATAAGGCCCCATTTTGTGGTCGGTTACCACCGGTACATCTCGGTAGCAGTGGTAATGCCTTGTAAATGCCAACACCCCGAATGATTGAGGACCACCCTTCCACACATATAACGTTTAATGCTGCTTTGAGGGGAGAAGCAAGCGGAATTTACAACCGTGCTTCCTCGCAGCCCTAAACCAGCGTATAAATCTTCCAAACGAGCGACTCCTCTCAGCCTCCTTACAAATTACCAGCATCACAAGCCTTTGAGAAGCGGCTAATGACTGGAATCCATCGTCTCTTTTTCCAAGTTTGTTTCAAATTAGACAAGGTTTGTAAATCAACAGATTGGCATTTCATGGTTCCCTGGTGTCTTTCCACATCACATCATATATTTTCTCCTGTGTTCCTTTTCCTTGTTTTTTTTCTCCTCTCTTTTGTTGAGGCCTGTTGTTCAGCACCTCTTGCGAGTGTGTGTTCATTAAATACAATATATCAATATGAAAGCAGCAGCGAAACAGGCAAAGGGACAGTTATACGGTCCTTTTCCTCTAATGAGACAGCAGGCTTAATGTCCAAGTACCGTCTCAGGCAGGCTACAAATTACTAAATGTCCTTAGGGTGGAAACAAAGTACCTCCCAGACTTTGTGTTTTAATCGCGCAGGTTTATTTTTCCTGGTTTCAAATTTTCCTCAGTGATAAGTTTGTGCTCATCAAGGCAGAGGGTGTCGGTGTTGGGGAAGTGGGGACTTAGATGCTAGTTGTGGTTCAGTGGTAACTCTCTTGCTTCTGATACCACGAAGGTTGTGGGTTCAAGTCCCCACTCCAAAAACGTGTAATCTAGGCCGACTGCTCCCTAGTGCAATACCGAGGGAGTGCTGCACTGTTGGAAGTGCTGCCTTTTGGATGAGGTGTTAAACCGAGGCCCCGTCTGCCCTCCCAGGTGGATGTAAAAGATTCCACGGCACGATTTCGAAGAAGAGCAGGGGAGTTCTTCCCCGTGTCCTGGCCAATATTTATCCCCCGGCCAACATCACTAAAAAAAACCCAGATTATCTGGTCATTTATTTCATTGCTGTTTGTGGGATCTTGCTGTGCGCAAATTGGCTGCCACGTTTCCTACACTGCAACAGTGACTACACTTCAAAAGTACTTCATAGGCTGTGAAGCGCTTTGGGATGTCCTGAGGTTGTGAAAGGCGCTATATAAATGCAAGCCTTCCTTTCTTTATATCACCAAGTGTCAGAATTCTCCCTGGTCATGTTTGACAGAGGTGTTCAAACTTTAGCCTGTGGGATCCACGCAGCCCTGGCAATTCATTTCTTTTTATCCTGGGGATTCTTCCTAAATATAACTCTTCCCATGGGAAATAGTGTGAAGTAGTGGAAGGACCTGCAGGTTGATTAACGGGCTGCGACATGAACACTCCTTCCTTGGCCTTATCGAGCTAGGTGGTGTAACAACAACAACAACTTGAACGTATATAGCGTCTTTAACATAGTGAGACTTCCCAAGGCGTGGCACAGGAGAGATTATCAAACCAAATTTGATACCGAGCCACATAAGGAGATATTACGCCAGGTGAACAAAAGCTCGGCCAAAGAGGTAGGTTTTAAGGAGCATCTTAAAGGAGGAGAGAGAGGTAGAGAGGCGGAGAGGTTTAGGGAGGGAATTCCAGAGCTTAGGAACTAGACTGCTGAAGGCACGGCCGCGATGAAAATCAGGGATGCACAAGATTAAGGGATGGTGTAAGTCAGGTGTTTAAGATGATCAAAGGAGTGTGATAGAGTAGATAGAGAGAAATTATTTCCACTGGTTTGGGGAAGCCCAGAAAACAGGGGTGTAATCTTAAAATTAGAGCTTGGCTGTTCAGGGGTGATGTCAGGAAGCATTTCTTCACACAAAGGGTAGTGGAAATCTGGAACTCTCTCCCTCAAAAAGCTGTTGAGGCTGGGGGTCAATTGAAAATTTCAAAACTGAGATTGATAGATTTTTGTAGGTAAGGGTAATAAGGGCTATGGAACCAAGGCAGGTAAATGGAATTAAGATACAGATCAGTCATGATCTCATTGAAAGGCAAAACAGGCTCAAAGGGCTGAATGGCCTACTCCTGTTCCTATGTTCCAATGAGAGAAACCACTTCCTGGTTTGTTTGCAAACACACAGTGCAGTCACGTGATCATGTTGAAACATGTCATTGAGTCACACATGACCGACATTGCTGTGATGATGTTCCATTATTCTTCTGGCTCCTTACACAAAACAAAGTTTCTTCAATATTTTAGTCGGGAGGACTATGGTATTGAACCACAATGACAATTTTACAGTGAAAATCAGCTGTCAGAGAGAAAAGAGTGACAGAGAGAGACAGATTGAGAGATAGAGTGACAGTAGTGAGAGACAGAGCGGGAGCAACAGAGTGAGAGAGACAGTGAGAGAATGAATGAGTGAGTGACAGTGACAGAGTGAGAGCCAGAGTGAGAGAGACAGTGAGAGAATGAGTGAGTGACAGAGTGAGAGAGAGAGAGGCAGTGAAACAGAGTGAGAGACAGTGTGAGAGACAGATTGAGAGATAGAGTGACAGAGTGAGGGACAGAGAGAGAGAGAGAGGCAGTGAAACAGAGTGACAGACAGTGAGACAGCGAGAGGCAGTGTGGAACACAGTGGAAGAGGTAAAGAGAGACAGAAAGAAAGAGTGAGGTGGGGAGAAGGCAAGAGGTAAAGACAGAAAGGGTGAGGATGATTGCAACAGGGAATAAGAGACAGAGACACACAGAGAATGTGTGAGAGAGGGAGCGAGAGAGGAATTTGTTTTTAATTTTAAGACACCAGCTTGTGCTGGCTGCTTTTGTGTCAAAAGCCATGCGGTCACCAGGGGCGAAGAATCGATTTGTTATCTGGACAACGGTGCATTCTGAGTGAGATGGGGGAGGGGGAGTTTGGAAAGGGAGGGGACTCGGAATCAGCAGTGAAGCAGAAATTTCAGACTCCGTTTTATGATGGGTTCTTAAAAGCTGTCATTTATCCCCCTTTTCCCAAGGACCCATTTGTCAATTTCAGGATGCTCATAGATCAGGGTCTAACTAGCCAATGCTACTCAGTTTATATTGCACACATCGGCAGAGAGGCAATGGGCAAGGTGCTTTATTGTGCACTCAGGCCCTTTTTCCAGACAATAAGCATATTGCTGAATCACCAATAATATCAAAAGGCCAATAGGCCAGACGTAGCCTCAGGTGCCTAAAATAGCCAGATTATATTCAGATATTCTTTGCTTTACTTTAAAAGTATTTATTTTATTAATCCCAGTGGCGGAGGGGTCGAGAACCAGAGGACTCAGATTTAAGGTGATTGGCAAAAGAACCAGAGGCGACATGAGGAAAAACTTTTTTACTCAGCGAGTGGTTATGATCTGGAATGCGCTGCCTGAAAGGGTGGTGGAGGCAGATTCAATTGTGGCTTTCAAAAAGGAATTGGATAAATACTTGAAGGGAAAAAATTTGCAGGGCTACGAGGAAAGAGCGGGGGAATGGGACTAACTGGATTGCTCTTACAAAGAGCCGGCATGGGCTCGGTAGACCGAATGGCCTCCTTCTGTGCTATAATCATTCGATGATACTATGGTTCTATGATTCTAATCCGTAAACTTTTCCTCTCCTCTCCTCTCCTCCTCTCTAACGTGTCTATCTGCCCATGTATACCTCTGGTGTATGCCTCTATTTCTCTGTATATTGACTCCCGGTCCACCATCTCCTATCTCCGTATATGTTTCTACCTTCCCGGTATTTATCTATCTTTGTTTCTCTCTCTCCATATCTCCATGGGGGAAGAATTCTGTGCCCTCTGTGTACCTCTGCTTTAATTCATTCTCGGGATGTGGGCATCACTGGCGAGGCCGGCATTTATTGCCCATCCCTAGTTAACCTGACTGAGTGGCTTGCTAGATCACACCAGAGGGCAGTCAAGTGCGACATTGGTGTGGGACTGGAGCCACACTTACGTAGAATTACATCGAATATACAGCGCGGAAACAGGCCATTCGGCCCAACTGGACTATGCTGGGGTTTATGCTCCACATGATCCTCCTCCCACCCTACTTCATCTAACCCTATCAGCATAATCCTTTTCTATTCCTTTCTCCCACCTGCGTTTATCTAGCTTCCCCTTAAATGCATATAGGCCAGATCCGGTGAAGGCGGCAGGTTTCCTTCCCTAAAGTTGGGATACAAGTTGGATTTTTACGACAAACAGCTTCATGGTCACATTTACTGATGCCAGCTTTTTATTTGTAGATTTTTTAAAAACTGAAAGCAAATTATCAAACTACCATGGTGGGATTTGAACTCATGTTTCTGTGATTATTAGTCCAGTAACATAATTAGTACACCACCAGACCCTTTCTCACTACATTCAGGAATACCTCTGTGTCCATGTTCCAATACGCGCCTATCTACATATTCCTGTGTAGTCATAGTACCATAGTAGTATCCTAGTATGTTACAGAGCACAGAAGGAGGCCATTCGGCCCATCGTGCCTGTGCCGGCTCTTTGAAAGAGCTTTTCAATTAGTCCCATTCGCCTGCTGTTTCCCCCTAGCAATGTAAATTTCCTCCCTTCATCTCTCTGTATATTGGCTTCTGGTTCACCAATGCCTCAAATTTAAAATTCTCATCCTTGTGTTCAAATCCCTCCATGGTAGTTTCAGAATTTGCAATCAGTTTAAAACAAATCTGGAAATAAAAAGCTGGTCTCAGTATCAACCCTGCGTTCGCTGACCTACAATAGCTCCAGGTCCGGCAATGCCTCGATTTTAAAATTCTCATCCGTGTGTTCAAATCTCTCCTCTGTGTGTTCATATCTCTGTAAGCTCCTCTAGCCCTACACCCTGGAGAAGGAGCAGAAAGAGTAGACAGGATAATGTCACATTACCCAAAATTTGCAGATGATACAGAAGTTAGCCACGTGGTTGATAGTGAGGAGGAAAGCTGTAGACTGCAGGAAGATATCAATGGACTGGTCAGGTGGGCAGAAAAGTGGCAAATGCAATTCAACCCGGAGAAGTGTGAGGTAATGCATTTGGGAAGGGCAAACAAGGCAAGGGAATACACAATAAATGGGAGGATACTGAGAGGAGCAGAGGAACAGAGGGACCTTGGAGTGCATGACCACAGATCCCTGAAGGTAGCAGGACAGGGAGATAAGGTGGTTAAGAAGGCATATGAGATACTTTCCTTTATTAGCCAAGGCATAGAATATAAGAGCAGGGAGGTTATGCTGGAACTGTATAAAACACTAGTTAGGCCACAGCTTGAGTACTGCGTACAGTTCTGGACACCACATTACAGGAAAGATGTGATTGCACTAGAGAGGGTACAGAGGAGATTTATGACGATATTGCCTGGACTGGAGAATTTTAGCTATGAGGAAAGATTGGACAGGCTGGGGTTGTTTTCTTTGGAACAGAGGAGGCTGAGGGGACATTTAATTGAGGTATATAAAATTATGAGGGGCCTAGATAGAGTGGATAGGGAGGACGTATTTCCCTTAGCAGAGTGGCCAATAACCAGGGGACATGGATTTAAAGTAATTGACAGAAGGATTAGAAGGGAGTTGAAGAGAATTTTTTTTCACCCAGAGGGCAGTAGGGGTCTGGAGCTCACTGCTTGAAAGAGTAGTAGAGGCAGTAACCCTCATCGCATTTAAAAAGTGCCGTAACCTACAAGGCTACGGACCAAGAGCTGGAAAGTGGGATTAGGCTGGATGGCTCTTTTTCGTCCGGCATGGACACAATGGGCCGAATGGCCTCCTTCTGTGCCATAAATTTATATGATTCTACGATGAACCATGAATGTTGTAGATGTAATAGATTTGGATTTTCAAAACCCTTCGATAAGGTAGACTCATGGCTAAGGTCAGAGCATGTGGAGTCAGGGGCAGGTAGCCGAAGAGATAGCAAGTTGGCTACAAAACAGAAAACAGAGAGTAGGGGTTAAGGGTAACTACTCAGACTGGCAAAAGGTGGGAAGTGGTGTCCCACAGGGATCGGTGCTGGGACCACTGTTGTTCACCATTTACATTGATGATTTGGATTCGGGAATCCGATGTACATTTTCAAAATTTGTGGACAACACCAAATTGGGGGTGTAGTTAATACAAAGGAGGAATGCGTCAAAATGCAGGAGGACATTAATCAACTTGCAGAATGGGCGTGTAATTGGCAAATGAATTTCAATATAGATAAGTGTGAGGTGGTACATTTTGGTGGGAAGAATAAGGGGGCCCCATACTGCTTGGGTAATAAGAGTCTAAATGGGGTAGAGGAGCAGAGGGATCGGGGGTACAGATACAGAAATCACTAAAAGTAGCGATGCAGGTTAACAAGACCATAAAAAAGGCAAATCAAGCACTGGGGTTCATTTCTAGAGGGATAGAATTGAAAAGCAAAGAAGTTATGTTAAACTTGTGTAGAAACATGGTTAGAGCACACTTGGAGTTTTGCGCACGGTTCTGGTCTCCATATTATAGAAAGGATATAGAGGCACTGGAGAGGGTGCAAAGAAGATTCACCAGGATGATACCAGAACTGAGAGGATATTGTTATAGGAAAAACTGAACAGGCTGGGGCTCTTTTCGCTAGAATAGAGAGGCTGAGGGGTGACCTGATAGAGGACCTTAAGACAATGAAAGGGTTTGATAGGATAGATGTAGAGAAAATGATTCCACTTCTGGGGGTGTCCAAAACTAGAGGTCATAAATATAAGATAGTCGCTAATAAATCCAATAGGGAATTCAGGAGAAACTTCTTTATCCAGAGAGTGGTTAGAATGTGGAACTCGCTACCACAAGGAGTAGTTGAGGCAAATAGTATAGATGCATTTAAGGGGAAGCTAGATAAACACATGAGGGAGAAAGGAATAGAAGGATATGCTGATAGGGTTGGATAAAGTATGGGAGGGAGGAGGCTTGCGTGCAGCATAAACGCCGGCATAGACCAATTGGGCCGTAAGGCCTGTTTCTGTGCTGTAGTTTCGATGTAACTCGATATAACCTTCCGAGAACTATGCGCTCCTCAAATTTTTGCCTCTTGCGCATCCCCACTTCCGTTGTCCTAGGCCCTAAGTTCTGGAATTTCCTCCCCAAACCTCTTTGGTCAGCGTTTGGTCACCTGTCCTAATGTTTCCTTCTTTGACTTGGTCTCAGTTTTTGTCTGATAACATTCCTATGAAGCGCTTTGAGGCATTTTACTACGTTAAAGGCGCAATATAAATTCAAGTGGTTGTTATATGTGCTGAGTTATCTAACTTACCAGCACATCGCTGTGTACCCTAGTCTGGCGGCTGAGGGTAACTAAACATTCACCTGCAGTAAACACTCTGCAATTCAGGGAACGTAGGAACATAGGAGCAGGAGTAGGCCATTCAGGCCCTCGAGCCTGTTCCGCCATTCATTTAGATCATGGCTGATCTGTATCTTAACTCCATTTACTTGCCTTGGTTCCATACCCCTTAAAACCCTGGCCTAACAAAAATCTTTCAATCTCAGTTTTGACATTTTCAATTGAGCCCCAGCCTCAACAGCTTTTTGGGGGGAGAGAGTTCCAGATTCCCACTCCCCATTGTCATAGAGTTATACAGCACGGATAGAGGCCCTTCGGCCCATCGTGTCCGCGCCGGCCAGAAGCTTCTTCACACCATTGTGCGAAGAAGTGTTTCCTGACATCACCCCTGAACGGCCTAGCTCTAATTTTAAGGTTATGCCCCCTTGCTCTGGACTCCCCCCACCACAGGAAACAGTTTCTCTCCATCAACTCTCTTAATCATCTTCAACACCTCAATTAGATCCCCCCCTTCTATATTCAAGGGTGTACGAGCCTAGTCTACTCATTTAACCCTTTTAGCTCCCGGGATCATTCTCGGGGTGAACACGCACAACGCAGTAAAGAGCTTCTCTTGCCCTCCAAAGGGTTAAGACACTCGGTGAAAGTGTTTGCTTGTCTCTGGATGTTTTTTTATTTTTCCCCTTGCATTATCTTTGGTGCTGAGCTGGTGGTGTCCTCCAATGTAGGACTCACTCGGCCTTAAATTACACTCACAAATATAGAAACAGGTGAAGAGGGAAAAAAAAACTGACAGCCTTCTCCATTAGGTCTGGCAATCTTAACGAAATATATAAGTGTTTCCATCCAGTACTGCCACTAATTATCTTTTTCTCTCTCTTCCAAGAGTATGGCTTGCTTGGGGTGATGAATTGATCCCAAATTGGAAGCGTGTTTTAACTGTCGTGATGTGGAGATAAGAGGACGTTCAGGGAATGCTCATTTTAAAAGAAAATTCTGCTAGTTCAGACCTGGCGAGTTTATTAGCCCAAGTCCCTGATGTTTAGTAAACTCATTACGTTCCATCTCGTGTTAATTTATCATTTGGACTGGAGAGAGGGGGAAGGCTGTGTCTTCTGGGCCTGTGGTAGCCATGTTGATTTTCCTCAGGGGAATGAGATGGAGAGAGGGCAAGGGAAGGGGGGGAAAAATAAAGAGAGAGAGAGATTCTAGAAAGAGGAAGAAGAAAAAAAAGAGAGTCAAAGCAAAGGACAGAACAGAGCAGGAAAGAGAAAGGGATTGCAGGAGAGAGAAAGAGGGAAACGAAAGAAAGAGAAACAAGGGAAGAGATTAAAAACAAGAGACCCGATGAACACAGAGGGAGGAGTGGGAGAGAAAAAAGTACCAGGGACAGAGGAAATGACCGAAATGTAAAGGAACGAGACAGATAAACACAGGGCGAGAGAGAAGTGCGTTGGAGAGGAAACAAAGAGATTGAAACAGAGGAAAACAGCTGAACAGGTGGAGGAAGGAATATAGAGGGAGAGATTGAATAAGAAAAGAATAATAGAAAGAAGATAGAGCGGGAGAAAAGAACGAAGAGAGCGGAAAGAGGAGAAACAAGAGGGAAAAGAGAGCGGTGGAGGGAAAACAGAAAGAAATTGTTTTGTAATTTCAACAGCGAGAGAGTCATTTTGGTTTTAGTTACACACATTGTGAGGGTTGCCATCTGCAGATAGTGGTGTTTAGCAATTCGGAAAGACTCTGTCAGGTTTTGTCAGCTTTGGACTTGATTCATGGCGCTCGATGGGTTACATTGTCCGCGTGTCTGGTGTCGGTGTGCAGAAGCCTGTTTGTTGCCCAGTGTTTGCCTTCAGCTCTGAGCTGCGATGGGAGCCTATTGATCTGGTTGAGTGGATCAGGGGCTGCTAGATTAAATGTATAGATTAGCAATAAAAGGAGGACATTATTCCACTTGGAGTGTAAAATTGAAAATTATGAGCTGCCTGGAGCTGACCCGCCTATCTGCAGATGACTGGGGTTAATATGGTTAAAGTACAGGCAGGTCATGGAAGCAGTTTCCATGGTAACCCCTATGTGTGTGGGGTTGTGGGGGGGCATCGGTGGTGGTGGTGGGGGTCGGGGGGGGACACAGCTAGGCCCCAAACCTAGTTTTGAGGCGTTTACCTGGGTCATAGAATCCACACAAAGCTAAACATCGTAAGTGTGAAAGATCTTAAATGGAATTGTGACTTAGGGAAAATTAGCACTCTTCTTTGGGAGATGTTTCAAAAGCTTAATTGAGTTTTCCAGGATATTCATTTGGAAGTTATGGATCAATAGAGGGTAATATTTGGTAAATGTGTTTGTTTTTTCTTGCCCTTGCTACTCTTGACGATATGGTGTTGCTGGGAGACAAGGACACAATTGTCCTACAGTACCTGGTCCAAGAGGCCACTCATCAGATGTGAGCCTAGACAACGACAGTACTAGACCGTGAAAGGAAGAACTCACTTATTTTTTCTTTCATTCACGGGATGTGGACATCGCTGGCGAGGCCAGCACTTATTGCCCATCCCTAATTGCCCTTGAGAAGGTGGTGGTGAGCCGCCTTCTTGAACCACTGCAGTCCGTGTGGTGAAGGTTCTCCCACCGTGCTGTTAGGGAGGGAGTTCCAGGATTTTGACCCAGCAACGATGAAGTTGGGATGGTGTGTGACTTGGAGGGGAACGTGCAGGTGGTGCTGTTCCCATGTACCTGCTGCCCTCGTCCTTCTAGGTGGTAGAGGTCATGGGTTTGTGAGGTGCTGTCGAAGAAGCCTTGGCGAGTTGCTGCAGTGCATCCTGTGGATGGCACGCACTGCAGCCACAGTACGCCGGTGGTGAAGGGAGTGAATGTTTAGGGTGGTGGATGGGGTGCCAATCAAGCGGGCTGCTTTGTCCTGGATGGTATCGAGCTTTTTGAGTGTTGTTGGAGCTGCACTCATCCAGGCAAGTGGAGAGTATTCCATCACACTCTTGACTTGTGCCTTGTAGATGGTGGAAAGGCTTTGGGGAGTTAGGAGGTGAGTTACTCGCCACAGAATACCCAGCCTCTGACCTGCTCTTGTAGCCACAGTATTTATGTGGCTGGTCCAGTTAAGTTTCTGGGCAATGGTGACCCCTATATATATATATATATATAGGCACCTTTATATTGAATTTTTATAGCGCCTTTCACAACCCCAGGACGTCCCAAAGGTCTTTACAGCCAATCAAATACTGTCACTGTCGTATTGTAGGGAAACACGGCAGCCATTTTGCACACAGCAAGGTCCCACAAACATCAGAGATATAAATGACCAGATAATCTGTTTTAATGATGTTGGTTGAAGGATAAATACCGGCCAGGACATCAGAGAGAATTCCCCTGCTCTTCATAAAGTGCCGCGGGGTCTTTTATGTTCACCTGTGAGGGCAGATAGGGCCTCGATTAAACATCAATAGAAAGACGGCACCTCCGACAGTGCAGCGCTCTCTCAGCATTGCTGGACTATGCGCTCAAAGTCTCTGTAGTGAGGCTTGAACCCATGACCTTCTGACTCAGAGGTGAGAGTGCTACCAACTGAGCCAAGGCTGACACCATGAAGGGGTATCATAACCAAACTCCAACCCATCACAGCCAAACTCCAATCCTGCCCTCACCTGACAGCAATACAGGTGTAATTACCAGCAGAGGTCACTAGAGAGCAATCAAGAGCATCGAACTCTGGGGTGAAATTGGACTTGGGCAGGAGTTCAAAATGGCCAAGAGTGAATCTTCAGCCCGTTTTTTCTTTTCAAAATGGTTCACACGACCATCAAGACCAATTTCATCCCGTCTGCCTGATTTTCTCCCCCCTCCCTCCTCACCTTAGGCCCAATTGCGAGAGCGCACACACACACATGCACACACATGAAACAAATACATGACATACACAGACACACACACATGCACAAAAACGACATACCACACACGCACACAGAGACATACGCAGACAAACACATGCACACATTCACACACGCCGACACACACATATACATAGACACAAGCGCACACACAGACACATGCGCACACAACACACACACATGCACACACACACACACACACAGACACACACACACACACACAAACACAGACACACACACAGACAAACACATGGCACTGCTGTGAGGCTCTGAAGTCTCCCAGTTAAAGTCTCTGAAAGAGATTCTGATGAAGAGTGTAACCCTATCTCCAGCTCAGCGGGCCTGTCCGATAGGATGTTTTGACTGCCACCAGGAGTTACGTGTTCCCCTGCAAATGCCTTTAGGAATGAAATACCTCCAAGAATCTGAATGTGATACATCAGAGCACACTGCACTGAGTAAGGTAATTCTGTCAGCTGACAGCGTGCAGCAGAGCTGTGGGATAATGGGAAACATTTCCATTCATGAATAATCGGTGGCCGCTCGCAACACTATTTGTAGACTAAATAAACTCATTAAAGTCACCTCGCATTCCCAAAAAAAAGGTTATTCTTTTTTTATTGGGCTCTCTCTTGAGATGGGGTTGCCTGCTGTGTGTGTGGGGTGGTAGAGGGGCCACGGGGAGGGAGGGAGGGGGAGGGAGAGGTTGGGGGGAGGGTTGGTTTTTATCCTGCGTCTCCTTCCTTGAAAACTGCAACCAGACAGTCCTGTAGCTCTCTCGATATCCAGGTGAAGATATTTCTACCGGCCAAAGCTGCGTGCCGGCAAGGTAAAAAAAGAGAGAGAAAAATGAGCTTCTTCGGTTTATTCGCGATCGAGCTTCTGCAGCGACTAACTGACCGCACCCACGGGGTGATCAATAAGAACATAAGAAATAGGAACAGGTGTAGGCTATACGGCCCCTCGAGCCAGCTCCGCCATTCAATCAGATCATGGCTGATCTTCAACCTCAACTCCATTTTCCTGCCCAATCCCCATATCACTTAATTCCCTTAGAGTCCAAAAATCTATCTAATTCAACCTTGAATATACTCAATGTCTCAGCACCAACAGCCCTCTGGGGTAGAGAATTCCAAAGATTCACAACCCTCTGAGTGAAGAAATTCCTCCTTAAATGTCCGACCCCTTATCCTGAGACAAAACCCCCTAATTCTAGCCTTTCCAGCCAAGGGAAACAACCTCTCAGCCTCTACCCTGTCAAGCTCCATCAGAATCTTGTATGTTTCAATGAGACCACCTCTCATTCTTCTAAACTCCAGAGAGTATAGGCCCATTCTACTCAATCTCTCCTCATAGGATAACCCTCTCATCCCAGGAATTAATCTAGTGAACCTTCGTTCCACCACCTCTAAGGCAAGTATATCCTTCCTTAGATAAGGAGACCAAAACTGCACACAGTACTCCAGGTGAGGTCTCACCAAAGCCTTGTACAATTGCAGAAAGACTTGCTTACTCTTGTACTCCAACCCCCTTGCAATAAAGGCCAACATGCCATTTGCTTTCCTAATTGCCTGCTGTACCTGCATACTAACTTTTTGTGTTTCTTGTACGAGGACACCCAAGTCTTTCTGGACACCAACATTTAATAGTTTCTCACCATTTAAAAAATATTCTGTTTTTCTATTCTTCCTACCAAAGTGAATAACCTCACATTTCCCCACATTATACTCCATCTGCCACCTTCTTACCCACTCACTTAACCTGTCTATATCCTTTTGCAGACTCTTTGGGGGTGATTTTAGGAGGCACTTGAGGGTGCGTTGGAGGCGGGGGGCTTTGAAAATCGCGGAAATCCCGTTCGGGTTCGGAAGCCGGCTCCAACCCACCGACTTCTGAGTTTCCCAGGGACCCACCAGTGTGCGCGCGGGCGACCCGGCAATTAAAGCCAAATATACCCCATTGAGGTACTGAAGGCACTTCACCTGTGACAGATGAAAGGATTAGAAAGATTTTTTAACTTACCTGGGCGGCTTGCCCACCGCTTCTGATTCACGCCTGGTGAAACCATGTGAAACCGGATCGGAGAAAAAGCAATTAAATAAATTAAATAAAAAACCATGCAAGGAAGTGGATCCACTAAATGAACCTACCTTTAAAACCTGCTCCGATGTCCGATGTCTCCCGCTTCGATGTCCCCCTGTTTACCCTCCGGATGTCCCACCGATATTCCCCCGATGCCCCCCAATCTTCCCCCGATGTGCCCCCCAATCTTCTCCCGATGTGCCCCCCAATCTTCCCCCGAAGGCCCCCTGATCTTCCCCCGATGTCCCCCCAATCTTCCCCCGATGTCCCCCAATCTTCTCCCGATGTGCCCCCCGATCTTCCCCCGATGTGCCCCTGATCTTCTCCCGATGTGCCCCCCAATCTTCCCCCGAAGGCCCCCTGATCTTCCCCCGATGTCCCCCAATCTTCTCCCGATGTGCCCCCCGATCTTCCCCCGATGTCCCCCCGATGTCCCCCTGATCTTCTCCCGATGTGCCCCCCGATCTTCCCCCGATGTCCCCCCGATCTTCTCCCGATGTCCCCCAATCTTCCCCTGATGTCCCCCAATCTTCCCCCGATGTGCCCCCCAATATTCCCCCGATGTCCCCCAATCTTCTCCCGATGTCCCCCCCAATCTTCCCCCGACGTGCCCCCCGATCTTCCCCCGATGTCCCCCCCGATCTTCCCTCGATGTCACCCCCCCCGATCTTCCCCCAATGTCCCCCAATCTTCCCCCGATGTCCCCCCGATCTTCCCCCGACATGCCCTCTGATCTTTCTCCAATGTCCCCCCGATCTTCCCCCGATGTCCCCCAATCTTCCCCCGATGTCCCCCCCAATCTTCCCCCGACGTGCCCCCTGATCTTCCCCCAATGTCCCCCCCGATCTTCCCCCGATGCCCCCGATCTTCCCCCGATATCCCCCAATCTTCCCCCGATGTGCCCCCCAATCTTCCCCCGATGTGCCCCCCAATCTTCCCCTGATGTCCCCCAATCTTCTCCCGATGTCCCCCCCAATCTTCCCCCGACGTGCCCCCCGATCTTCCCCCAATGTCCCCCCCCGATCTTCCCTCAATGTCCCCCCCCGATCTTCCCCCAATGTCCCCCAATCTTCCCCCGATGTCCCCCCGATCTTCCCCCGACATGCCCCCTGATCTTTCTCCAATGTCCCCCCGATCTTCCCCCGATGTCCCCCAATCTTCCCCCGATGTCCCCCCCAATCTTCCCCCGACGTGCCCCCTGATCTTCCCCCAATGTCCCCCCCCGATCTTCCCCCGATGTCCCCCAATCTTCTCCCGATGTGCCCCCCGATCTTCCCCCGATGCCCCCGATCTTCCCCCGATGTCCCCCTGATCTTCCCCCGACATGCCCCCTGATCTTCCCCCGATGTCCCCCAATCTTCCCCGATGTCCCCCCCAATCTTCCCCCGATGTGCCCCCCAATCTTCCCCTGATGTCCCCCAATCTTCTCCCGATGTCCCCCCCAATCTTCCCCCGACATGCCCCCCGATCTTCCCCCGATGTCCCCCCCGATCTTCCCTCAATGTCCCCCCCCCCAATCTTCCCCCGATGTCCCCCCGATCTTCCCCCGACATGCCCCCTGATCTTTCTCCAATGTCCCCCCGATCTTCGCCCGATGTCCCCCAATCTTCCCCCGATGTCCCCCCCAATCTTCCCCTGATGTCCCCCGATCTTCCCCCGATGTCCCCCCCGATCTTCCCTCGATGTCCCCCCCCCGATCTTCCCCCGATGTCCCCCAATCTTCCCCCGATGTCCCCCCGATCTTCCCCCGACATGCCCCCTGATCTTCCCCCAATGTCCCCCCCCGATCTTCCCCCGATGTCCCCCAATCTTCTCCCGATGTGCCCCCGATCTTCCCCCGATGCCCCCGATCTTCCCCCGATGTCCCCCTGATCTTCCCCCGACATGCCCCCTGATCTTCCCCCGATGTCCCCCAATCTTCCCCCGATGTGCCCCCCAATCTTCCCCCGATGTGCCCCCCAATCTTCCCCTGATGTCCCCCAATCTTCTCCCGATGTCCCCCCCAATCTTCCCCCGACATGCCCCCCGATCTTCCCCCGATGTCCCCCCCGATCTTCCCTCAATGTCCCCCCCGATCTTCCCCCAATGTCCCCCAATCTTCCCCCGATGTCCCCCCGATCTTCCCCCGACATGCCCCCTGATCTTTCTCCAATGTCCCCCCGATCTTCCCCCGATGTCCCCCAATCTTCCCCCGATGTCCCCCCCAATCTTCCCCCGACGTGCCCCCTGATCTTCCCCCAATGTCCCCCCCCGATCTTCCCCCGATGTCCCCCAATCTTCTCCCGATGTGCCCCCCGATCTTCCCCCGATGCCCCCGATCTTCCCCCGATGTCCCCCTGATCTTCCCCCGACATGCCCCCTGATCTTCCCCCGATGTGCCCCCCAATCTTCCCCTGATGTCCCCCAATCTTCTCCCGATGTCCCCCCCAATCTTCCCCCGACATGCCCCCCGATCTTCCCCCGATGTCCCCCCCGATCTTCCCTCAATGTCCCCCCCCGATCTTCCCCCAATGTCCCCCGATCTTCCCCCAATGTCCCCCAATCTTCCCCCGATGTCCCCCCGATCTTCCCCCGACATGCCCCCTGATCTTTCTCCAATGTCCCCCCGATCTTCCCCTGATGTCCCCCAATCTTCCCCCGATGTCCCCCCCAATCTTCCCCCGACGTGCCCCCTGATCTTCCCCCAATGTCACCCCCGATCTTCCCCCGATGTCCCCCAATCTTCTCCCGATGTGCCCCCCGATCTTCCCCCGATGCCCCCGATCTTCCCCCGATGTCCCCCTGATCTTCCCCCGACATGCCCCCTGATCTTCCCCCGATGTCCCCCAATCTTCCCCGATGTCCCCCCCAATCTTCCCCCGATGTGCCCCCCAATCTTCCCCTGATGTCCCCCAATCTTCTCCCGATGTCCCCCCCAATCTTCCCCCGACATGCCCCCCGATCTTCCCCCGATGTCCCCCCCGATCTTCCCTCAATGTCCCCCCCCCAATCTTCCCCCGATGTCCCCCCGATCTTCCCCCGACATGCCCCCTGATCTTTCTCCAATGTCCCCCCAATCTTCCCCCGATGTCCCCCAATCTTCCCCCGATGTCCCCCCCAATCTTCCCCTGATGTCCCCCGATCTTCCCCCGATGTCCCCCCCGATCTTCCCTCGATGTCCCCCCCCGATCTTCCCCCAATGTCCCCCAATCTTCCCCCGATGTCCCCCCGATCTTCCCCCGACATGCCCCCTGATCTTTCTCCAATGTCCCCCCGATCTTCCCCCGATGTCCCCCAATCTTCCCCCGATGTCCCCCCCAATCTTCCCCCGACGTGCCCCCTGATCTTCCCCCAATGTCCCCCCCCGATCTTCCCCCGATGTCCCCCAATCTTCTCCCGATGTGCCCCCGATCTTCCCCCGATGCCCCCGATCTTCCCCCGATGTCCCCCTGATCTTCCCCCGATGTGCCCCCTGATCTTCCCCCGATGTCCCCCAATCTTCCCCCGATGTGCCCCCCAATCTTCCCCCGATGTGCCCCCAATCTTCCCCTGATGTCCCCCAATCTTCTCCCGATGTCCCCCCAAATCTTCCCCCGACATGCCCCCCGATCTTCCCCCGATGTCCCCCCCGATCTTCCCTCAATGTCCCCCCCGATCTTCCCCCAATGTCCCCCAATCTTCCCCCGATGTCCCCCCGATCTTCCCCCGACATGCCCCCTGATCTTTCTCCAATGTCCCCCCGATCTTCCCCCGATGTCCCCCAATCTTCCCCCGATGTCCCCCCCAATCTTCCCCCGACGTGCCCCCTGATCTTCCCCCAATGTCCCCCCCCGATCTTCCCCCGATGTCCCCCAATCTTCTCCCGATGTGCCCCCCGATCTTCCCCCGATGCCCCCGATCTTCCCCCGATGTCCCCCTGATCTTCCCCCGACATGCCCCCTGATCTTCCCCCGATGTGCCCCCCAATCTTCCCCTGATGTCCCCCAATCTTCTCCCGATGTCCCCCCCAATCTTCCCCCGACATGCCCCCCAATCTTCCCCCGATGTCCCCCCCGATCTTCCCTCAATGTCCCCCCCCGATCTTCCCCCAATGTCCCCCAATCTTCCCCCGATGTCCCCCCGATCTTCCCCCGACATGCCCCCTGATCTTCCCCCAATGTCCCCCCCGATCTTCCCCCGATGTCCCCCATTCTTCTCCCGATGTGCCCCCCGATCTTCCCCCGATGCCCCCGATCTTCCCCCGATGTCCCCCTGATCTTCCCCCGACATGCCCCCTGATCTTCCCCCGATGTCCCCCAATCTTCCCCCGATGTCCCCCCCAATCTTCCCCCGATGTGCCCCCTGATCTTCCCCCGATGTCCCCCAATCTTCCCCCGATGTGCCCCCTGATCTTCCCCGATGTCCCCCCCGATCTTCCCCCGATGTCCCCCCCCCGATCGTCCCCCAATGTGTCCCCCCACCGATCTTCCCCTCTCCCCCCTCCGATCTTCCCCCGATGTGCCCCCCGGTCGTCCGTTCCAGCGCCGGACGACGTCTCGCTCTCTCTTTCTCGCCCCCTCCCCTCGCGTTGCAGCTCCTGACGGTAGCCAGCCTATCAATCAGGTGAGCTGCTGGGCGTGAAACCCGGAGAGAACATTAACCACCATCACTCAACGTGCGATCGCATCGGAAACGGTAAGTTTGGTTCATGCGGGTTTGCGACGCGCACCTTCACCCCTCCACCCCCCGCTGCAAACCACCACCATGGTAAAATTGTGCCCTTTGTGTCCTCCTCACAGTTTACTTTCCCACCTTTGTATCATCAGCCAACTTGGATACATTACACTCAGTTCCTTCATCTAAGTTATTAATATAGATTGTAAATAGCTGAGGCCCCAGCACCGATCCTTGAGGTACCCCACTAGTTACAGCCTGCCAACCTGAAAATGACCCATTTATCCCTACTCTCTGTTTTCTGTCCATTGACCAATCCTCTGTCCATGCTAATATATTACTACCAACCCCATGTGCCCTTATCTTGCATAACAACTGTTCGTGTGGTGTCTTATCGAATGCCTTTTGAAAATCCAAATATACATCCATTGGTTCTCCTTTATCTACTCTGCTAGTTACATTCTCAAAAAACTCTAATAAATTTGTTAAACACGATTTCCCTTTCATAAAACCATGTTGACTCTGCCTGATCATATTATGATTTTCTAAGTGCCCTGTTACCACTTCCTTAATAATGATTCCAGCATTTTCCCGACGACTGATGTCAGGCTAACTGGCCTGTAGTTCCCTGTTTTCTCTCTCCCTCCTTTCTTGAATAGCGGGGTTACATTTGCTAGTTTCCAATCCGCTGGGACCGTTCTAGGCTCTAGGGAATCTTGGAAGATCACAACCAATACATCCACTATCTCTGCTGCCACCTCTTTTAGAACTCTAGGAATGTTGGCCATCAGGTCCAGGGGATTTATTGGCTTTTAGTCCCATTAGTTTCTCCAGCACTTTTTCTCTACTGATAATTACTTTAAGTTCCTCACTCTCATTAGCCGTTTGGTTCCCCACTATTTCTGGTATGCTTTTTGTGTCTTCTACTGTGAAGACAGATACAAAATATTTGTTCAACGTATCTGCCATTTCCTGATTCCCCATTATAATTTCTCCTGTCTCAGCCTCTGGGAGACCAATGTTTACTTTTGCTACTTTCTTCCTTTTTACTTGCTCCCTTGTAGAAAGTCATACAATCTGTTTTTATATTTCTTGCTAGTTTACTTTCATATTCTATTTTCTCCTTTTTATCAATTTTTGGTCATCCTTTGCTGGTTTCTAAAACTCTCCCAATCCTCAGGCTTACTACTCTTCTTGGCAACATTATAGGCCTCTTCTTTTAATCTGATACTATCTTTAACTTCTTTAGTTAGCCATGGGTGGATCACTTTTCCCGTTGAGTTTTTATTTCTCAATGGAATGTATATTTGTTGAGAATATTGAAATATTTCTTCAAATATTTGCTATTGCTTTTCAACTGTCATACCCTTTAATTTAATTTCCACCATCTCCAAGGCACAAGTCAGGAGTGTGATGGAATACTCTCCACTTGCCTGGATGAGTGCAGCTCCAACTACACTCAAGAAGCACGACACCATCCAGGACAAAGCAGCCCGCTTGATTGGCACCCCATCCACCACCCTAAACATTCACTCCCTTCACCACCGGCGCACAGTGGCTGCAGTGTGCACCATCCACAGGATGCACTGCAGCAACTCGCCAAGGCTTCTTCGACAGCACCTCCCAAACCCGCGACCTCTACCACCTAGAAGGACAAGAGCAGCAGGTACATGGGAACAACACCACCTGCACGTTCCCCTCCCATTCACATACCATCCCGACTTGGAAATATATCGTCGTTCCTTCATCGTCGCTGGGTCAAAATCCTGGAACTCCCTTCCTAACAGCACTGTGGGAGAACCTTCACCACACGGACTGCAGCGATTCAAGAAGGCGGCTCACCACCACCTTCTCAAGGGCAATTAGGGATGGGCAGTAAATGCCGGCCTTGCCAGCGACGCCCACATCCCATGAACGAATAAAAAAAAATTAAAAATTTCTCAATCTATCTTCGCCAACTTGCCCCTTATACCTATGTAATTGGCTTTATTTAAGCTGAAGACTCTAGTTTCGGACTGAAGTACGTCACTCTCAAACTCAAAGTGAAATTCTATCATATTATGATTAATCTTCCCCACAGGATCCTTTACTGTGAGATTATGAATTAACCTGGCTCATTATACAATACAAGATCTAAAATAGCCTGTTCCCTGGTTGGTTCCGTGACGTATTGCTCTAGGAAACTGTCTTGATTGCATTCCATAAACTTGTCCTCCAAACTACCTTTGCCAATTTGATTTGCCCAGTCTATATGAAGATTAAAGTCCCCCCAATTACTGCATTACCTTTGTTACAAGCTCCTATTATTTCATGATTAATACTATGTCCAATGGTATAGCTACTATTAGGGGGCCTATAAACTACTCCCACCTGTGTTTTCTGCCCCTTGTTATTTCTTACCTCCACCCAGACTGATTCTACTTCCCAATCTTCCGAGCCAAGATCCTTTCTCACCACTGTCCTTATGTCATTCTTTATTATCAGGGCTACACTCACTCCTTTTCCATTCTGCTTGTCCTTTCCAAACATCATGTACCCTGAAATATTTAGTTCCCAATCTTGGTCACTGTTTGCAACCATGTCTCTGTAATGGCTATTAGGTCAAACCCATTTATCTCTATTTGTGCAACTAATTCATCTATCTTGTTACGAATGCTCCGTGCATTCAGATAAAGAACCTTTCATTTTGACTTTTTACCATTTTTTGCTGCTTTGACCTTACTTGTTGTTGCACTATTACCGATAAACTCTCTGTCCCTTCCTGTCACACTCTGCTTATCTTTACCCAAATCACTACACTGCTCTGTTGCCTTGACTTTTCTCATTAGATTTCTAAATTTCCCCTCACCTGACCCCACCCCCCCCCCCCCCCCAACCTTTTTAGTTTAAAGCCCTGTCTACAGTCCTAGTTATTCGATTCGCCAGGATGCTGGTCCCACCCCAATTTAAGTGAAGCCCGTCCCAATGGAACAGCTCCCTCTTTTCCCAGTACTAGTTCCGGTGCCCCATGAATTGAAACCCCTGTCTCCCCCACCACTCTTTGAGCCACGCATTTAACTCTCTGATCTGTTTGTCCCTATGCCAATTTGCGTGTGGCTCAGGTAGTAATCCAGGGATTGTTACCTTTGAGGTTCTCTTTATTAATTTAGACCCTAGCTCCTCAAACTCTCTCAGCAGAACTCCATTCTTAGTTCTACCTATGTCGTTGTGTCCCTATCTGGACCACGATAACTGGATCCTCCCCCTCACCCTCCCAATTGTTTTCCGCCCATGAGGAGGTGTCCTTATCCTTGGCACCGGGTAAGCAACACAGCCCTCGGGGCTCTCGGTCGTGGTTGCAGAGGATAGTGTCTGTCCCCCTGACTATACTATCCCCTACCACTACCACATTCCTTTTTACTCCCCCCACTTGAATGGCCTCCGGTATCATGTTCCCATGGTCAGTTTGCCCATCCTCCCTGAAGTCTTTGCTCTCATCCATACAGGTAGCAAGTATCTTGTACCTGTTGAACAAGGTGAAGGGCTGAGGCTCCTCCATCACTAGATCCTGAGGCCCCGTACCTGCCTGACTCACAGTAACACCCTTCTGTCCCTGACCACTGAACGAATCTAAACTACTACTGAATCTAAGGGGTGTGACTGCCTCCTGGACCAAAGTGTCCCGGTAACTCTCCTCCTCCCGGATGCATCACAATGTCCGCAGCTCGCACTCCAGCTCAACAACTCTGAGCCGAAGTTCCTCGAGTTGCAGACACTTGCCTGGGGTCTCGCCGGTCTCCACAAACTCCCACATGCTGTAGTTACGACACTCCACCTGCCCTGCTGTCGCTTGTTGAACCAGAATTTGTATATTTACCTTAATCGAGTTTTTAATCTCTCGCTCTTCTTAGAATCATAGATTCATCGAAAATTTATAGCACAGAAGGAGGCCATTTGGCCCATCGTGTCCGCACTGGCCGAAAATGAGCCACCCGGCTTAACCCCACTTTCCAACACTTGGTCCTTGTAGTTTACGGCACTTCAAGTGCATATCCAGGTACTTTTTAAATGAGTTGAGGGTTTCTGCCTCTACCCCACTCTTTCAGGCAGTGAGTTCCAGACCCCCACCACCCTCTGGGCGAGAAAAGTTTCCCTCAGCTCCCCTCGAATCTCATCAAAGGAGGTTAAATGACCCCTTGTCATGTCATTGCTCATTTCGGGTTTTCTCCCCATCCTCTCCTGAAGCCGCTGCCTCTTGTTGGGGTGCATGTGTCACAGCAGCCCTGTCACTCCTCCTTTCAGCCTGGACAGTTACTGTCACGAGGCTTTCCTGCACTGGAGGGGTGTCTTAGCCGAGCTGCGGTGTCAGCTGTGGCTCAGTTAGCAGCACACTCGCCTCTGAGTTAGATAGTTGTGGGTTCGAGTCCTGCTCCAGAGACTCGAACACACAATCTAGGCTGACACTTCCCAGTGCAGCACTGAGGGAGTGCTGCACTGCCGGAGGTGCTGTCTTTCGAATGAGACGTTAGACCGAGGCCCCGCCTGGCCTCTCAGGTGGACGTAAAACATCCCATGGCAATAAGAAGAGTAGGGGAGTTCTCCCTGGTGTCCTGGACAATATTTATCCCTCAATCAACATCACTAAAAACAGATGATCTGGTCATTTATCACATTACTGTTTGTGGGACCTTGCTGTGCGCAAATTGGACGCATTACAACAGTGACTACACTTCAAAAGTACTTCATTGGCTGTAAAGCTCTTTGGGGTGTCCTGAGGCAGTGAAAGGCGCTATATAAATGCAAGTCTTTTTTTGTCATTCTGCTTACACCAGGCGTATACACACACACACACACACACACACCCACAAACATACACACTACAGCAGGGGTCACTGGATGGTGGCTAGGAGGGTATCCTGCCTCACTTTCCTCCTCCCTTGCCGAGGGCCATTCAGGTCTATCCTTAATACCTTTACCGAACAAAAATCTATCGATCTCAGTCTTGAAATTTTCAGTTGACCCCCAGCATCTACAGCCTTTTGGGGGAGAGAGTTCCAGATTTCCACTGCCCTTTGTATGAAAAAAGGGGTACCGTAGGATGCCTGGCACACAAGGAACTGTACCCCTTGTCGTGACCCCCCCCCCCCAGGAAAAAGTCAACGGGAGAAGGTGAAGATAAAAAATAAAATTCAACTGAAGCTTTCATAGAGTTGTTGAGTTTTAATAAAAATGGAGTGCATTGAGCTGGGATGTAATAATTGGAAGTGGGAGGGTCATTTCTGTTTCCTTGATTCCCAATCTCTAAATGAATCAATGTGGGGAGACTCCTTCCACACTCCCGAGTCCTCCCCTTCTCTCCTACCACCCCGAGCCACTAATTCAGTGTCAGTGTGGAGCGGAGAGGCAGTTTGAGCTGATTGATGGGGATGGGCTCAGTGTAAATCGCCCCAGGCAGCTCCAACACTTTCAACTCCTCTGGGATTTCCTACTGACTCCTACACACTGTTAAATGGAGAGAGAGAGAGAGAGAGAGAGACATAGAGAGAGAGACAGACAGACAGAGAGAGAGAATGAGAGGCAGAGTGAGAGAGGGACTGAGTGAGAGAAAGAGAGGGACTGAGTGAGAGAGAAACAGAGAGAGAGGGACAGAGTGAGAGAGAGAAAGATAGAGTGAGACGAAGAGAGACAGAAAGAAAGTCAGTGAGTGAGTGAGAAGCAGTGAGAGGGACAGTGAGAGAAAGAGAGACAGAATGAGAGAGAGATAGAGTGAGACAAAGAGAGAGACAATGAGAGACAGATTGAGAGAGAGAGAGACTGAGAGAAAGAGATAGAGAGAGAGAGAAAAAGAGACAGAAAGTGATAGAGCGAGAGTAAGAGCGAAAGAGAAACACAAAGAGAGAAAAAGAGAAATAAAGTGATATATAGAGTGAAAAAGAGCAAGAGAAAAAGCGATACAGATTTTGGCCTAGAAATTGGACTTTGCTGTTTTCCAAGTGGAAAACGGGCACAGAAAGGATCAATTTCATGGAGCTTTGACCCATGAACCAAAGACGCCTGAAATATGTCCGACTCCATATTGGCCACTTGCCCATGTTAGTGAAGTGGTCCAACGCCTGTTTGAGGCCCCCTTCCCAAAATTAGGCTGCCCCTGAACGCAGCCAGCAACGGGCCTGCTGCGTTCAGGATAACCAGGTCGACATGAAGCCTAACTGGCGGTCCTCAAAGGGATCGCTGGAGGCCGCCACCAAGAAGGACTCGAAGACCGTTGCAGGGCCCCCACCCCCCCCCGCTCGAGCCTCTTCACCCCCCCAGGACCTACACGAGGGCCGCTATTGGCGTCTCAGCAGCCCGAAACATTGCCAGCGAGCCGAGCTGCCTGGGGAACGCGCAACAGGTATCTGCAGCTAAGAGACTGAGAGAGTGACAGAATCAGTGAGAGGAAGATGTAGAATGCACTGCCTGAAAGGGCGGTGGAAGCAGCTTCAATAGTAACTTTCAAAAGGGAATTGGATAAATACTTGAAAGTTTGCAGGGCTACAGGGAAAGTGCAAGGGGGGGGGAGTGGGACTAATTGGACAGCTCTTTCAAAGAGCCGGCACAAGCACGACGGGCCGAATGGCCTCCTTCCATGCTGTAAGATCCTAAGTGCAGCGCACCTCAGTCGTACTGAGCTAGTTGGGCAATCGCTGGGTTCCCATAGAGAGAAGACAGGCCTTATGATCAGTAAAAGGGCTGCGACTCACTCATAGGCCCCTTTGCAGTGATGGCAGTGCGCCTTTAAGGAATTTCCAGGAAGTACCCATAAAGCAAATGACCTCTAGCACCTGCTCATTACATTAAGGAGCATGAAACACTCAGTATGAAAGCGATTACTTTTTAAACTGAAAAAAATTGTAAGGGCAGGTTCAAGGTGATTCATTAAATTTACTTCACCATCTGGAAAAAAAAAGGAGGGAAGGAGAGATTGGATTGGGGAGCGAGGGGAGGGTAGAAAGAGAGAGAGGGGGAAGAGAGAAAGTTATGGATTTGGGGGGGGGGAAGGAGAGAATGAAAGAAGAGAGAGGGGAGGAGTGAGGGAAAAGAGAGTAAATTAGAGCGATAAGGAGAGAAGGAGAAGTGGGAGGAGAAAGGGAGAGGGGGATTGAAAATTAAAGATTCGGAGGGGGTGAAAGGAGAGGGACGAGAGGGAGGGGAGGAGTGAGGGAAAAGGGGAGAGAAAATATGGAGAGGAGAGGAAGAAGTGAGGAAGGAGAGTGAATGGGGAGGAGAAAGAGAGAGAAAGAGAACTGCAACTAACGGTCGGTAGGTATAAACTTGTGCCCGACTAGCAGGAAATGGCTGTGCCGCCCTGCTTGCGATTAACTGAGTGCTCAAACCACACACAAACCAGTAGGCCCTGCAGCCTGTCAGGGTTAGTTAGGCCTGAAATAAAACAATTCATAGAAATATAAAGTGAGCAAAAGGGCACAGATGCTTTGCATTAGTTTAAGTGCCACATAAAATAATGGGCTTAAGGAGACGGTTTTCCTTTCACTGGATTGTGTTAGGTAAGAAAAACAAGGGTTGAAATCAGACTGTCCCCCTCGCTGTGGATATTAGAGGCCCGTTAAACTCCACACCACAGCGAGGGGGATTTCTGGGCCCCTATCCCAGTGCTTCTGATTGCTTTGTTCGCCGTCTTTGCTTGCATACGTGAAGTGATTATGATGCAATGATTTTTATCTTCCATCCCAGAGTTACGTTGCCTGTGTCACCAGGCTTCCCGCCTGCCCCTCTTCTGAGTCGGATAGTCCGGCTTTTCAGAGAACCGTCTGGGAATTTCTAAAATGTGAACTGGACGTTCCGATTTTTGAAATTGGAGTTTGCCTTTTTTCCCCCCAAGTACTTCTGCGTTCGAGTTATGGAAAGATTAGTTATTAGGTTAGTTAGAGGAAACAACATTAGAAACTAGACCACAAAGGAGTTTGGCAGTGGTTAATGGGATATACCTCATTGCATGGAATACAGTGAATAAGGCAGACGAGCTGAGGGCACAGATAGACACGTATCATAGCTATTACAGAAACATGGCTTAAAGAGGGGCAGGAATGGAAGCTCAGACGAGATAGAGAGGGGGATAAAAAAGGAGGGAGGATGGCAATATTGGTTAAAGAAATAATTACGGCTGTGAGGAGGGATGATATGTTAGAAAGATCATCAAATGAGGCCACATGGCTTGAGCTAAAGAACAAAAAAAGGGGCAGTCACACTGCGGGGAGTGTACTATAGACTCCCAAACCGTCAGGGAAGAGCAAATATGTCGGCAAAGTGCAAAAACAATAGGGCAGTAATAGAAGGGGATTTCAACTACCCGATTATTAACTGGGATAGAATCGGTGTAAAAGGTATAGAGGGGGCAGAATTCTTAAATTGCATTCAGGAGAACTTTTTTAGCCAGTACGTAACAAGCCCAACAAGAGGGGGGGCGGCAGTTCTGGATTTAGTTTTAGGGAATGAAGCTGGGCGTGATCATAATTCAGTTAGATTTAGCATAGTTATGGAAAAGGACAAAGATACAATAGGAGTAAAAGTTCTAAATTGGGGAAAGGCCAATTTTACTAAGCTGAGATGTGATTTAGTAAAAGTGGACTGGAAACAGCTACTTGAGCCAAGTCTAGAGCCCCCTGGATGACAAGGAGAGTACAGGGTATGATAAGGCAAAAAAAGGGAAGCTTATATCAAGAGCTCCATAGTGCAGAAAGCCTAGAGGACTATAGAAAGTACAGGGATGAAATTAAAAAGGAAATTAGGAAAGCAAAGAGAGGGCATGAAAAATACTGGCAAGTAATATTAAGGAAAACCCAAAAATGTTCTGTAAATACATAAAGAGCAAGAGGATAACTAAGGAAAGAGTAGGGCCTATTAGAGACCAAAAAGGTAACCTACATGTGGAGGCAGAAGATGTGGGCATGGTTCTGAATGGATACTTTGCCCCTGTCTTCACAAAAGAGGGAGATGATACAGAGATTGTAGTTAAGGAGGAGGAGTGTGAAATATTGGATGGGATAAGCATAGTGAGAGAGGAAGTGTTAAGGTGTTTAGCATCGTTGAAAGTACATAAATCATCCGGCCCGGATGAGATGTATCCCTGGCTGTTAAGAGAAGCAAAGGAGGGAATAGCGGAGGCTCTGACCATCATTTTCCAATCCTCCCTGGCTACAGGCATGGTACCGAAGAATTGGAGGACTGCTAATATTGTACCATAGTTTAAAAAGGGAGATAGAGTTAGACTGAGTAATTATAGGCCAGTCAATCCAACTTTGGTGGTGGGCAAATTATTGGAATCAATTCTGATGGACAGCATAAATCGTCATTTAGAAAGACACAGGTTAATCATGACAGTCTCCACTTGCCTGGATGAGTGCAGCTCCAACAACACTCAAGAAGCTTGACACCATCCAGGACAAAGCAGCCTGCTTGATTGGCACCCCATCCACCACCCTAAACATTCACTCCCTTCACCACTGGCGCACTGTGGCTGCAGTGTGTACCATCCACAGGATGCACTGCAGCAACTCGACAAGGCTTCTTCGACAGCACCTCCCAAACCCACGACCTGTACCACCTAGAAGGACAAGAGCAGCAGGCACATGGGAACAACACCACCTGCACGTTCCACACCATCCCGACTTGGAAATATATCGCCGTTCCTTCATCGTCACTGGGTCAAAATCCTGGAACTACTTCCTAACAGCACTGTGGGGAAAGGCCAATTTTACTAAGCTGAGATGTGATTTAGTAAAAGTGGACTGGAAACAGCTACTTGAGCCAAGTCTAGAGCCCCCTGGATGACAAGGAGAGTACAGGGTATGATAAGGCAAAAAAAGGGAAGCTTATATCAAGAGCTCCATAGTGCAGAAAGCCTAGAGGACTATAGAAAGTACAGGGATGAAATTAAAAAGGAAATTAGGAAAGCAAAGAGAGGGCATGAAAAATACTGCACGGACTGCAGCGGTTCAAGAAGGCGGCTCACCACCACCTTCTCAAGGGCAATTAGGGATGGGCAATAAATGCTGGCCTCGCCAGCGACGCCCACATCCCATGAACGATTTGTTAAGTGGGAGGTCGTGTCTGACTCACTTGATTGAATTTTTTGAGCAGGTAACAAGGAGGGTCGATGAGGGTAATGCATTTGATGTGTACATGGATTTTAGCAAGGCTTTTGACAAGGTCCCACATGGCAGACTGGTCAAAGAAGTAAAAGCCCATGGGATCCAAGGGAAAGTGGCAAATTGGATCCAAAATTGGCTCAGTGGCAGGAAGCAAAGGGTAATGGTTGACAGGTGTTTTTGTGACTGGAGGGCTGTTTCCAGTGGGGTTCCGCAAGGCTCAGTACTAGGTCCCTTGCTTTTTATGGTATATATTAGTTATTTGGACTTGAATGTGGGGGGGCTTGATCAAGAAGTTAGCAGATGACACAAAAATTGGCCGTGTGGTTGATAGTGAGGAGGAAAGCTGTAGACTGTCGGAAGATATCAATGGACTGGTCAGATGGGCAGAAAAGTGGCAAATGGAATTCAATCCAGAGAAGTATGAGGTAATGCATTTGGGGAGGGCAAACAAGGCAAGGGAGTACACAATAAATAGGAGGATACTGAGAGGTGTGGAGGAAGTGAGGGACCTTGGAGTGCATGTCCACAGACCCCTGAAGGTAGCAGGACAGATAGATAAGGTGGTTAAAAAGGCATATTGGATACTTTCCTTTATTAGCCGAGGCATAGAATATAAGAGCAGGGAGGTTATGCTAGAACTGTATAAAACACTGGTCAGGCCACAGCTTGAGCACTGCATACAGTTCTGGTCACCACATTACAGGAAAGATGTGATTGCACTAGAGAGGATACAGAGGAGATTTACAAGGATGTTGCCAGGACTGGAGAATTTTAGCTGTGAGAAAAGATTGGATAGGTTGGGGTTGCTTTCTTTGGAACGAAGGAGGCTGAGGGGAGATTTTATTGAGGTTTATAAAATGATGACGGGACTAGATAGAATGGATAGGGAGGACCTATTTCCCTTAGCAGAGAGGTCAGTGACCAGGGGGCATTGATTTATAGTAATTGGTAGAAGGATTAGAGGGGAGTTGAGGAGAAATATTTTCACCCAGAGGGTGGTGGGGGTCTGGAACTCACTGCCTGAAAGGGTGGTAGAAGCAGAAACACTCAACTCATTTAAAAAGTACTTGGACGTGCACTTGAAGTGTCGTAACCTACAGGGCTATGGACCAAGTGCTGGAAAGTGGGATTAAGCTGGATAGCTCTTTTTCGGCCAGCACGGACAGGATGGTCCGAATGGCCTCCTCCTATATTGTAACTTTCTATGATTCTATTATTGAGGTTTCCATTAATTTTCATCAGCAACAACGTAAACATTAGGATTCTAGCACTGATCTAAACCACTGCCTCACTCTCTCACTCTCCTGTCCCACTCCCTGCCTCACTCCTATCCCACTCCCATTCCAACCCCTCCCTCACTCCCAATCCCTCCCTCCCAATCCCAATCCCAACCCGACCGTGCCTCACTCCTATCCCATTCCCTGCCTCTCCTGTCCCACTCCCTGCCTCTCCTATCCCATTCTCTATCTTGCTCCTGTCCCACTTCCTGCCTCTCTTGTCCCACCCCTTGCCTCATTCTCTGTCCCACCCCTGCCTCACTCTCTATCCCACTCCCTGCCTCACTCTCTGTCCCACTCCCTGCCTCCCTCTCTATCCCATCCTCTGTCTCACTCCTGTCCAACTCCAAGTCCCACTCCCTGCCTCACTCCTGTCCAACTCCCTGTCCCTCCCCTGCCTCACTCTGTGTCCCACCCCCTGCCTCACTCTGTGTCCCACCCCCTGCCTCACTCTGTGTCCCGCCCCCTGCCTCACTCTCTGTCCCACTCCCTGCTTCATTCCTGTCCAACTCCCTGTCCAACTCCGTCCCACTCACTGCCTCACTCTTGTCCAACTCCCTGTCCCACCCCCTGCCTCACTCTCTGTCCCACCCCCTGCCTCACTCTCTATCCCACTCCCTGCCTCACTCCTGTCCAACTCCCTGTCCCACTCCCTGCCTCTCTCTCTATCCCATTCACTGCCTCTCTCTCTATCCCACGCCACTGCCTCACTCCCTGTCCCACCCTCTGCCTCTCTCCTGTCCCACTCTCTGCCTCACTCTCTGTCCAACTCACTGCCTCTCTCTTGTCCCATTCACTGCCTCCCTCCTGTCCCACTCGCTGCCTCACTCTTTGTCCCACTCCCTGTCTCTCTCCTGTCCCACTCTCTGGCTCACTCTCTGTCCCACCCTCTGCCTCCCTCCTGTCCCACTCTCTGCTTCACTCTTTGTCCCACTCCCTGTCTCTCTCCTGTCCCACTCGCTGCCTCACTCTCTGTCCCACCCTCTGCCTCTGTCCTGTCCCACTCTCTGGCTCACTCTCTGTCCCACCCTCTGCCTCTGTCCTGTCCCACTCTCTGGCTCACTCTCTGTCCCGCTCTCTGCCTCTGTCCTGTCCCACTCTCTGGCTCACTCTCTGTCCCACCCTCTGCCTCTGTCCTGTCCCACTCTCTGGCTCACTCTCTGTCCCACCCTCTGCCTCTCTCCTGTCCCACTCTCTGGCTCACTCTCTGTCCCACCCTCTGCCTCTCTTCTGTCCCACTCTCTGGCTCACTCTCTGTCCCACCCTCTGCCTCTCTCCTGTCCCACTCGCTGGCTCACTCTCTGTCCCACCCTCTGCCTCTGTCCTGTCCCACTCTCTGGCTCACTCTCTGTCCCACCCTCTGCCTCTGTCCTGTCCCACTCTCTGGCTCACTCTCTGTCCCACCCTCTGCCTCTGTCCTGTCCCACTCTCTGGCTCACTCTCTGTCCCACCCTCTGCCTCTCTCGTGTCCCACTCTCTGGCTCACTCTCTGTCCCACCCTCTGCCTCTCTTCTGTCCCACTCTCTGGCTCACTCTCTGTCCCACCCTCTGCCTCTCTCCTGTCCCACTCTCTGGCTCACTCTCTGTCCCGCTCTCTGCCTCTCTCCTGTCCCACTCCCTGCCGGTGAATGAAACCAACAGGTAACTGGAAACCAGCTCTGGATGAAGGAGTCTTGGCTTTGCCCCTTTTCACTGTGTTTTACCATGGCCAGACTTATTATGAGACGTATTCAAGAAGGAGATCGATATATTTCTTAATGCTAAAGGGATCAAGGGATATGGGGAAAAAGGGGGAACAGGGTACTGAGTTAGACGATCAGCCATGATCATTTCGAATGGCGGAGCAGGCCCGAAGGGCCGAATGGCCTACTCTTGCTCCTATTTTCTATGTTTCTATTGCCACAGATTCACAAACGGGAATAAAAACGGGAAAGGCTGGAAATTCACTGCAGGTCAGTCAGCACCCGTGAGGGAAAAGACTGGCTATGGTTTTAGATATAAACCCTTTATATCTGAAGGCCGATAAACCTTTCTCTTTACCTATGCTGACTGACCCAATTCACACTTACAGAATTTTCTGCTTTTATTCAGATTTCCGAAGTCTGCAGTTTTTTTTCCCGACGTGGGTGCAAGTGGGTCATCGAACAGACCATAACTTCAAAGTTAAAATGGCTGTACTCAAGGCTTGAGATTGGAAGAGCTCTTTTTCTGTACAGATCAACAGGTGCCAGCCCTGACTCAGTGGGTAGCACTCTCACCTCTGACTCAGAAGGTTGTGGGTTCAGGTCCAACTCCAGAGACTTGAGCACAGAATCTAGACTGACACTTCCCGCATAGTACTGAGGGAGTGCTGCACTGTTGACGGTGCCGTCTTTTGGATGAGACGTTAAAGCGAGGCCCAGTCTGCCCTCTCAGGTGGACGTAAAAGATCTCAAGGCACTTTTCGAAGAAGAGCAGGGGAGTTGTCCCTAGTGTCCTGGCCAATATTTATCCCTCAACCAACATCACTGAAAACAGACTATTTGGTCATTATCTCATTGTGGGATCTTGCTGTGTCCAAATTGGCAGTTGCACTTTCCTACATTACAACAGTGACTACACTTCAAAAAGTACTTCATTGACTGTGAAGCGCTTTGGGACATCCTGAGGTCATGAAAGATACCATATAAATGCAAGTTCTTTCTTTTTTTTGTTATGTATCAGAGCCCCAGCGTAGCAGGTAGTGACTTGTCGATTGACTCCTTCAAAAACGAGCTGGGTAAACCTCTGGTCAGGAATGGGACTGGAGGTAATATGGATAGCTGTGGGGGCGGAGACAATCAAATCCCAGATGGGACAGCGCGGTTCCTGACCATGGGAATGGTCAAGATCCAGAGAGGCACAGATAAATGAGGCAGTAATGTGTTTGAGATGATGACCCGGAGGCACTATCTCAAGCTCTGAAGAGGAGAATTGTAAACAATTTTACAACACCAAGTTATAGTCCAACGATTTTATTTGATATTTACAAGCTTTTGGAGGCTTCCTCCTTCCTCAGGTAAATGTCAGGAACTCCTCGAAGCCTACGCATTTATAAATCACAGAACAATACATGGTGATTACAGATAGTCTTTGCAACTGCCCGTTGCCAAGGCAATCACCGTGTTCAGACAGAGAGGTGTTACCTACAGAGCCCCCGAATATACAGTCAACAAAAAAAAACAAACAAAAAAAACAGAGAGAGAGAGGCAGAAACACCCGGAAGGCAGAGAAAGCCAGCAAATGACCCGTTATATTAAAAACAGATAGCTTTTGTTCGCTGGTGGGCTTATGTGTAGCGTGACATGAACCCAAGATCCCGGTTGAGGCCGTCCTCATGGGTGCGGAACTTGGCTATCAATTTCTGCTCGACGATTTTGCTTTGTCGTGTGTCTCGAAGGCCGCCTTGGAGTACCCTCTGGTGACAGGAGGGTTTTTTTTTCTGTTTGTTTTTTTTTGTTGACTGTATATTCGGGGGCTCTGTAGGTAACACCTCTCTGTCTGAACACGGTGATTGCCTTGGCAACGGGCAGTTGCAAAGACTATCTGTAATCACCATGTATTGTTCTGTGATTTATAAATGTGTAGGCTTCGAGGAGTTCCTGACATTTACCTGAGGAAGGAGGAAGCCTCCGAAAGCTTGTAAATTTCAAATAAAATCGTTGGACTATAACTTGGTGTTGTAAAGTTGTTTACAATTGTCAACCCCAGTCCATCACCGGCATCTCCACATCCTGAAGAGGAGAAGGCGAGGAGACAGTTTGGCCCTGAGGGTCCCACCAGTCTCTTGCTGTAACGCCCGTGAGTGCAATCCCCTCCCCCCCCCCGCAACCCATGGAATCATCTACCTCCTTACAAGGTAAATGACGGGCTGGGGGTGGGGCCAGGGGTGGGCGGGGCCTTCCTGATGAAGGAGGTCCAGCTCCTGAACCTCAGTTGGCATCTGGGCTGCCCAGTAGGATGAGGCAGACCAGCCTCCACAAAGATAAATGTGGGCCTACATTCGGGCCTGTTCCCTACATCACACAACACTTCAAATGAACTTTGGGACAGCCTGAGGTCGTGAAAGATTCTATATAATTGCAAGTCCTTTCTTTCTTTACTTGACGAATCTTTGGAATTCTCTACCCCAGAGGGCAGTGGATGCTGAGTCGTTAAGTACATTCAAGGCTGAGATGGATAGATTTTTGGACTCTAGGGGAATCAAGGGATATGGGGATCGGGCGGGAAAGTGGAGTTGAGGTTGAAGATCAGCCATGATCTTTTTGAATGACGGAGCAGGCTCGAGGGGCCGTATGGCCTACTGCTGCTCCTATTCCTTGTGCTCTTATGTTCTTATGATAGTTAGGTTTCTTGACGAAGATCGGAGAAAGCCCCAAGTAGCCTCAAGAGTTCTTCTGTGCATTCCTGATTTCCTTCGCCCAAATATTGGCGACTGTGCCTTCAGTTGCCTAGGCCCTAAGCTCTGGAATTCTCTCCCTAAACCTCTCCGCCTCTCTCTCCTCCTGTAAGCCGCTCCTTAAAACCTACCTCTTTGACCAAGCTTGTGGTCACCTGTCCTAATATCTATTTATGTACCTTGGTGTCAAATTTTGTTTGATGACGCTCCTGTGAAGCACCTTGGGACGTTTTACTACGTTGTTCAATACTCACTTAAAATTCAGATGTTAGACAGAACAATGTTTCGTAATACTTCATACCCTCTGGATATTGTAATCCATCTGGGAGATATCCCATCCGAGAACCTGGCGACGGCCAAAAAGTAAATAAACACAGCTGTCAGGCATGTAAAAAGAGGTGAACAAATGCATCCACTTTGGTTCCAGGTACCTAGGATTTAAGTTGCGAGAAAAGGTTAGGAAGTTGGGCTTGTTTTCTCTGGGAAAGAGGAGACTTTGAGGTTGCGGAGGGAATTCTTTAATTTGTTCGGGCAACTTAGTCACTGTGGCAAAAGGTTTGAATGCTAGGCAAACAAATTAGAAACTAAGAATTCAAAAGCAAGAAAAGAAGTTTCTAGGGAAGCCCATTGGCGCGCACAGTACGGGGTTAGTTTTCTGTGTACGCACCAGCGGAGGGAACCTTGCCCAGGTCAGTGTTTAACAGAGAATGCCGACCCCTCGGGTTGCCAACTCTCGTTGGATGTATTCCTGGAGGTTCCATCACATGACCTCCTGCCTCCAACCGCCCCGCCCAGTCAAACAACCTCTTTATCCCATCTCCAATATTTTTTTATAATTAATACACAAAAGTGCTAAAAAAAATGAATTGAAAACACGCATTTTTTTTGGTGCCCCTATGATTTTTCTCCCGGGTTTGCTCGGAGATTAATCATTAATTCCTGGAGACTCCAGGACAATCCTGGAGGGTTGGCGACCCTATCTCCCCCACGTCCTGCGGCTCTCTATCCATTTCAACAGATGATGTGCACTTGGAAAATTGCCCCTACAAGGAGGCTTAAGGGAGAATTGGACGAGTTTCTGGAGAGAGAAGGAATTGAGTGATGTGGCAAGAAGGTGGGGCTGACCTATCAACGAGGGATGGACTTGTTAGGCCCCACTTAGCCTCTTCCTGCTTCTAAAATTACTTATGTACCATTGCAGATTTGATCAAACTGGCAAGTGTTGCAACTTAATGGGTCGAATTTCAGAGCAGCTGACTCACAGGTCAGATAAATCCATGGATAGTTGATGTGTTCATGAAGAACATGTAGGAATGAGAAACAGCATCAGTGGATCCTGCTTGTTCTGGCACGCAGGACCTGTTTCAGAACCTGATCTGAATCTGGTTGTAACCCTAAACTCATACACCTCTCTACTCCTGCTGAATCAGGAATTTGATATGGTTTCCCTTTCAAAGGGTTCACTGAATTCAGTACTTACTGCGTTAGTCCGCAGGCCATTCCATCAACTTCACTGCTGCATTCGTGTGGCTATTGGTGCAAATGGATCTATGATAAATCTGCTGTCCTCCCAGATTCACCTGAAGTAGAATTGGCCAAAAGGACAGGTGTCATGATGATCAATTCCATGCTTTGAACCTAACTCTTGGTGCTGTACATTGCTCCATTTAATGTTTCATAAACTTTGGAGGGGGGTAAATTTAACCTAACCCAGCCGGCAGGAAACTGATAGGATCGGATTGGGCGCCCATTTCACACCCCACCTCATTTTGCTGTCCATTGAACGGACAGGGTGTAAACGGGCGACTGATCCGATCCTGTCAGTCTCCCCCCAGGCAGGTTAGGTTAGAATTACATCCCTAGTGTAGTGTATTGATCCATTCTACGTTTTGTATCTAACTATTGGTGTAGTGTATTGATCCATTCTACGTTTTGTATCTAACTATTGGTGTAGTGTATTGATCCATTCTACGTTTGGTATCTAACTATTGGTGTAGTGTATTGATCCATTTTACGTTTGGTATCTAACTATTGGTGTAGTGTATTGATCCATTCTACGTTTTGTATCTAACTATTGGTGTAGTGTATTGATCCATTCTATGTTTTGTATCTAACTATTGGTGTAGTGTATTGATCCATTCTACGTTTGGTATCTAACTATTGGTGTAGTGTATTGATCCATTCTACCTTTTGTATCTAACTATTGGTGTAGTGTATTGATCCATTCTACCTTTTGTATCTAACTATTGGTGTAGTGTATTGATCCATTCTACGTTTTGGATCTAACTATTGGTGTAGTGTATTGATCCATTCTATGTTTTGGATCTAACTATTGGTGTAGTGTATTGATCCATTCTACGTTTGGTATCTAACTATTGGTGTAGTGTATTGATCCATTCTATGTTTTGTATCTAACTATTGGTGTAGTGTATTGATCCATTCTATGTTTGGTATCTAACTATTGGTGTAGTGTATTGATCCATTCTACGTTTGGTATCTAACTATTGGTGTAGTGTATTGATCCATTCTACGTTTTGTATCTAACTATTGGTGTAGTGTATTGATCCATTCTACATTTTGTAACTAACTATTGGTGTAGTGTATTGATCCATTCTACGTTTTGTATCTAACTATTGGTGTAGTGTATTGATCCATTCTACGTTTGGTATCTAACTATTGGTGTAGCGTATTGATCCATTCTACGTTTTGTATCTAACTATTGGTGTAGTGTATTGATCCATTCTACGTTTTGGATCTAACTATTAGTGTAGTGTATTGATCCATTCTACGTTTTGTATCTAACTATTGGTGTAGTGTATTGATCCATTCTACGTTTTGTATCTAACTATTGGTGTAGCGTATTGATCCATTCTACGTTTTGTATCTAACTATTGGTGTAGCGTATTGATCCATTCTACGTTTTGTATCTAACTATTGGTGTAGTGTATTGATCCATTCTATGTTTTGTATCTAACTATTGGTGTAGTGTATTGATCCATTCTACGTTTGGTATCTAACTATTGGTGTAGTGTATTGATCCATTCTACGTTTGGTATCTAACTATTGGCGTAGTGTATTGATCCATTCTACGTTTGGTATCTAACTATTGGTGTAGTGTATTGATCCATTCTACGTTTGGTATCTAACTATTGGTGTAGTGTATTGATCCATTCTACGTTTGGTATCTAACTATTGGTGTAGTGTATTGATCCATTTTACCAAATCATAAGCACAATACTGCAGATGCAGGAAACCTGAAATAAAAACAGAAAATGCTGGAAAAGCTCAGCAAGTGATGCAGCATCTGTGGAGAAAGAAACAGAGTTAATGTTTCAGGTTGATGACCTTTGGCCAGAACTGATCCATTCTACGTTTTGTATCTAATTCTTCATGTAGTGTTTTGATCCGTTCCATGTTTTGTATCTAACTCTTTGTGAAGTGTATCGATCTGTTCTATGATTGTATTTTACAATTTTTTTAAATATTAATTCTCGGGATATGGGCGATGCTGGCAAGGCCGGCATTTATTGCCATCCCTAATTGCCATTGAGAAGATGGTGGTGGGCCTTCTTCTCGAACCGCTGCAGTCCATGAGGTGAAGGTTCTCCCCCAGCTCTGTTAGGTAGGGAGTTCCAGGATTTTGACCCAGCGACGATGAATGAATGGCCGATATATGTCGAAGTCGGGATGGTGTGTGACTTGGAGGGGAATTTGGAGGCGATGGTGTTCCCATTCACTTTCTCCCCTTGTTCCTCGATGTACAATATCGGATCGGTCGCCCATTGTGCACCTCTCCTGATTTTTAAGGGGAAGGGTATAACGTTCGGCCGATCTGATATCGCCTGGTTTACACTATCGCCAAAAGTTAAAATGATCCCCTGTGTGTCCTGACTTGTCACTACAGTGTATTTGTAGGTTGTATTAATGCCAATACTTCCAGTACTGATGCGATGGTATTTAAATAGATAAGAACATAAGAAACAGGAGCAGGAATAGGCCATACGGCCCTTTGAGCCTGCTCCGCCATTCATTAAGATCATGGCTGATCTTTGACCTCAACTCCATTTTCCCGCCCGATCCCCATATCCCTTGATTCCCCTAGAGTCCAAAAATCTATCCATCTCAGCCTTGAACATATTCAATGACTGAGCATCCACAGCCCTCTGGGGTAGAGAATTCCAAAGATTCACAACCCTCTGAGTGAAGAAATTCCTCCTCATCTCAGTCTTAAATGGCCGACCCCTTATCCTGCAACTATGCCCCGAGTTTTAGACTCTCCAGCCATGGGAAATACATTTACCCTGTCAAGCATTAATAAGTTGTACCACTGTTGGTATGTCTGGTACCATTACAACAAATTTGAATGGATGCATTAAAAATTTGTAGCACTGCCAGCGTAGGATGTCTGGGTACCAGTGCAATTGTATCAGTGTGGACATATTAGTAAGCTGCGCAAACACCATTAAGCCTGTGTACCAGCGTAACCAGTACGTAAGATTTAGTCAGCTGAAGAAAATCTATATTTTTTATTCATTCTTGGGGTTGTTGTCAAGGCCGGAATTTATTGCCCATTCCTAGTTGCCTCTGAGAAGTTGGTGTTGGGACATCTTCTTGAACCGCTGCAGATGGCAGTTTGATACAACTGAAAGGCTTGCTAGGCCACTTCAGAGGGCAGTTAAGAATCGACCCCATTGGTGTGGGACTAGAGTGATATAAAGGCCAAACCGGGTAAAAACAACAGGTTTCCTTCCTTAAAAGATGTCAATGAACCAACTGAGTTTTTACAGCAATCTGGCAGCTTCATGAGGTAATGCATTTGAGGAGAGTAAACAAGGCAAGGGAATACACAATCAATGGGAGGATAATTGTAAACAATTTTACAACACCAAGTTATAGTCCAGCAATTTTATTTTAAATTCACAAGCTTTCGGAGGCTACCTCCTTCCTCAGGTGAACGATGTGGAAATCATCGTTCACCTGAGGAAGGAGGTAGCCTCCGAAAGCTTGTGAATTTAAAATAAAATTGCTGGACTATAACTTGGTGTTGTAAAATTGTTTACAATTGTCAACCCCAGTCCATCACCGGCATCTCCACACAATGGGAGGATACTGAGAGGTGTAGAGGAACAGAGAGACCTGGGAGTGCATGTCCACAGATCCCTGAAGGTAGCAGGAAAGGTAGATAAGGTGGTTAAAAAGGCATATGAGATACTTTCTTTTATTAGCCAAAGCATAGAATATAAGAGCAGGGAGGTTGTGCCAGAACTGTATAAAACACTAGTTAGGCCACAGCTTGAGTACTGCGTATAGTTCTGGTTACCACATTACAGGGAAGATGTGATTGCACTAGAGAGGGTACAGAGGAGATTTACAAGGATGTTGCCAGGACTGGAGAATTTTAGCTATGAGGAAAGATTGGATACGCTGAGATTTTTTTCATTGGCACAGGGGAGATTTAATTGAGGTGTATAAAATTATGACGGGACTAGATAGAGTGGATAGGGAGGACTTAGCAGAAGGGTCAGTGACCAGGGGGCATGGACTTAAAGTAATTGGTAGAAGGATTAGAGGGGAGCTGAGGAGATATGTTTTCACCAAGAGGGTGGTGGGGGTCTGGAACTCACTGCCTGAGAGGTTGATAGAGGCAGAAACACTCAACTCATTTAAAAAGTACCTGGATGTGCACTTGAAGTGCCGTAACCTACAGGGCTACGGACCAAGTGCTGGAAAGTAGGATTAAGCTGGGTAGCTCTTTTTCGGTCGGCCAGGATGCGATGGGCCGAATGGCCTCCTCCTGTGCCGTAACTTTCTATGATTCACGATCACTTTTGCTGATACCAGCCTTTTATTTCCAGTGATGAACTTCGGGGGGAAGAATGAGGAGAGGCAATATAAACTAAATGGTACAATTTTAAAGGGGGTGCAGGAACAGAGAGACCTGGGGGTTCACATACACAAATCTGTGAAGGTGGCAGGACAAGTTGGTACGGCTGTTAAAAAACATATGGGATCCTGGGCTTCATAAATAGAGGCAACGAGTATGAAAGGAAGGATATTATGTTCAGCCAGGCTTCCACTCCTGATCACAATCCAGTGATCCATCCTTGGTTGCAACTTTGGGTATGGTTAGGATTAATGAAAGAACTTGCTTTTATACAGCGCCTTTCACAACCTCAGGATGTCCCAAAGCGCTTTACAGCAAATTTAGTATACTTGAAGTGTAATTACTGTTGTAATATAGGAAATTCAGCAGGCAGTTTGCATACAGCATGAATAGCAATGAGACAATGACCAGTCAGTCTGCTTTTTAGTGACATAGAAACATAGAAAACATAGAAACATAGAAAATAGGAGCAAGAGTAGGCCATTCGGCCCTTCGGGCCTGCTCCGCCATTCAATATGATCATGGCTGATCGTCTAACTCAGTACCCTGTTCCCGCTTTTTCCCCATATCCCTTGATCCCTTTAGCATTAGGAAATATATCGATCTCCTTCTTGAATACATCGAATGACTTGGCCTCCACTGCCTTCTGTGGTAGAGAATTCCACAGGTTCACCATCCTCTGAGTGAAGAAAATTTTCCTCATCTCGGTTCTAAATGCATACCCCGTATCCTGAGACTGTGACCCCTGGTTCTGGACTCCCCAGCCATTGGGAACATCCTCCCTGCATCTAGTCTGTCTAGTCCTGTTAGAATTTTATATGTTTCGATGAGATCATCTCTCATTCTTCTAAACTCTAGTGAATATAGGCCTAGTCGACCCAATCTCACTTCATACATCAGTCCTGCCATCCCAGGAATCAGTCTGGTAAACCTTCGTTGCACTCCCTCCATGGCAAGGACATCCTTCCTCAGATAAGGAGACCAAAACTGTGCACAATACTCCAGATGTGGTCTCACCAAGGCCCTATATAACTGCAGTAAGACATCCCTGTTCCTGTACTCAAATCCTCTTGCAATGAAGGCCAACATACCATTCGCCCTCCTAATTGCTTTATCCACGTTATACTTCATCTGCCATTGCCCACTCACCCAACTTGTCTAAATCACATTGGAGCCTCTTTGCATCCTCCTCAGCTTTGTGTCGTCTGCAAACTTGGAAATGCTACATTTAGTTCCCTCATCCAAATCATTGATATATATTGTGAATAGCTGGGGCCCAAGCACTGATCCCTGCGGTACCCCACTAGTCACTGCCTGCCACCCGGAAAAAGATCCGTTTATTCCTACTCCCTGTTTCCTGTCTGTCAACCAATTCTCAATCCACGCCAGGATATTACCCTCAATTTTGCACACTAACCTCTTGTGTGGGACCTTATCAAAAGCCTTCTGAAAATCCAAATACACCACATCCACTAGTTCTCCCTATCTATTCTACTAGTTACATCCTCGAAAAAATCCAGTAGATTTGTTAAGCATGATTTCCCTTTCATAAACCCATGCTGACTTTGTCCAATCCCATTAATGCCCTCCAAGTGTTCTGTTATCACATCTTTTATAATAGATTCTAGTATTTTCCCCACTACTGATGTTAGGCTAACTGGTCTGTAATTCCCTGTTTTTTCTCTCCCTCCTTTTTTAAATAGTGGGGTTACATTTGCCACCCTCCAATCTGTAGGAACTGTTCCAGAGTCTATAGAATTTTGGAAGATGATCACCAATGCATCCACTATTTCCAGGGCCACTTCCTTTAGTACTCTGGGATGTAGATTATCAGGCCCTGGGGATTTCCCAGCCTTTAGCCCCATTAATTTCCCTAGCACTATTTTTTTGCTAATACTGGTTACCTTCAGTTCCTCCCTCTCACTAGACCCTTGGTTCCCTAACATTTCTGGCAGGTTATTTGTGTGCTCCTTTGTGAAGACAAAACCAAAGTATGTGTTTAATTGTTCTGCCATTTCTTTGTTCCTCGTTATAATTTCCCCCATTTCTGACTGTAAGGGACCTACATTTGTCTTCACTAATCTTTTCCTCTTGACATATTTATAGAAGCTCTTACAGTCAGTTTTTATGTTCCCTGCTAGTTTACTCTCATACTTTATTTTCCCCTCTTAATCAATCTCTTTGTCCTCCTTTGCTGAATTCTGAACTGTTCCGAATCCTCAGGCTTGCCGCTTTTTCGGGCAATTTTATATGTCTCCTCTTTGGATCTAATATTATCCCTAATTTCTTTTGTAAGCCACGGTTGAGGGATATATATTGGCCAGGAGACCGGAGAACTCCCCTGCTCTTCTTCAAATAGTGCCGTGGGATCTCCTAACTCAGAGATGAGAATGGTTCCACTGAGCCAAAGCTAACACCCTGATCAAGCTTGGCTGGGATGTTCTCACAATGGTCAAATAGACTTCAGACACACATGGTCTAGACTGACACACATGAAGATTGCCCACCTGGTGGAGTTATCGTACGTTGGCTGTTCCCCTTGGAGCTATTCCCAAGTATTTTTTTATTCGTTCATGGGATGTGGGCCTCGCTGGCGAGGCCAGCATTTATTGCCCATCCCTAATTGCCCTTGAGAAGGTGGCGGTGAGCCGCCTTCTTGAACCGCTGCAGTCCGTGTGGTGAAGGTTCTCCTACAGTGCTGTTAGGAAAGGAGTTCCAGGATTTTGACCCAGTGACGATGAAGAAACGGCGATATATTTCCAAGTCGAGATGGTGTGTGACTTGGAGGGGAACGTGCAGGTGGTGTTGTTCCCATGCGCCTGCTGCTCTTGTCCTTCTAGGTGGTAGAGGTCGTGGGTTTGGGAGGTGCTGTCGAAGAAGCCTTGGCGAGTTGCTGCAGTGCATCCTGTAGATGGTACACACTGCAGCCACAGTGCGACAGTGGTGAAGGGAGTGAATGTTTAGGGTGGTGGATGGGGTGCCAATCAAGCAGGCTGCTTTGTCCTGGATGGTGTCGAGCTTCTTGGAGTGTTGTTGGAGCTGCATTCATCCAAGCAAGTGGAGAGTATTCCATCACACTCCTGATTTGTGCCTTGTAGATGGTGGAAAGGCTTTGGGGAGTCAGGAGGTGAGTCACTCGCCGCAGAATACCCAGCTTCCGACCTGCTCTTGTAGCCACAGTTTTTACATGGCTGGTCCAGTTAAGTTTCTGGTCAATGGTGACCCCCAGGATGTTGATGGTGGGGGATTCGGCGATGGTAATGCCGTTGAATGTCAAGGGGAGGTGGTCAGACACTCTCTTTTTGGAGATGGTCATTGCCTGGCACTTGTCTGGCGCAAATGTTACTTGCCACTTATGAGTCCAAGCCTGGATGTTGTCCAGGTCTTGCTGCATGCAGGCTCGGACTGCTTCATTATCTGAGGGGTTGCGAATGGAACTGAACATTGTGCAGTCATCAGCGAACATCCCCATTTCTGACCTTATGATGGAGGGAAGGTCATTGATGAAGATGGTTGGGCCACGGACTCTGCCCTGAGAAATTCCTGCAACAATGTCCTGGGGCTGAGATGATTGGCCTCCAGACACCACTATCATCTTTCTTTGTGCGAGGTATGACTCCAGCCATTGGAGAGTTTTCCCCCTGATTCCCATTTATTTCAATTTTACTCGGGCTCCTTGGTGCCACACTCGGTCAAATGCTGTCAAGGGCCGTCACTCTCACCTCACCTCTGTAATTCAGCTCTTTTGTCCATGTTTGGACCAAGGCTGTTATGAGGTCTGGAGCCGAGTGGTCCTGGCGGAACCCAAATTGAGCATCGGTGAGCAGGTTATTGGTGAGTAAGTGCTGCTTGATAGCACCGTCAATGACACCTTCCATCACTCTGCTGATGATTGAGAATAGACTGATGGTCTATAATTGGCCGGAATGGATTTCTCTTGCTTTTTGTGGACAGAACTTACCTGGGCAATTTTCCACATTGTCGGGTAGATGCCAGTTTTGTAGCTGTACTGGAACAGCTTGGCTAAAGGCGCGGCTAGTTCTGGAGCACAAGTCTTCAGCACTACAGCCGGGATGTTGTCGGGGCCCATAGCCTTTGCTGTATCCAGTGCACTCAGCCGTTCCTTGCTATCATGTGGAGTGAATCGAATTGGCTGAAGACTGGCTTCCGTGATGGTGGGGATATCTGGAGGAGGCCGAGATCAGCCATTCAGTCAGATCATGGCTGATCCTTCTACCTCAACTCCACTTCCCCTCCCGATCCCCATATCTCTTGATTCCCCTCGAGTCAAAAAATCTATCGATCTCAGTCTTGAGTATATTCAATAACTCAGCACCCTCAGCCCTCTGGGGTAGAGAATTCCAAAGATTCACAACCCTCTGCATGAAGAAATTCCTCCTCATCTCAGTCTTGAATGGCCAACCCCTCATCCTGTGATTATGCCCCCTAGTACTAGACTCTCTAGCCAGGGGAACAGTCTTTCAGCATCTATCCTGTCAAGCCCCCTCATAATTTTATATGTTTCAATGAGATCACCTCTCGTTCTTCTAATCTCCGGAGAGTACAGGCCCATTCTACTCAGTCTCTCCTCATAGGACAACCCTCTCATCCCAGGAATCAATGTAGTGAACCTTTGTTGCACCGCCACCAAGGAACTGACTGGTACAACCGATCTGCATACCTGGGGTATCATGGGGTCTTAATTGTCGTTGAGTTAACCCGGGAGAAGAGTCAAGGCCCAAAGTGCACCATGAGTGAAGGAGTAAGAAAGAATGTGAGGTGAATGAAGAAGCTTGACTTTCAAAAGCCTGTAGATAGGAGGCGGAACGGAAACCTGAGGGAAGTAAGGAGTTCCACAGTTTTTTAAGGTATTGGGAAAGAATGAGCAACAAAGAAAGAAGGAATTGCATTCATATAGCACCTTTCTCGACATCCCAAAACAATTTGCATCCAGTGAAGTATCGTCGCCGTTGTAACGTAGGAAACACAGCAGCCAATTTGCGTACAGCAAGGCCCCACAAACAGCAATGAGATAATGACCAGATCATCTGCTTTAGGTGCTGGTTGACAGATAGATATTAGCCAGGGCACCTGCTCTTCTTTGAAAGAGTGCCATGGGATCTTTTTGCATCTACCCGAGAGGGCAGGGACCCCAGCCTAATGACAGCACCTCCAATAGTGCAGCACCCCCTCAGTACTCCACTGCAGGGTCAGCATAGATTGTCTGCTCAAGTCTCTGTACCCACAACCTTCAAGACTCAGAGGTGAGAGTGCTAGTAACTGAGCCAGGGCTGCCATGAATGATTTAGAAGACGGAGTGTTAAATCTTTATTTCCACACAGTTAAGATGCAGGGAGGCGAAGGAACATTTAGAATGGTGCAGCAGGAGTTTAAGAAGGAGAAAAGAAAAGGTTCAAAAAGAGCTCTGACCATGGTAGCAATATAATAGAGAGACAACACAGGCTGTTGTAACAGAGCGAGGTTAAAGAATGGACCTTTATTCTTGTATCCTCTCTAGAAGTCCCTAGACTCTCTGATGCTGATAGAAACATGTTGTAAACAATTTTACAACACCAAGTTATAGTCCAGCAATTTTATTTTAAATTCACAAGCTTTCGGAGGCTTCCTCCTTCGTTGTTCACCTGAGGAAGGAGGAAGCCTCCGAAAGCTTGTGAATTTAAAATAAAATTGCTGGACCATAACTTGGTGTTGTAAAATTGTTTACAATTGTCAACCCCAGTCCATCACCGGCATCTCCACACGATAGAAACATGAACATTTTAACAGGAGGTGAATGAAGAAGCTTGACTTTCAAAAGCCTGTAGATAGGAGGCGGAACGGAAACCTGAGGGAAGTAAGGAGTTCCACAACTCATTCTTTTCCGCTGGGCCGAAACTTAACGGAAGCTGGTCGTGCCAAATTATACAATCCCATCTTCCTGCTTTCTCCCCATAAGCCTTTATATTCTTCTTTGACTAATTGTCCTCTAATTGCTGTGATTGATTGCCACTTCTGGCAAAGCATTCTACATCCCAGTGTTCCTTTGTAAGAATTTTTTATGATTTTAATCTCCTCCTTTCGGCTTATTTTGAGTTCATGCCCTTTAGTGCTTCGATTTGCCTACCAATGGGAATGGTAAACATTTGCCTATTTAGTCTATCGTCTCGGAAATCTGATACCAGCTATAAAAACTGGTGGCAAAATCACTAAGTCAGTAGCAGTAGTTGCAATGCTAAGAATATAAGAATGTTTAGGAACATGAAAAGCTGCCTTGGTCCAACAAGACTATTCTTTTTGATAGATCAGGCCCTGAACCCAGCTCCTCAATACATCCTTCAATCCCTTCTCTCTCCAGGATTGAGAACCAGTTTACAATGTCCAATTCCTTAGCATTACTCAGTGTCTTCCTCAGCACCTCTGTTACCTTTCGAGTAAAACAAGTTCCCCCGACTTTCTTCCTTACTCCGAACTTTGTAATTTCCAACTCTTGCATTTGAATCCTTCACCACAATGGACAATTTCCCTGGACTATCTTTACTATCCAGAACATTTCAATCAAGCCACCTCAAAACAAGCTCAACTTTAACCTTTCCTCATAACTTAAGTTGCTAACTTCAGTTAGGTCTTCAAAAAATATGCGGGGTTTGATAGAGTGAATAAGGAGAAACTGTTTCCACTGGCAGGAGGGTCGGTAACCAGAGGACACAGATTTAAGATAATTGACAAAAGAACCAGGGAGGGGGAGGTGAGGAGATTTTTTTTTTACGCAGCGAGTTTTTATGATCTGGAATGCACTGCCTGAAAGGGCGGTGGAAGTAGATTCAATAATAACTTTCAAAAGGGAATTGGATAAATACATGAAAAGGAAAAATTTGCAGAGCTATTGGGAGTGGGACTAATTGGATAGCTCTTTCAAAGAGCTAGCACAGGCATGATGGGCCGAATGGCCTCCTTCTATGCTGTATCATTCTATGATTCTAATATTGCAAAGAAGATTTTGAGCCTAATAAATGACACGCAGTGTCATTTTGTAACCCAGTCTTGACTAATAATTGCACTTTTGTCTTCCATGAGGGAGAGATTATAAAGGAAGGAGGAAAAATTCTTCGACATCACTTCTGTGTGCTTACTCTGGGGTCAACCAAAGATGATCCATCTGAATATTGCGTTGTTCTATTCTCTTGACTCGGCACAGGGCCTGTTGTATCCAACCTTGATCAAATCTTGTTTCATGTTGAAACGAATTTGTGTTTCAAACAGGAGATATGCAATAACAGCAACAGCTTGCATTCATACAGCACCTTTAACGTGGAAAACGCCTTTTCACAGAGGTGTAATGAGACAAAAATGATCCCTGAGCTAAAGAAAGTGATATTGAGGAGGGGTGATGAAAAACTTGACCAAAGAGGCGGGTTTCAAGGAGAGTCTTGAAGGAAGAGAGGTCGATGCAGAGGCAGAGAGGTTTAGGGAGGGAATTCCAGAGTGTAGGACCTCAAAGGTTGGAGGCACGGCCGCCAGTAGTGTAACGGGAGTGGGGGGTGCACAAGAGGCTGAAGTCAGAGTAAGGTGGAGTTTTCAGAGGTTTGTAGAGCTGGGGGAGGTTGCAGAGATAGGGAGGGGCGAGGTCATGGAGTGATTTGAACACAAGGATGAGAATTTTAAAATTAAGACTGAGATTGATAGATTTTTGTTGGTAAGGATATCTTAGGATTATGGGTCAAATGGAGTTGAGGTAATCAGCCATGGTCTAATTGAATGGGCTTGAGGGCCTACTCCTGTTGCTATGTTTCTAGTTGAGGGATTAATATAGCACAGCAGAGAGAACTCTCCTGCTTTTCTTCAAATAGTGCCATGGGATCTTTTGCATCCACCTGAGAGGGCAGACGGGGCCTCGGTTTAACATCTGAGTTGGACTTGAACCTACAACCACCATGACTCAGAGACAAGAGTGCTCCCACTGAGCCACGACTGACAGCTATATGTCCACTGAGCCTCGGCCACTCACTCACTCACTTCTCCCGCTTATGTTTCCAATTTGCTGCCTCGTCATTTGAATTTTGTGGCCCTGGCGGTTTGGAACGGGGCATTCTTAGCGCTGTGACCTCACTGGTGGGTAAATTCTAAATCAGGACACTGTGGGTATCAGCAACTTAAAGCACATGCAAATTAATGGGTAAATGTGTGTACCCCGACCGCCTTCTTGAGCGTCTGTGTGTGCCACGAGAACCAATGCTTGTACATCCCTGGTCTCGAGTCTGTGATAGAGCAGGCCGTTCGTGGCCTGTGGAAGGATGGGACTCGATGGACCATTTGCGCCTTCACTCAGTCCCAACTTTCCTGCACGGCTTTGACAGTGTGAGCGACGCAAAAAAAAGAGAAAAGAAGTAACTTGCATTTATATAGCGCCTTTCACATCTTCAAGATGACCCAAAGCGCTTTACAGCCAATGAAGTCCTTTTGAAGTGTAGTCACTGTTGTACCGGAGGAAACGCGGCAGCCAATTTGCGCACAGCAAGATCCCACAAACAGAAACGAGATAATGACCAGATAATTTGTTTTAGTGATGTGGGTTGAGGGATAAATATTGGCCAGGACATCAGGGTTATCTCCCCTGTTCTGTCTTCAAACAGTGATATGGGATCTTCCCCACCCACCTGAGAGGGCAAATGGGACCTTGGTTTAATTCCTCATCAGAAAGGCAGCACATACACATTGCAGCACTCCCTCAGTACTGCACCGGGACTGTCAGCCTGGATTATATGCTTAAGTCTCTGGAGTGGGACTCTGAACCCATGACCTATCTGACTCAGGGGTGAGAGAGCTGCAGACTGAGCCACGGCTGACACCAATTGAGCCTATCTAATAGATGGCACAAGTGAAGCTGTAGTTTGTACCTCGCGTGCACTGACTACACACACACACACACACACAAGAACAACAACAAAAAAAAAACTGATAGATTCCATCTCCTCACAATGAGACAGAGCGAGTCTGACGACAGTACAAAAAGGAACGGTTATGTCAGTGTAAGTTTCCGAGGAAAACCAACAGCGTGGATCAATGTCCCCGAGTCCAAACTTCAAAGCCGATTCAGCTCTGTCCTCAAGCATGAAGACGAGAGAAAGAGAGAAAGAGAGGGACAAAAAAAAAAGACATTTATGTGTTGAGAACAAAGTGTAGCAAATTGCTGAAGGCGACATGGGGGGGTGGGGGGGGAGGTGGGGGGAGGGAGACACATCGTGATTGACAGCTCTCTTCATTGTGTCTTCGCTCCTCTCCCATGTGAAACTCTAGAGAGTCCATTTCAAAGCAGCCAATTGCTTTTCTTCTGCCTGTTTTCCTGATGCGCGCGGCTTGAAACAGATGCAAACGCCTGTCAGCGCCAGATGAAAGAGACTCATGTTTCTTTCAGGAGCTTTTACTCCGCAGCTTATAATGCACAGGTGCAAAAAAATAAAGAAAAAACGATTTTGGATTCAAATGTTCTTTTTTCACCCTCCGTGGATTTAGGTCTGCGCAAGGGGGATAGGGGCCGCTGGGAATGTTACCCTCACTTTAATGTTGCCCTCATGTGTGTGATGAATATTGTAAATTTACAAAAGCTCTGCTGCTCATATCTCAACTCGCACCGAGTCCCGGTCACCCATCACCCCTGCGCTCGCTAACCTACATTGGCTCCCGGTCCGGCAACGCGTCAAATTTAAAATTCCCGTCCTTGTGTTCAAACTCCTCCATAGCATCACACCTGCTTGTCCCTGGAACCTCCTCCAGCCCTACAACCCTCCGAGATCTCTGCGCTCCTCCAATTCTGGCCTCTTGCGCATCCCCGATTTTCATCGCCCCCACCATTGGCGGCTGTGCCTTCAGCTGCCTAGGCCCAAAGCTCTGGAATTCCCTCCCTAAACCTCTCCGCCTCTCTACCTCTCTTTCCTCCTTTAAGACACTTCTTAAAACCTACCTCTTTGGTCAAGATTTTGGTCACCTGTCCTAGTATCTCCTTATGGGGCTCGGTGTCAGATTTTGTTTGATTACGCTCCTGTGAAGCGCCTTGGGACATTTTACTATGTTAAAGGCGCTATATAAATGCGAGTTGTTGTTGTTGATCGATCTCCCGGGGCGACGTTGCTGGCAACCCAAGAATAAAGTACTTCGCAGGCGGTTCGTTCTCACCTCCATCTCCCGTGCACTCAGTTCCCGCCCCGCATCACCCTGGCTGTCTCCCTGAAAGATTAAACCTACTACCGTGAACTGGGCAGTAACTACGATTCCCAGCAAGGTGATACAACCTTTGGAACTCAACGCAGTGATGAGAATACAGGAATTCTCTGGTGCGAATTTGATGATAAAGGGCTGAAAATTTTCCTGGTGATCAGATACAAAACCCGATTGGTCTATCTGTTCCATGTGGAACCAAAACTTAACAAAACTACCTAGTGACAGGCACTGGATTCGTTGCGATTGTGAACATGATGATCTAATACAATTGGCCATGGCTTGTTGTTGTTCCAGTGGTGTGTGTGGGTTTTCAAAAAGTCACAAAGACCTTGAAGAGGCTACAGAGGAGATTTACCAGAATGGTACCAGGGATGAGGGACTTCAGTAATGTGGAGAGACTGGAGAAGCTGGGGTTGTTCTCCTTAGAGCAGAGAAGGTTAAGGGGAGATTTAAATGAGGTGTACAAAATAATGAGGGGTTTGATAGAGTAAATAGGGAGAAACTGTTTCCACTGGCAGGAGGGTCGGTAACCAGAGGACACAGATTTAAGGTGATTGGCAAAAGAACCAGAAGGGAAATGAGAAGTTAGTTTACGCAGCGAGTTGTTATGATCTGAAACGCACTGCCTGAAAGGGCGGTGGAAGCAGATTCAATAGTAACTTTCAGAAAGGAATTGTATATGTACTTGAAAAGGAAAAATTTGCAGGGTTATGGGGAAACAGCAAGAGGAGTGGGACTAATTGGATCGCTCTTTCAAAGAGCTGGCACCAGCACGATGGGCCGAATGGCCTCCTTCTGTGCTGTATGATTCTATGATTTAGTGTCGCGTGATTGGATGTCACATGATCGAGCGTCACGTGATCAAACCTGCAGGAATACGTCCAACCAGAGTTGGCGCCCCCCGGTTGGGAGGGGAAGGCCTTTTCGGCCGAAGAACATCATTCAAACTGCAGGGAAAAAAGGGATTGATTTCGGAGAGGATGCTTTCCTAATGGCAATTGATTTCTCCGCGATTGATTGCCATTATGAAACGAGTGCTGCGGGCTCCACTTCTACCAGCCAGATATCCTGGCATTGCAAGTGTGCCAGCATCACAGCTAGCCCGCTTACCATCCACCGCCAGTGGTACCCCCTCGTTACCAGTGCACTGTGCTTTCCCCTCAAGTACGGAGGGTGGTGATTAATCCTATGGTGGAAGGGGCACTTCAGTTCGGCCTGCAGGGCAACCTTGGTTCCTTTGCTCAATAAAGGCAGCAGGTGGAACAGTAAATCAGCACACTTACCCATAAAGTTACTGCCTTGTCACCACGTTCACTATCATGTGCTTGGGCACAATCACTTTGTGAACATATAGAAGGTAAAACATAGAAACATAGAAAATAGGAGCAGGACTAGGCCATTCGGCCCTTCGAGCCTGCTCCGCCATTCAATATGATCAAGGCTGATCCTCTATCTCAATACCATATTCCCACTCTCTCCCCATACCCCTTGATGCCTTTTGTGTCTAGAAATCTATCTAGCTCCTTCTTAAATATATTCAGTGACTTGGCCTCCACAGCCTTCTGTGGTAGAGAATTCCACAGGTTCACCACCCTCTGAGTGAAGAAATTTCTCCTCATCTCAGTCCTAAATGTCCTACATCGTATCTTGAGACTGTGACCCCTCGTTCTGGACCCTCTAGCCAGGGCAAACATCCTCCCTGCATCCACTCTGTCTAGCCCCATCAGAATTTTATATGTTTCAATAAGATCCCCTCTCATTCTTCGAAACTCGAGTGAATACAGGCCGAGTCGACCCAATCTCTCCTCATACGACAGGCCTGCCATCCCAGGAATCAGTCTGGTGAACCTTCGCTGCACTCCCTCTATGGCAAATATATCCTTTCTTAGGTAAGGAGACCAAAACTGTGCACAATACTCCAGGTGTGGTCTCACCAAGGCCCTGTATAACTGCAGTAAGACATCCTTGCTCCTGTATTCAAATCCTCTTGCAATGAAGGCCAACATACCATTTGCCTTCCTAACTGCTTGCTGCACCTGCATGTTAGTGTCTTTATAGATAAAACTTGGCCCACGTGATCTCCTGGACTGGTTTCGATCGCCCGAGGGGATTGGAGAGGAATTTTCCAGAGTATTTTTTTCCCTTAATGGCCCTGGGGTTTTTTTCTGTCTTTTTTTTGCCTCTCCAAGGTGGGGGGAGGGGAAGGAGGAAGTGCCAAGTCATGAACATGGGGCTGGCTTGATGGACCAGCTGGGCATTTCCTGCCCGCCAATTTCGCATGTCCGTAAGTTTCGTATGTACTGTGCAAATCATCGCATATCTGAATATTATGGTATACACCACAAGATGTGTGTCCTCCAAACTCCACAGGCCCTTCCAAA